>NC_090938.1:481329321-481635150 GCF_040938575.1 Ambystoma mexicanum
TCCGCACGCACTTTACCACACCGCATCAACAACACATAAACATCACCCACAGCACTGGAGGTCTCGCCTGATCCGATACTAGCACCAAAGCCCAGCACTCGTTGTATACCGAGCTGAAGCTGCCTAACAGCACATCACTTCTCCCACTCTCCTTCTCCCCTCCTCCCGACTAACCCTACCCATCCTCCCTGTTTACAGATCCGCCAGAGTGCCTGGGGACCAATTCCGTTGGTGACAGTGCGCTATACAAGTACCTTTAACATAACACAACATGCATGTCCTGGCCTTAAATGCATTAACCTAACAGGAACAAGCTATGCATGCTACCCAGGAATGACCAGAAACCTAGATCCGACCCCCCGCCCCCCACTCTCCTTCAGATCCACCAGAGCGCCTAGAAACCCAGCAGATGGCAGCGCTGCACGGCATAAATCCCAGTAACATTGCATGCACCCAGGTCGAGGTTCAGTCTGGTGTTTACAGAGTCAAAGAACCGCTGGCTCCTGCCTTCAGAATTGCTTCATTTTTAGAGATGGAGAAATATCCATTGCAGTGCAGTTAGGTACTGCATTACTCATTCTGTTGACACAGTTATTTTTAAATGTTTTTCCATGGATGAAAATCCGTCAAGAACATAATTGAAAAATAACTGTCATGCTTAGGAACCAACATCGCTTGAAATATTTCATCTCTGGCTCTCAATGGGAGAATTCTGAATGCATTTGTGAAATAAGATACCTCTCATTGTAACGTTACTTCCACTTGGACCGACACTGTCTTTTCGTATTAAATAAAACGTGAATGCAACTCCCTTACTAGATAAAATGAGCAAAATTAATGAATACTGAATGGCCCCCAAAACGCATAGGGGGGTTTGAGGAAAGGGCTAAAGGCGGGTAGTAGGGAGTCAAGGGAAGTCATGGGGCGGATCTCCACAATGAGGATAAGAGGTTATACAAGAGAGGTTACTAAAAAACGAGCTATGTTCGTTCAAAACGGCTCAGGAGAACAGCCACTGTAGCCTCTCAGAGCCCTTCCAGATATCAGCTCACAGGACGGACATGATAGGTTGGCGATGATCAGGGCCGGCCATAGGAATTGTGGGGCCAAATGCAGCAAATTAATTGCAGGCCACTTGATTTGCAGTTGATATCACAGGAAGTGACGTCACAGGAAGTGGCATCACTCCAACCTGAACTCGGAAGGTTGAAACTTGAGGGGATTGGAGCCCATGGCCAGCAGTTTAAACATAGATCTCAGCAGTAGGCACATGAACCCAATGGCTCTCATTGCTGCATGCATATTGATTTACGGCATATTGAGTGAGTATTCCGGTCTACCTGCCCCTTTACCGCCAAACAAAACTCTCTCTCTCTCTCTCTCTCTCTCTCTCTCTCTTTTTTATGGTAGACAATGTGCTACAGAAGATTCAATAACACAGGGCAAAGCAAAGTTTCCCTCATTCGCTGTTGGGCAGTACTCTGGATGGCCCATGCCGCTTTGGTGACAGGCAGCAAAAATGAGAACAAAGTTATTGATGGCTGTGCTGAGGCGAGCCCTCTTTACTACAAGGGATTACATTATTTGCCCAGGATCCCACACTGTGCTAAACAGTGAAGCTGGGACTTTAAGCCATGCACAGTTTAACCACTTGATTTAAAGTTTGGATTTTAAGTCCTACAATACGGTCTTGTAGAGCAGAGCTCTCGCGTTTTCCATGGCTATGCATGAGAATGCCTTCCAGTCCTGACTTTCCCTGGAATTCTGGGACTTTAAGTTTTCCTTAATTTCAAATGGGAGAGAAAAAATAAACTACAGGCCCCAGAATCCAAATAGGAAAAAAACAGGAACTTCATGGCCTTCTCACACGTGGCCCTGAGAAGCCTCAGAGCTCAGATAGTTTACTTATGAAATACACATCCCATAGTATAGCAACATTACAATAAATTAATCTCTAGAGACACATGTTAAAGCAAAAGAATAATGTTGTTGCTTTTTTTCCACATCCTGAATGGAAAACTAGAAGGCCTACAATGCAAAATATTACAAACCTGAAAATTAATTCGTTTTTTAAGACCACTACTTGGATAAAGGTTCCTTTTGTCACAAACTTCCAGCAGGCTCTTATGCAATATTTTTTACATGGCAGACATCATGGAAAACCTTTAAAAGGGGAACTTTATTTTAAGTGAACACTCTTGCTAAGGTAATGAGCCCATCAGTGCCAAATAAGTGGTGCGCTGCATAGGAGAATGGGGGCATGTTGCATGTCATTAAAAAGCCACAACAGCCCGGTTCAGGACGCTGCCTGTGACCTTGCATAAGAATGGCAATCAGCCTGAGCTTCGAAACTGCAGGACTAAAACGTAAACACACACGAGAACGAAAGACCCGCCCGTTTACATTATGGAAGAAGTCAGGCCTGGCCGATAAGGGTCGCGCGGCCGCATGATGGCTGTATCCGCCACTGACTACAGCGCTGGAGATTCTCAGAGGCTGGACCTCTTTCTCCCAGAGGGTCCGCCTCTGCCCGGGGCCGCATGAGCGCGAGGCCAAGTGCAGCCGCATGATGGCTGGATCCTCCCACTGACTACAGCGCTGGAGATTCTCAGAGGCTGGACCTCTATCTCCCAGAATGTTCGCCTCTGCACGGGGCCGCATGAGTGCGAGGCCTAGTGCAGCTGCACATGCTGCGCTCGCCTAGCGCCGGGCCTGGCGATGATCGCTGCAGCGTTCCATCTTTGGCCAGTCCTTAGCCTTGTTGTCTCCACATCATCACATTGTGGGATGGGGTCTGATCCAATATTTAGGGACTGATTCATAGAACGCTTTCATATGGGATTGTGCCATTATAAAACACTTCTGTGAAGCAGGCCCTTAGACTCAGCCGGGCCCAGTCCAGTCACACTGTGTACCTTGCAGGAAAGTGGAGGAAGGGAGTCATGCCAGGGTTCCCAGCAATCCCACCCACGCCTCCTGTGCACTAACACACATTTCTTGCTGTAAGGTTACGTTTCAATCGCAAATACCCAAAACACGCCCACCTCTGCCTCTGCAATATGTCGCTTGCTCGGGGAAACTAGCTCGGGTTCCTTTTAGAGGAAATACATGGAATATTCAAAACTGCGCATGATTAACTAGACATTATCAAATGCCAAAAAAGCTGAATTCAGCTGCTCTGTGATTAATACATTCCGTACTCAACAAGCCAATATATAAAAATACAACCCCATTGGTTATTGCGTTTCTCAGAGAATGGGCACGTAACTAACAAAATCATAGGCTCTGGGCAGGGGGTGCAGGCTGTAATGTAATCACGCGGATGGTGGATGCCCACGTACGCCCTGCCCGCAACGCACCCGCACACCCACCTCAATGAACGCACGGCAAAGCCGCGGGCGAGTAGGGGATTTGCAAACACCCCTGGGCTGAGGCCACATGCCATTTGTGTATTAGGTAACCACTGCTTAGTCACACCACACATGAGAAAGGGCCTGCAGTGGCGAATGAGTGCAAATCTGCACTTTAAACAGATGGCATGATAATGTGAGCAAATGCAAACGTTTGGAACATGGAGCAGAGCAAGAATTGACACAGCATTGTCTCAGGAGGATAGCACAGGGGCAACGTGCTCGCCTTGGAAGCAAGATGACATGGAGCAACAGAGGTTTTATCCAAGGGTCCGAGCTTAGAAATCTCTGGTATTAAGTGTGTTATAAAAAAACAATTCCAATTACATTGGTAGAACCAATCGGGTGTGGTTTCTGTTTTTAGATGAAAATGTGTTGCCTGATGAGGCAGAAGATGACATGAGGGCAGTGGTTTTGTGAAAATAATCACGGAATGTATAGGTAAACTGAAAGAATAGGGTATTAGCACATAGAAGCCAGTTTTGGCCTCCTCTGAGCAGGGGTGGACTGGCCTATTGGGAACTCTGGAGATTTTCCGGAAGGCCTCTGGACCCTGGGTCTCTTTTGTGTGGTAACCTATTTTATTTCCAAATGTTCTCATAGGAAAAGGGCAGGGCTTGCTGAAAACGTATAATATGGGGCCACTTTGAAAATTATATCCAGGGCCTCTTTTGGTTCCCAGTCCGCCCCTGCCTCTGAGCCAGCGAGGATGCTCAGAATGCAGTCAATAATAATTGTTATTGACTTTATTCCTCGTCATTGTGGCTCCAGGAGCAGACAGGGAACCAGCAGAAAGCAGATCTCTGCGTTCAGGAAACTGCCATTCAATTTCCCATCAAGATGTCTTCCAACATGACACTTCCTCTATGAAAGTATATTTTTTTCACTGCACCCTCAAAGTGACAGACAACATCCAATTTAATGCACCAAAGTGAAAGCAAAAACATGGATAAAACGCTTTCACTTTTCTATAAAGCGTTTACCTTTCATTACACCCGATGCAAACTCATGTTAAAACCAAACGTACAATTCCAAGGTTTATCTGATAAATACACACTTGTTATGTAAATATTGCAAACACATTTGATTTACCAACATGTTTAGTGTTATTTGAGTTATACACTCAAATAATGGATAAGATGTAGAAGTCATTTGTGTTGTATAAATTTGTCAATTGTGGTTAAATGTTTGTGATTTTTTTTGACTTATTTTCATTTTTTATTCACCATGTGTTTAATGTTGGGTCCTGTTCATTTAGAACATTTTTATGAGTGTTTTATCTTTCATAAACTTTATTAAAATATTTGTAGTATCGTTTATATGTTGTTGATAGTTGGTCTATTTTTTCTGGACTATAAGTATAGCGAGGCATTCCACCACTCTTCTGGTTTGGTATAGATCAGCAAAATTGAAAAATCCAAAATTGAGTTCTTTGTCTCTTTCTCCTTTTTTACATCATTTGTTTTCTTCCATAAACAAAATGGCAAAGGTTTGACAGTGAAGAGAATCATGGCTGACTGTAGGATAACGCTGTACCAGGCCGACATCTCGCGTGCAGCCAACAGGGGGCACCAGATTGACCATAGCAGCACTACATGTGGCTCTATTACCTGAATGGATGGGCAGTAAAATGTCACGGCGCCTAGATGGTAAAAATCCAAACAGCTGCCCTGAACAGGGTGTGGAAGAAAACCGATCTGCTTGAGAATGAGACGGGGGGGTGCCCACTGCACTGACCCCTCACTCTCGTGCCATCCTGAGTGAACAGAATATCACAGAGGGCACCATAGTTCCCTGCAAGAGCCATATGTGCATGGCCTCTCCATGAGGGAGAACTCAACGCCACAACCATACGCCGAATGCCTGATGTAAGCAAGTATACCACATATAAATGACGCGGTGCGTACTGACAATGAAGTGCAATGAAGCGCAGAGTATGGATTAGTCACGAAAAACATGATATGTATATGAGATCTGTGCAACATAAAGACAAGGCCCATGGGCATTCTGCAAACATAAGAGCTGGCACGAGACGCATTGATTCCTCGAAACTGGGCATGCACCCATTAAGTCAACAGTTCTCAACAATAATAGTGTTTCCGCTTCCTTCTTCACTGTTCGCTTTCTCCCATCGTGTTTCCCCACATTCACCCTTTTAAAGAGCATATCCGCGGCTCTGTCACTTCAGAAAGTTGCTCACCAATCCTAGATTATGGATCTGAGATTCGCATCCGGTGCGTAAAAAAATGCTAGCTGACAATTCTGGCCTTTTTACTGCATGGATTTATCAAACACATCTGGGGCACATCGCACGTCCATGCCTTTGCTAATTGGAGTAATTCTTCCACTGGAAATGGCATCACCTGAAAATGCTTCTTACCACAAGTTTTCCGATTTTCCCTTTTTCTAGAACAGCATCCCACAGGACCCACTGACTACCATTCCACACGCTCCCCTCCTTATCCAATCATGTTCCCTCTGCAACAATCCCATTGCATCGTCCCAATTTGATTGTACTGTGTGTCCCTAGTCTATTCCTGGCTCTCTCCCCCCTCCACATCCACCCAGGGTCTTCCCTGTTTTCCTTTCTTCTTCCTCCACGGACTATGGTCTGGTTTCTCCAGTGGGGGCACAATAAGCTGTTTTCTCAAACATGGTTGTAATGCCATAAGACGGTGGTGACAGACGCATTATAAAAGCTTTATAATATAACATAGTTGTCACAATTTGCTCTCTTCGCTCTCATTCCCCGCACTTGGGGACCTGATTTGGGGCCCGTTCCCTATTGGACGTTCATTGCAAGCCTTTCAGCACAGTGCTGTGGTGATTTGGGAACTCTAAAACCCTATTTTCCGTTCACTTCCGGATCCAGTCTGGGTTTTTGGCAACCAGTATGCTTCTTCATTCTAAGGACTATGCTGCCCAGAATTCCTTGCCCACTGCTTCATCTCCACCCTTTCAGGACAAGGTTGGGTGGGAGATAAAGAACATCCCTGGTCATTGTTGTAGTGTTCCTGTTTGTGGCCGGTCACTTGTTTCGGGTTCTTTTTGCTTAGTTTCTAGTTCCTTGCTTCTTGTTCCTGGTTCCCTGGATTGCAAATTGAGTGTATTTACTAGTATTTTCTGCTTCCTGGATTCCTTTATTGGCTTTCTGTGTTTTGCAGTCAGCACCTTTGACCTCGTCCTGTTTTGCAGTGTAAACTCTATCCTTCCCACACCCCTCATTGAGAGAATTCCTGTTTTTGTACCCTTTTTCTTTTCTTAACCGGGTGGGTAGAGGGAAGGCGTTGGGCTAGTAATTGTGTTTTCCCATCTCATGTTCCTTGACTTCCTCTTTGACTCTGTTCCTGGTTTCCCCTTACACTTCTCTCTTGGTTCCCTATTGAATGATAAGTGTGGTGTGCTGTTGTTTTCCAGCTCCTGTATGAATGCCTATGTTTTCCAGACTATCATGCAAGCACTATTCCGATGTGCTCCATGTTAGGAGACATATGTATTCAGTTAGGTCTCGGGAGGATAGCTCAGCGGCAACGTGCTCGCCTTGGAAGCAAGACGATATGCAGCAACACAGGTTCGGTCCCCGCGTCCGCGCTTAGAAACCTCTGGGTTTATAGTGCGTTCATATCATAACCTATCATATCATATCCTCCCATTGCTGTTACAGCCTATCCGGGTCCCTGTTTGATCAGCAGGGTTTGTGGGCTTTGCTGACATTCCAGGTGGTGGTTCTCTTCTGCTTGAGTATTGTCTTTAAGCCACCTTATATAATACCACCAAGAGCGTCAGTTCACAGACCCTGCCATTGCTTACTTTGTAGATGGGCTTAGCACTGTAAGTAGTACCTAGAGCACCAATTATGGGTGAGGAACCTGCAGTGGAGTAACTTTGCTGACAATGGAGGGAAATGACATCTAAATGAAAGGGGTCCGTGCCAAATGAGTGGGATAAAATGGTATGCCACAAATGTTGGGTGGGAGGACAAACACCCTTGACCCCCTAAAATTACACCCATGGGAACTTGCTGATTTACTGTGTAATCATAAGGAGCTTCTGAATGCTTACACCACATCCCTTTTCATGCATTTGTATTCGTACACCATTCTACTTTCAAAAGCTGGGTGCTAGCCTCCCTGTATCTTCGTCAGTGCATGTTTGATGCATATTTGTGATTTTGTACATGTTTCCCTTGCCATGTCCCATGCCCTTTCTCACTTCATGGTAATAGCATAGGTGAGTGAGGAGGACCTCTACTCAACTTGAGGAGGGTTAAGCATACTTCCCTGTACTATGAGATGAAGTTTAAAATTACACTGCTCACTACTGCAAGGCAGCCATGTTTTTTTGAGGATCCTAAGTGGGAGAGGCATAGCCAGATATGGACCCTTGCTTGCTCTGACAAGGGAACCACAATGCATCTGACAAGGACGTATGTCTGGGGTCGGTTGTGTTCTCATGCATTATTTATTAATTTATGTATTTATTGGACATTTGTATGGCACCTATTAACAAGTGTTTCCAGGTGCCACAAGGCAAGTTGGGGGTGTGAGTCACATGGGAAAGAAGTAGACCAACACACGGTTATATTGGCCGTATGACAATCCTACCATGCAAGACAAGGTGGTAAGTGCAGGGGGAGGGGGTAGAGGGAGATGTGTAGGAGTAGGGTGCACAGAGGGAGGGGGTGGGCAAGTGCTGGTGGGGTCAACGTGGCAAGTGCCAGGGGAAAGAGATCGGGAGGGGACTATGAGTGCAGTGGACAGGGGGGTACCAGGTTAGATCTAGTCTGGGGACGGTAGCCAGAGGGCAAATGCTGGCAAGTGATGCTGGGGACTGATGGGGGTGGTCTGGCCCCTGTGTGACTCTGAAGGGACCTGGCCCCAGTCACAGTGGCAGAGGGAACATTAGCATGGGAGGGGGAGAGGGAAAGAAGAGGAGGAAAGGAAAGTATTGAGAAGTTTCCGGAACTTAAGACGATCCGACTTAAGTCTGAGGGGGGCCGGGAGGCCGTTCGAGAGGGAGGAACCAGCCGAGGAAAGGGATCTATATCCCACTCTCTGCTTGGCGAAACGTTTGACCTACAGAGGGTTGGAGCCAGACTCTGGCAGGGAGGTATTTAGGGGGGGAAATCTGGATGTAGAGGTCCCAGGTTCAGACAGCCTTGTGAATGATGCAAAGGGTCTTGAATTTGATCCACGTGGTCCCGGGCAGCCAGTGCAAAGATTTTAGGGCTGGAGAGATGCAGTCCCTGGGCTTGAGGCCAAGGATAAGTCTCACAGTCCTATTCTGTATTAGTTGAAGGGGCAAAGTAAGGAAAGCAGCAGATTGAGGAAGAGGCTGTTGCAGTAGTCCAGGGTAGAGAGAACCAGGGCTCAGGAGATGTTGAGGCTCTGGGGGAAGGTGAGGAAAGGTAGAATGCCCCTGAGGAGGTGGAGCTGTAAGTTGGACTTCTTGACAAGATCTGTGATGTGTGGAGAGAAAGAGAGAGGGGAGTCAAGTATGGTCCCCTGGTTTTTTGCCTCATAAGTGGGTGAGAGGAGGGGGCCTAAGGAGGCTGGCCAGAGAGTGGGTTGGAAACAAGGAGCAGGAATCCCAATGAGAAGCATCTCTGTCATATTGGAATTAAGGCAGAGATAATTGACAGAGCACCATGCCTGAAGAGCAGCCAGACAGTCAGGTATGAGCGAGGAGGGGGCGAGGAAGAGGATGGCAGCTTGAAGAAGAGCTGTGAGTCATCTGCATACCACTGGAAATGAGGGGAGAAAGTGAGATTATGTGGGCCAGAGGGGCCTGTTAGATGTTGAAGAGCCATGGCAATAGGAAAGAGCCTGGAGGGACACCACTGGTAGAAATTGCGGTGGAGGAGAGAAAAGGACCCATTTGCACTTGGGAGGGTCTGTTTGAAAAGTAGGAGGTCAGCCATGCCAGTACCCTGTCTGTGATGCCATGGGTATCATGGAGACGGTTTATGAGGATGGAGTGGTTGACTGTCAAAGGCAGAAGAAAGATCGAGGATGCTCAGAACGGAGGGAGTGTTTGAGTCCAGGTTAGAGGGCAGGTCTTCACGGGTGTTCAGGAGAGCAGTTTCCGTGCCTCTGGATGCCCTGAAATTTGACTGGTGGTCATGGAGGCAGCCATAAATTTCAGTGTGGAGGGCCAGTGGGGGGATGACCAGCTTCTCCATGAGTTTGCTCAAAAAAGGGGTGAGCGAGGCGATAGTTAGCCAGGCAAGAAGGGTTAGCAGATGGCTTTTTTAGGAGAGGGTGCATATTAGAGTGCTTAAGGGGTTGTGGGAAGGAGCCAGTGGCAAAGGAGTGGTTGCAGAGCTCAGCCAAGGCTGGAGTGAGAGAGGCAATGTTGTCCTTGATGGTGGGAACAGATGACAGAGCGGACAGGATTTCCAGAGTGTTGGAGGAGAAGTGGGCAGCCAGTGCAGTGCAGAGGGCCTGGGAGGGAGGGGGAGAGGTGGAGACTGCAGTAGCATTTTAAAGCGCTCAACCATGTTTTTGGTGGCTCCAGAGATGCGGTCTTGGACGTGAGCCCACTTCTTGAGGCAGATGGTGAGGCAATATTGCCTCTGAAGTAGCCGCAGGCCAGTTTGTCAGAGGATGAACTAGATGCCTGCCACTTCCGCTCTGCAGCTTTGCACTTGGGTTTCAGAGCTGCCAAGTCGGCTGCCAAGTCGGAATCATACCAAGAGTTGCATTTGGAGGCGGGCTTCATGTGGATCCTCATAATGTGGGCAAGGATGTCCACGGTGTTAGAGATAGAGAGACAGAGGTTATCTAGAACAGAGCCAGGAGTGTCCAAAGCAAAGGAGGGGATGGAGTAGGGATGAAGGAAGAGGCAAATGCATCGACTGACACATGCTTCATTGGTCTAATAACAGAGAAGGAGACTGGCAATGGGGGCAAATGCATCGTCAGGGGACCAGGGAGGTCAAGGTGGGAAGAGAGGAGAGAGTGGTTAGACTAGGAAAGAAGGGTAGTAAGAGGATTGGAGAGTGGGATGTCTGTTGAGATGAGAGCATCCAAGGTGTGTCCGGCAGAGTGGGTTGGGCCAGAGGGAAGGATAATGAGGGAAAGAGAGTCGCAAAGGTTGCGAAAGAGAACAGTAGACACATCCGGATAGTCGAGATGGATGTTAAAGTCCCCAAGGAAGATAGGCTTGGGGGAGGAGGCAAGAAGAGAGGAGGACAGGTGTGCCCATTCCAAGAGGAAGAGGGAGGTTGGTACAGGGGGCCTGTAGATAGTAGCAAGAGTAAGAGAGAAGGTAGGTGAGACAGATATCCTGTAGGCTAGACTTCTAAGGGTGAGTAGGTTTGAGTGGGGATGATGGAGGCAGGGACCCACTTAGGTAATCTCAGAGCCACTCTGCCGCCAGGCCGGGAGGGCCTGGGATTGGACAGGATCTTGTATCCCTCAGGGAAAAGAGTGTTAAACGCAGTGGCAGAGCTGGCCTTGAACCATGTCTCAGTGAGATCAAAGACTTCAAGGTCTTCAAGGAAGAGACAGATGTCAGAGGAGTGTTTGAGAGCGAGAGTTGAGGGTAGCTAAGTGAAGCTGGTTGCCCCCTTTAACTGATTTGCAGGGGGCACAGGGGTGGGGTGCAACTACTGGGGGCGCAGTGGGGATGAGGGAAGGTGGGAAGTTGAAGAGAGATGGAAGACGCCTGTCAAGAAGGAGGTTGGACTGGGGCCCTTGGCCATGATAGTGTTATTGTGATAGAAATTAATGTTGCATTTGGAAGATGCGAAGTGAGCCAATAGCACTTCCCATCTGGTGCCACTAGTAATGGGTGAGGAAGAGAAAAGGCAGAGGACAGAACCCATATGTGGAGTCCATAAGTCAGAGTAAAGAACAGCAAAGAGAATGTCAGTGATAGTCTGGCTGGAGGAAGCATTGGTGTAGGTGTCTGCATTGGGCAGACCGGGGTTGGAACTCAAGAGCACCTTTTTAAATGCCTTCCTTCCAGACTTCGTGAGAGAGGGAGCACAGGTGATGGAGAAGCAATTGGAATAGAGAGGAGAGATAGAGAGCACCCTGGGGGCAGAGAGAAGAGGGGAGTATTGGGGGATAGCAGGGGAGAGGGTTAGAAGCACTATGCCACACTAGAATCTCACCGGGCTGCCAAGCAGACAAAATCACCGGGCTGCCAAGCAGACAAAACAAATGAGCACCCTGCAAATGCCCAGATACAAAGATCATTAACAAATTGGAAAGCACAAAAGCAGTACAAAATGGAAGATGCACAGTTGAAAAGGTACACCTAAATTAGAATTAGCCATAAAGCACTAAAAAGCAGTACAAAATGGAAGATGCACAGTTGAAAAGCATTCCTAAATTCGAATTAGACAGAAAGCACTAACAAGCAGTACAAAATGGAAGATGCACAGCTGAAAAAGCACATCTAAATTCAAATTAGCCAGAAAGCACTAAAAAGCAGTACGAAATTGAAGATGCACAGTTGAAAAAGTACACCTAAATTTGAATTAGGCAGAAAGAACTAAAAACAGTACAAAGTGGAAGATGCACAGTTGAAAAGAACACCTCAATTCACCAGAAAACACTAAAAAGCAGTACAAAATGGAAGATACACAGTTGAAAAAGTACACCTAAATTTTAATTATCCAGAAAGCACTAAAAAGCAGTATAAGATGGAAGATGCACAGTTGAAAAAGTACACCTAAATTAGAATTAGCCGGAAAACACTAAAACGCAATACAAAATGGAAGATGCACAGTTGAAAAAGTACACCTAAATTTGAATTAGCCTGAAAACGCTAAAAAGCAGTACAAAATGAAAGATGCACAGTTGAAAAGGACATCTAAATTAGAATTAACCAGAAAACACTAAAAAGCAGTACAAAATGGAAGATACACAGTTGAAAAAGTACACCTAAATTCGAATTAGCCAGAAAGCACTAAAAAGCAGCACAAAATGGAAGATGCACAGCTGAGAAAGCACACCTAAATTCGAATTAGCCAGAAAACACTAAAAACCAGTACAAAATGGAAGATGCACAGTTGAAAAAGTACACCCAAATTAGAATTATCCAGAAAGCACTAAAAAGCAGTACAAAGTGGAAGATGTACAGTTGAAAAGCACACCTAAATTTGCCAGAAAACACTAAAAAGCAGTACAAAATGGAAGATACAAAGTTGAAAAAGTACACCTAAATTCGAATCAGCCAGAAAGCACTAAAAAGCAGTACAAGATGGAAGATGAACAACTGGAAAAGCACACCTAAATTTGAATTAACCAGAAAGCACTAAAAAGCAGTACAAAATGGAGGATGCACAGTTGCAAAGCACACCAGGGAATCCAACTTGAGTTTTAGATTTTCTTTTTCTTCTTTTTTTTTTTAATCAGAGAATTAAGAAAACCGCAGAGAGCATAGAGTAAGTGGCACGGCACAATGCATATAACAATTGGTGCAGAGATTGGAAGTTATAGTTAGGCAGGTGGGGCAAGGAGCAGGAAACAACCAATAGCAATCAGAGTGTCCAAAGGAGATGTGTGGTCCAGGCCAATGCGATCCATGCTGCTTTTCAGAGCAGTTTCTACGTCAGGATTTTGGTTGTGGTCAAATCGTGCAGTGGTCCCAGTCTGTGTGAATCATTTTCGAAATGTTGCCAAGGGGTAAAGTACCAAGGAGTTCCGGCAGGGGAAGGGGATCCCTCCGACTCTGGACAGGGCCAGCCAGGCTAGTCCCGGAGGCTTTAGGAGAAGGCCTTGTCAGGGGGCCGGTTACCGTCTGCTGGCTCTCATGATAGGCCCAGAAGAATGAAGCCCAAGCCAATCAGGCGGCGGAGAGGCGGGAGGATGGCACCCATTGTGATCGTGGCCAAGACTGATTTGCATATGATTGGACCCCTTCTATTTTGTTGCAGAAGGGATATAAAAAGAATGGAATGGAATGAAAAGGTGCCTACAGGTCGTCTGAGTAGTTATGGTCCATAAAGAGTTGTTGTTGATGTGTATAGAGTATAATACTGGCAGCAGTGGGCAGGGGTATAATGTTAGACAACCTTGAGGTAAGAGGGCCACTGTTCTGAACCGTGTGGCACAGTGGTCTTCAGCTGAGCTGTCGCGCGAGGTGTGAAATTACAGTGGCCACTAGGTTCACACAGCAGGCACTGGCTTGGAATACAGTCTGTTTCTATGGGAGCGGGACACCTTCCCACCGACAATGGGGCACAGATGCCATCAGTGTGTACACACTCCGAGTATGAGGCACCTTTCACTAACGTGTACGCATTCTCAGTGAAAGTCACCTGTTACCATAGTATCCCCATTCGCAGTATGCTCACCAGAATGTACACATTCTCAGTGAGAGGCTCATTTCACCAGATGATATACATTCTCAGTGAGAGGCACCGTTCATCCGAGTGTACACATTCTGACTCTGAGGCACCTTTCACCAGAGTGTACACATATTCTCATTGAGAGGCTCATTTCACCAGATGATATGCATTCTCAGTGAGAGGCACCGTTCATCCGAGTGTACACATTCTGACTCTGAGGCACCTTTCACCAGAGTCTACACATTCTCAGTGAGAGGCTCATTTCACCAGATGATATACAGTCTCAGTGAGAGGCACCGTTCATCCGAGTGTACACATTCTGACTCTGAGGCACCTTTCACCAGATTGTACTCATTCTCAGTGAGAGGCACCGTTCATCCGAGTGTACACATTCTAACTCTGAGGCACCTTTCACCAGAGTGTACACATTATCAGTGAGAGGCTTGTTTTACCACAGTGTACTCATGCTCAGTCTGAGACATATTTCACCAGAGTGTACACATTTTGAGTGAAAGGCACCTGTTACCAGAAGCACACATTCCCAGTAAGATGCAACTTTCACCAAAGTAAACACATTCTCAGTACGAGACTCATTTCACCAGAGAGTACACATTCTCAGTCAAATGCACCTTTCACCAGAGGGGAACATATTCTAAGAAAAGGACACCTTTCCTCAGAGTAAACACATGGGCCCTCATTACGACCTCGGCGGTAGCCATGCCGCCATTGGCGGCATGGCTGCCGCCGAAAATCGCGTCTGGGTCCACAGAATGAGGAATTACTGGGCCATTCCGAGTTCGGAAGGCCCGGTAATTCCTCCCTCCAAGGTCCCAGACCCGGTCCTTCCCCATTCCCATTTCAGCCCCTATAGGGCTCAATGGGAATGGGAGAGGGAGCAAACAACGGGCCATTACGAGTTTGCCCGTTGTTTGCTCCCTCTTCCCTTCGCGGGACCCGGTAAGCACGCCTGGTTTGACCAGGCGTTACTTACCGGGTCCCGCGAGGGGACCTCGCAATGAGGCGGTACGGGGTTAATGGTGCCGGCACCTTTTACGGCGCCGTTAACTCCGTACCGCCTGGGTCGTAATGAGGCCCATTGTCTGTGAGAGGTACCTTTCACCAGAGTGTACACATTCTCAGTGAGAGGCTCATTTCACGAGAGGATATACATGTTCAGTGAGAGGCTAATTTCACCAGAGGATAGACATTCTCTGTGAAAGGCGCCTTTCCCCAGAGTGTACACATGATCTGTGAGAGGCGTTTTTCACCAGAGTGTGCACATGATCTGTGCGAGGCGTTTTTCACCAGAGTGTACACATGATCTGTGAGAGGCGTTTTTCACCAGAGCCTACACATGATCTGTGAGAGGCGTTTTTCACCAGAGTGTACACATCCTCGGTGAAATCAATCACTGCTTGAGTGTAGAATAGGCACCGATATCAGGTCAGAGTTCTCAATATTCTCAGTGAGGAGCCCCTCCTTGAGATTGCATACTGTTTGCACTGGGGTGCATTCCTTCTCACCGATGAGAGACAGCCCTAGTTAGAGTGCATGTGCCCGCACCTCCATTGGCAGGCAGCTCACATTAGCCTGTGCACATTCCTGTCATCTAGCGCCATCTTTCATAAGATGGTATCTGGCTCTAGATTCCCCGAGGCGCTAGTCTACGCAGGGGGCAGACACTCTGTGGTCAGAAGGACTTCTTGCCAGAGTGCATTTGTTCTTTTCAGTGATCACCTCCAGATCAGATCAGTGTGGCACTCTGGGTGTCTCTCTGTGTAGCCGACTGGGAGTCTCGTGTCTGTCGTTTGGTTTGTTTCTCTTGTACCTGTCTATGTGAAAGTCTCTTCTTTTGGGTGTCTCTGCCTGTGTCTGTGCCTGTGTTTGGTCGTGTTCATTGCACGTCTCTCTTTCTCTCTGGGTGCTTGTCTATCACGTTCTGTGCCTGTCTCTTGGCACCTCTCACTCGCTGGGTGCATTTCTATCTTGTGGCTCTGTCTGTCTCTGGCTCTATGACTTTCCCTTTGTCGCTCCCTCTCCATGCATGATTCTGGGCGTCCCTTTGCCCGCCTTTCACTGGTGCTGTCTTTCTTTGTCTGTCTATGAGTGTCTTAACTGTCTCCCTGTTTCTCTCTCGTTGTCTGTAGGTGCCTCTGCTTGTCTTTCTGTGCTGTTCTCTCTGCCTCTCCCAGTGCCTTCCTTTGGACGCCTGTAACTCAGGTGAGCTCTCTCGCTCTCGGAGACTCTGGGTCTAGGTATCCTGGCCTCTTTCCTCTGCCCACTCTTCCTTCCTCTGTTTGTATCTCTCTGTATCTCTCCCTCTCTCTATCTCTGTATCTCAATATATCACTGTTTCTCTTCTTCTCTCTGCAAATGAGCACCTTCCCTCTCTGTCTTTATATCCCTGTTGCTCTTCCTCTCTCTCTCGCGTTCTCTTTCTCTCGTTATATCACTGTTTCTCTTCCTCTCAGTCTCTGCATATGAGCACCCCCTTCACTCTCCCTTTATATCCCTGTCGCTCTCTCTGTCTCTCGTTCGCTCGCTTCCTGTCTCTCTCGTTATATAGCTGTTTCTCTTCTGATTTCTCTCTAAACATGAACGTCCCCTATCTCTTTATCTCTTTTTTCTTGTTACGTCCATGTTACTCTTCCTCTCTCGCTTTCTCTTTCTCTCGTTATATCACTGTTTCTCTTCCTCTCTCAGCATATGAGCGCCCCCTCACTCTCCCTTTATTTCCATGTTGCTCTTCCCCTCTCTTTCTCTCTTGTTATTTCCCTGTTGCTCTTCCTCACTTTCTCTCTCTTGTTATTTCCCTGTTGCTCTTCCCCTCTCTTTCTCTTCTTATTTCCCTGTTGCTCTTCATCACTCTCTCTCTCTTGTTATTTCCCTGTTGCTCTTCCCCTCTCTTTCTCTTGTTATTTCCCTGTTGCTCTTCCTTACTCTCTCTCTCTTGTTATTTCCCTGTTGCTCTTCCCCTCTCTCTCTCTTGTTATTTCCCTGTTGCGCTTCCTCTCTCTCTCTTGTTATTTCCCTGTTGCTCTTCCTCTCTCCCTTGTTATTTCCCTGTTGCTCTTCCCCTCTCTCTCTCTTATTCCCCTGTTGCTCTTCCTCACTCTCTCTCTCTTGTTATTTCCCTGTTTCTCTTCCTCTCTCTCTCTCTCTTATTTCCCTGTTGCTCTTCCTCACTCTCTCTCTCTTGTTATTTCCCTGTTGCTCTTCCCCTCTCTCTCTTTCTTGTTATTTCCCTGTTGCACTTCCTCTCTCTCTCTCTTGTTATTACCCTGTTGCTCTTCCTCTCTCTCTCTCTCTTGTTATTTCCCTGTTGCTCTTCCCCTCTCTTTCTCTTGTTATTTCCCTGTTGCTCTTCCTCACTCTCTCTCTCTTGTTATTTTCCTGTTGCTCTTCCCCTCTCTCTCTCTTGTTATTTCCCTGTTGCGCTTCCTCTCTCTCTCTTGTTATTTCCCTGTTGCTCTTCCTCTCTCTCTTGTTATTTCCCTGTTGCTCTTCCCCTCTCTCTCTCTTATTTCCCTGTTGCTCTTCCTCACTCTCTCTCTATTGTTATTTCCCTGTTTCTCTTCCTCTCTCTCTCTCTTATTTCCCTGTTGCTCTTCCTCACTCTCTCTCTCTTGTTATTTCCCTGTTGCTCTTCCCCTCTCTCTCTTTCTTGTTATTTCCCTGTTGCACTTCCTCTCTCTCTCTCTTGTTATTTCCCTGTTGCTCTTCCTCTCTCTGTGTGCATATAAGCGCCCCCTTCACTCTTTCTTTGTATCCCTGCTGCTCTTCCGCTCTCTATCTCTTGTTATATCTCTGCTGCTCTTGCCCTCTCTCGTTGTCTCTATCTTTCTATCTTTACAGTTTCTATTTGGGTCTTTCTCTGGATGTCTTCGAGTTCCTGTCGCTCTTTGCCCTGGTCTACATATGTCTCTTTGTGGATATTGTGTGTGTGTCTGTTTTTGGCTTGTGTACATACATACACGTCTCTGTGCCTGTGACTTGATGTCTTCCTGTATTGTCTCACTCTGTGTTTCTGTCACTCGGTGCCCCTCTAGTCTACCTGTGTGTGTCTCTGTCTCTCTGTATCTGCCTCTTTGTGCCAATCTGTAGTTGCCCATCTCGCTGTGTCTCCTGACGTCCCATTGTCTCTCTGAGCACCACTTGCCCACTCCCAGTACCCGGCTGTGGTCGGTCTAATTACATCCCCTGTTTCCACTTGCCCAGTGCCTATTTCAACCGTCCACCCCCCAACCCAAGGACGTCATTTCACCAAAATGCCTGGGGTAGCGGAAGTGACACCATAAGAGCCTTGACCTCTGATGACATCACAGGAAGTTATGTCATTTGACCTAACCCCAAAGTGACATTACGGGAAGCGATAGAACACGACCATTCAACCCTTGACAAAACAAAATAGCATTGTTCCTATGTACACTACAAACAATATGGTTACAATATCACTATAATGTGATGCACATTTCATACAAGAATTGATCTTCATATGTATCGTTAATATCAGTGTGCATAGGCCCATATTACCAAATTACTGTGAATGCAAGCAGACGTCCAAGGCGAAATGATAATGATGTGTTATTATATAGCGCTTCATATAGAACAAATATACGTACAATATCACCCAGCATATGTTGGTACTTATTTATCGACCTCAGAAAGCAGAGGCGTTTAAGGACAGACTAATTAGTGACTCCCTCAAGTCTGCCTGAAATAAACCTTTAGTGAATCTAGCAATTATTGGATAGAATTACAGAAAGACACATTATTTGTTATTCCTATTCTTTCTTATTTAGGATCACTGCTCAAAGTGTTACACTTGGGCAACCCCCTGTTTCTTTTAAAAAGAATTTAAGGGCCCTGAACAAGTAAGCCATCCATCCCAGAATCAAAAAGCCACATGGAGCTGGCCACGGCCAGCCCAGGAGTTTACATAAAAAAAACATTCTTTTAACATGTTTTGGTTTTTTAGGGGTAGCAAGAGATACCACAGGGGTAGCAAGGGAGACCTCAGGGGACACCGTTGTGAACCCTGGAAACCCACAAATGAATTCACTGCCCCCACCCAGCAGCTCCTCACTTAGGCATCCCACCCAGATTCAATGTATTGTTTTTGAACTGGTCACAAAATGTACAGAAACAACGCAGACAAAAAATATCTGTAAGAAGCAGCACCAGGCAATCTAAAAAAAAAAACTAAAAAAAAACCCAATATATTTGTCATGGTGGCGTGATACACACCAGCACATTGTATTGCGCATCAGGGGCATAGACTTTTGTTTACCCAGGTGGGGTGGAGGGGGTTTTGGTGGGGGGCAGCAGGTGACAACAACCAAAAAAGTCCCATTGTAATGTATAGGGACTTTCACACAATTGCCTTTCCCTGGAGTGGCGGGCTGGGCCCTGGAGCACCCACGTACTTGACACTGCTGTTACACCTACATTTTGACAATTATTCAGGGCAATATGATATGATAGTTTATTTATAACGTGCTTAATACCCAGAGGTTTCTAAGCGCGGACCCAGGGATTGAACCTGTGTTGTTCCCTGTTGCATTGCTTCCATGGCAAGCACGTTGCCGCTGAGCTATCCTCCCAAGATTCACACAGCAAAATAATATAAAACTGCCTTTCGGATGGAGGTAGGGCCATACGGTGCCCATGACTTGTCATCAGTGGAGAACTGGCACATTTTGGCCCATGGTGAGGGGCCCCGCCCACTCACTGTGGCACGTAAATAACCCACTACTCAAATAGCATAAGGGGATTTGCTGAGGATCACACCCATTTTGTCCTGCAGCAAATCTTAAATTGTAACCCAATAGCTCATACAATATTTTGAAAAAATAAATAAATTGCATGAGCAAGTCACCTCAAAATCGAGCTCCCACACTGTCAAATATAAATGAGTGGCATTACTTTTTTCGTTTAGTTGGAGGTCAGGATACAACATAGATGTGTTATTTTGTTGTCTCTTGGAGGCACATGCCTCCGGGAAGCCCCCCACCACTTAAATCTTTCTGGAATAGAGCTATGACTCACACGTGACATTGCCAAGAGGGGGTAAGAGACAATGCTGCTTATGTTGTGCCCTCTTCGTCTATTATAGAGCAACACTGTAGTATACATTCAAAAGTGGGGCTGGTTGCGCAGTACATGTGTTGGGAATGGGGCAGCCCCCCGAACCTCTTAAGTGCTTTAGAGTGAGGCAAGATGCATTTGAAACACTATGATGGGCCAGGGGGGCGGGAGGATGGTGAGAGGACCACCTCCCAGTATAACAGGACCCTACTCCAATATAACCAAATATAGTCTATCCACATAGTACAGCATAAGGCACGAGCAGCATTGCTATTTTGCGTAGATATTAGTAACCATAGGTATAAGGAAAGGCCTGTGTGGTAAATGCGTCATTGCATGCACTAGGCCAAAATCGCAAGACAAGAGAAATCCCCAGCCATGGCCGAGCTCCCATGAGGACAGGCCACACCCCCAACCGCCACAACGTCTATTCATTTTTCTAACAGTGTTGCAAAGATGTTCGAGAGGAAAGTGCCCTACAAGGCAGCGATCACAGACTGGCGCCTGATGTGTATATTATCTCACACGGGCCAAAGCATGACCAGGCCCATCCCCAGGCGACCACGAGTTATAGCCCATATAACTGACTAAAACTTAAGACCTCTGATTTCCATGGCACCCGGTGCCCTTTGACCACCATCCCCAAAGTAACATGCCCTGTGTTGTTCAAAGAGGGCAGACAGGGCGCATCGTGAAGCGACAATGGTGTGAGGTGCTGGGAGGGCTACATTATAGTTCAAAACGAGGGTAGAGAACTTGGAGCCGGATGGCACAGAAGGGAGTGAGTGAAATGTGTGTGTGAAGGTTAGAGTGCCCCAGAACCTCCTTTGTGCCCGCCTTAAGACCTGCCAAGTGCACAGTATGAGTGATAAAGTAGTCGTATGGTAGGAGTATAATTAATTTGTTTCTGACCTTTGACGTGAGAAGATGATCACCCCAGCACCCATGTGAATGGACGGATTGGGCTGGAACCAATGGCCTGGCATCCCTCATAGGGAAGGCATATCCTGTATAGGCACATACCAACCACCCACACAGGATTTTACCCTATGTATTGCGTCATGTATGACAATGTTTGTATTTATAAGATTCTGCTTGTACTACTTTTCAGCAGAACATTCTTAGCAGCAAAGTCCTTTGTTGTTGCTCTTGTCTGCGTGTGAGATTAAACCTTGTTATCCTGACAAGATTGACTTGAGCCTTTCTTCCCTAGCGGGTTGTATTCTCTCTGGTGTGAGTGTTCAGACGCTTGCCTTCATATGCTTAACAAAATCACCTACCTATAGTTGCTCCCAATTTTAGCAGCATAGTGAAGCAAAGTTATTTGGCCAGGGTAACATCATTTGTTGCAGCGGCAAATCCAGGATTTGATGCCAGCTTTTCTGATTCCAAACTTTGGAATTTGGCTGCAGGTGACATCTCCCCCCATCCCATCTTTAGCTTCAAATCAATTTACAAGGCATTCTACATAATGGCCTCTCAGGGGCAAATCTAGAACTCAGTTCCTACTGCTTTACCTCTGCACTCACGCCATTCTCCGGACCCCAGCTTGGCGTTTCCCCACAGAGGGATCTGCATAGACCCTCAGTCTCCAAGTCCTGCCCTGCAGAACTCCTTCCCCAGCTTCCCCAGTCTGTGCAAGGTGCGCTGGAGATGCAGCACACCTGGAACCCCACTCTGCCCCCTGCTGATGCTCCTGCCATGGAAGGTGACGAGCCAAACCCTGGTGTGACCCATAGGTGGGGACCCCCCTCAGCCCAATGTTTGGCCTTTAATTATATGCCTGACAGCTCAGCGCACAACCATGTAAGACCCCTGTCCCTGCATTGAACGTTTCCCTTAAACTCCATGTTATGAGTGTGGATAGCAACCCAGCCTTTACCCAGCATGTCATCCCTTCACCCTTATCCGCTCATTATGCATATCGTGTGTTCAAACTGTAAATGAGTGGCAAGGGAACTCTTAGCAGCTACCCCGATTACCAGGAAGAGGATACTCCCGCCCCAACAAAATCCCTGCCACAAGAATGGAAGACTCAAACCATAGGGAAAAGTTTACTGCCTTTATTATCGATCAAACTGACAGGGATCGCAATTGAATAGCGTAACGTTTCCAAGAGTTATCATCCTCCAAACGTGTGTCACCCCCTTTTAACGGTAAGTTATGTCACAAAATAAATGCATCCCAAAAACCTATCGGGAAGGGAATTGGTTAGTTCAGGAAGACTATATATGTAATACATAGAGGTAGGTATAACTATTGGATATCCATATCTGGTGACTCCTCCTAGGACCACCTCTAAAGTTACAAATACAAAGTTGCAGGTCAACAGGAAAGTAATTGGCCACGGCAATATAGTGTGCTTACTGTGAAACGTAGCTAGGGATTAGGCAGAACAGGTCTTCTCAGCCTTGGGACCTTGGACAGCTACCAGGAAACAAAAACCTGCTCAAGGCAATGGGAACGGTCACGAAGGTGCTGTGTGTTCCCAATTAGTTGCCATCTCTGATCGCCTAGGCCCCGAGACAGAAAATTCAGCTTTGACTCTGTATATTAAATGTACCTTTCCCCCTCTAGGTCGACGGGAACAGCTTTCCCCCATCTACCTCGAATGAATAGGTTCTGTCCTGTTCCTTTATATCACGTGTCTCAGGACCACGAAATGAAGCTCTCCTGCCTGTAATTATGAGGATTTTAGGTTATACTCTTTGCCGGTGTTTTATCGCTGTGGTAAACTGGAAACATTCCATCTCTGCTTGTCCTTGGCGAGGCTGTGCACAGTGTCTGCACTGGAAGCTTTGACTGTCTGCTTCAACTGGATCAGTCTGTCCACCCCTTCTCTGTATTCTGAAATGTGCCTCGCTTTCGCTATTCAATTCAGTGTACGTATGGCTTCCATCTTTGTTTTATGGCAGTCAATGTTAGTCACAAGTAAGCTAAGTGTTCGTATTCTTGGCGTCTTGCTGTTTCTGCATAGCTGAAAATATACTTGTGTAAATGTGTCGGTCCTCTAACTACTAAGGGTCACAAGCCTTTGTTTTGTGTCTATCAGAAATAAACTAAAGTGTTTGTCTAGCTTAGTGCATGGATGCCTATATGCTTCATGTCTAACACATCTATGTTGTGATGTCAGTCGTGACTCCATCTGCTCCATCGAGACTACAGTCAGTCGACTTGTTCAATCAGTGACAACTGTATCTCTTCCATGTCATCAGTCAGTTACGGTTTGAATGGCTGTCTCAGCGAGTAACGTTTCTCCCATCTGCGATATAACAACTCTAGTGAGGAAGTGCCCAGGAGTTTTGTGCATCTTTCATTTCTCTGCCTTCGGGCTGCGAGTTGGGTGGGGGTCACGAGGGCCACACTTGTGTCTCCCTCTTCAGACCACTGAACCGCACATTCATATCTGAGTGTCTGTATACATTGTGCTGTCCCCACTCCGTGGTCCTACCAGAATCTCCCTTCCTGAATCATTACTTGCTTAATCATCACTTTTGGAAAGCTTGCTGCACATGCCTGACCTCATGGGTTGCTTTCTACTGGAGCCTGGCCAGCCCTGCTAAGCTTTATTTGGCCAAATGCACGCACGCATTCTAATCTTACTCCATGACCTCCAACACTATGGACTTCGGTCCCGAGAGCGTTCCCACCACCAGCGCATTGAGACTACAATAATGGTAAAAGGCGCTATGTAAATGACAAATACAATACAATATGGATTGTTTCACTCACTTTATCTGTCCTCATGGTCCTCATGTACAGAGTTTCTCATCGAAGCACTCACCTTCTTCAGTGAAAGACAATAAATGGTTGTACTCTCTAATTCCAATTCCAAAAGAATGAGGCAGACTATTTATACTACAAAATCAGACGTGGAGGCGTGCCAAAAGTGGACACTGGAAGTGCTGTGATTTCTTTTGTAAGTGGTTTAGGTTGGTTGTGGTTTGTTCGAATGATGCAGCCTCCTCGCCACCAAGCATGCATTTGCAATACCCTCGCGATCTGAATGATGGGAATGACACAAGGCCTAGTAAGATCGCTATTTTGTCCTCCCTTTGTTTCCCCCTTCTTGTCTTGTCGCGCCTAGAAACACCTGTGTACAGGCGTGTTATAACTGCCACATCATGTCATATCATGTCTCTGATAGCGCAAACTAAATGGTACACATGGGGGCAGCATGTATGTTAACCCGCCCCCGCCCCCGGGGCCTGAGACATGGATATGTCAGCTGCAGAAAACTCTTGGAAAAGCAGACATCTTGTTTGCTGAATGACCAGCTCCTGCACATAGACTGCCAACATAAACACCCATGTTTCATCTGCTCGCATGGTATTGTGCCAACAAAAGGGCAGGCTGGAGGAGATGGGGTAAGTAGCTGATTTTCTGAAACAAGTAGCCTGAAAAGGTCTGTCTCAGACATTTGACAAAGATATGCGTTCTTGGGCAAACCGAAAGTCTGTGGTGTATCCAGCCGCTCTCCCACTCCTGCCAAGCTGTAGAGGTTGTTCACTTTGCTACTCAGGCTCAGAGAACAAGTTAACAACACAAAAGGGCGCTAAAGTGATAGAGAAGACAACCTTCTGATTTTGAAGCACGGTTGAAACATTTTCCTTTTTCATGCAACTTAAAGGAAATCTTGCGAAAAAATGTGGATTTCAGAAGAACTTACTACCAAGTGTCAAGCAATAGTAGCGCACCTCTATGGTGGTAATGTGACAGAAGTACCAGCGTTGCCTTTTTTGAGGGCAATAGTGAGGTCCAAAGGTTGGAAGGTTCTTTGTCTAATTGATTTTAAAATGTTGCAGCGTTAACCATGAAAGACTCGCGATCGGAGTTGTGGGGAGTCTCTTGTGCCCAACACACTATTTCACAGTACCTTGAATGTGTATCACAGAAAGGAAATGCTATCAGGCCCCTCGTAATGAGGTTAATGAATGCCTATTAGTACCCTGCGGCAACATTCCACAGGATACACTTACTGTGGATTGGCTCGTTTCCGAGCCATACCACAGTGTAATCCCGTTGACTCACTTACGTGCAACGTGCGCCGGGTACACTCTATCTTTTCTTCTTTTCTGGCGACCATGGAAAGGGAGAAGGAACCACACATAGTCCCTTCTGCCTTTTCCAAGGTGGCCAGTTTCCTCCTATTCATTAGTGCGGAGCAAGTTGCACCAAAATGGCTCCCTGTTGTTCCGTACTAATGCAGCAGTACGCGCGTTCTAGTGTTCCTAGAACTAGCACGTACTGCAGCAAAAGAAATGCCGCTTGAAAAGGTTTCGTCAGCGCTTAGTATTTCCGGGCTGCAAACTCGAGAAAACTAGTATCCCGAGACTGCAGAACCCGGAATACTAATAGCAATAACCACCTCGCCGGAGGGCCATTACCTCCTTATGGTAATGCCCCTGGGGCCACCGTTAAGGCCCTTGCATCGCTACGCTCGGGCCTGTAACTTCAGGCCCCGGGGGCATTACCTTAGGCGGTAATGGCCCGCCGGCTTGGCGGTTATTGCCATATTAGTACCTCTTTATAAAAAGGTGCAGTGAAGATGGCACGTGAATGGATGTATAATACATGTGCAATACAAGTGTGAAAGGACACACCAATGATAAGGTAAACAGTAATGATGGTGAAATGTACAAATGAATTGATGCATCACGTCACTGCACAATCAATTAATGTGCAAGTAATGTGTACACAGGTGGAATCCTGAGGGGGCTATCATTCTTCTATTCCTGCACACTTAATATACAGTCCTTAGGCTCTATACTTCACATCCGTCATTGAATACACCCTTAGTATGGGACTGGGATTACACCCTGGCGGACAGCTTGTCATCCATCCGTGAAAGCCTGAACTGGATAGTGCCAGCCCATCACGTGATCCCCTTTGTTCTGGTTTCCGTCAGCAAATGGAAGAAATTCAGCACAATGTTGTTCTTTCTAAATCCCAGAAGCCACCGCGTCCAGGAGCAAAGCCTCGTCAATGTCCGCCTTGTTTGATGAGCGGCTGTGCACATCGTGAAGTCAACTTTTCTTTTAGGCACTGAAAAAACCAGACAAGTACAGAAGGCGCTCAAGGCGCGTGGTCAAAGGCGTGGCGTGCCTGGGCGCCCGGTTCCAAAACTCCAGAACCCCTGAACCCATCTCAAGTCAGGCCATACCAGGGCTTTCAACAGATGCAGTCCTCTTTTTGTTGCTACATGTTCAAGAGCACTGTTCCTAGCAGGAACTGGCAGTGTGAAAAGGTTCCTGAAGCGTATTGATGAACCAATTTCAGGTTCCAGGAAGGAGGATAGCAAAGAAAACGCATGTCTCTGCTAATGTTCCATTATCATGCCTTGCTCGATTGCCTCACCTACCCATTCATTTTCCTATGTATGAAAAAGTCAAGAATTGCTCTCATGTTTGCATGTGTAACATTTCCACAGGATTGCACACGTCCGCTGACTCTACCTGGCCAATGATGGGATCGTGCCAAGGACGCAAACCGCAGAGCCAAAGGGCTGGCGGTGCTGGCAAGGCAGTGAGTATTAGCAACTAAGGAATGGCACATGCTCCCCCTGTGCCATTCACCTGCAAACGGATATTGCCTTGCTTAGGCAGGTCGAAGCCGGCTGTTGACACACCAACCACAACCTTCTAGTTACAAGTGCCCGGCTCAGTAACTCCCTACCTCTGCCGCCTTCGCACTACATGGGGTGGGGGATGCAGCTAGTTCTGGAGCGAAATGGGCAGGGTTCTACCTGCTGCATCCTCTACCCATTCCTTATGCTTCCAATTGAAACCACAGCCATTTCTGGGAATGGTCATCTCTTCACAGGGGCCTTCATTCTGTAGGGACCACAGTGGCCAAGGGCGAGGCCTTGGGATCTGGAAACTATGCCTTTCCAGCCTGTCCCTCAGGACAGTGCACCAGCCTGTCCCTCAGGACAAAGGGGAGGATGCACTGACTTGGACACTGATGCCTGTATCCTCCTTGAAGCACTATCTGCAAGTAGGGCATGGACCGGGACTGGGAGGGCACATGGCCCTCCACCCCAGCTCCACGGCACAGAAAGCGGGGACATTTCAGGGCAGTTTGGGACTTTTTTCCCAGCCGCTGTCTCATCAGGAGGGTCCTGCGGATGGAGAAAGTGTCCCGATCGCTCATTCTCTCGCATCCTGGGTTGCAACTTTCTCACATTGGTCTTTGTTTCTAGCAGTGCCCTGCTAATGAGCAGCAGTTTAATTCAATGGTTGCAGACACCCCCATCCCAATTTTGGGCCTTTGTTGGTGGGACCTTCACAGCAGTCATAAGTAGGAAGAGGATGCAGATCACACAAGGCACCTGAACAGCAGCCTCTCAATTACTGTTATGTTATTGTGATTTATACCACGCACCACTGCAATTTTCATGGTCGCCAGGCACTCTGGCGGATCTGAAAAGGAGGGATCGGGAGAGTCAGTCAGTTAGTGGGAGGGAGCAAGAGAGCTTTGGTGTGTTGTCCGTAGCTTCAGTTCAGAAAAGAACAGTCACTGTGTTTTGGGTTTTCTGTTAGCCGCTAAGGGTTTGGCAGTGTTTTGTTGTATGATTGTGTATGGGGTGGTTTGTGTGTCTGCGGTTTAGTTTTCTGTGGTGTGTTGGGTTGAGTTGGATGTCGCAGAGTGTGCGAAGCTTGTGATGGTTTCACGTTTCTGCTGTGGTCTGAGGTATGTGTGTGTTTTGTTTGGTGATTGAGGTTGAGCATGCAGGCTACTGGAAAGATTTTAGTAGGGTTAGTGATGAGAGTGATCTGTGCACTTCTCCGCGAGGGCTATGTTGGTTTGTCCGGGTTCGTATCCTTGTATGGTGGTTAGCATTAGCAGTAGAGTTTTGGTTGATTAGGTTATGGTTGTTTTTGGTTTTGGGTGTCTCCTTGTTTTGTGGTTGACTGTTTCTATTCAGCGCTATTTCCCATTTAAATTGGGGTATTAAACGCCATGTTTTTACACATTTTCTGAATTTGAGGTGTTCTTGCTTGGCGAGTGAGTTTCAACGTTTTGCTGAGATGCAGGAGAATTCTGATCCACCAAATTTCAATTTTGAATATTGCTTTTGTTCTAGGCGAATGTCATTGCTGGACCTAAATGTTCGGTTTGGTTTGTAGATGGAGATTTTTTCCTGTATGAATTCTCCTGTTTCGCCATGGATTGCTCCGTGGGATATGCACAGTGTTTTGAGGAAAAACATTTTGTTTTACTGGTAGCCAGTGTAGGGTTCTCAGTGTTGGATTATATTCAATGTAGTTTTTTTGGTGAGGTAGTCTGACATTCGAAGAGAGATTCTGTCGGCGTAGGTTATTATTGACATGACGAGGGAGATGGCGGTGAGTGTTTTGTGTGGTAAGGTGAGGAATGGTAGTATCGACTTGATTGCATGTAGGTGGAAGAAGCACTTCTTTACTACTGTGTTGACTTATGGTTCATTAATGTTGTCCATTAAGCGTCCAAAGTTTTTAACGACTTTGGAAGGTTTTGGTTGTTTTCCCATTTTGGTGGGCCATGGAATGTGATGTTGGTTAGAAGGGCTGTTGGACATCTGTTTTGTCAGGGGTGGAGTTTAAGGCTGTTGGTGCTTATCCATTTGTTTATTTCTGTAAGGCAGTTGATAGGGGTTTCTTCTGGTTCTCCAGTAGTGTTCATTTTATTGATGATTTAGGTGTCGTCTGCATAGCTGTATCTGGTGAATCCATGTCTTTTGATGTGATTGATGAGCGGGGTCATGTAGATGTTGAAGAGTAGCAGTGAGAGTGATGAGTGTTGTGGAACTCTGCAGGTTGTTGTGTGTTTTGCTGAGTTGAAGTGCGTTATCCAAGTTGTTTCCATTCTTTCTGCCAGGAAGGATTTTAATAGTAAAGCCATGTTGATGATTTGTATTTCTCAGAGTCTTTTGATGAGGGTTTTGTGGTGAATTTATCAAAGTCTGGAGATAGGTCTAGTAGTATTAGCACTGACGTGAAGTTGGATTCAGCGTTTGTTTTAGATCATCCCAGAGAGATAGTAGTTCTGTTTCCATACCTCTCTTGGGTCTGAAACCGACCTCTGCCTCCTCGAGTATCCAGTTGTTTTCTACATGTTCCACAATTTGTTTGTGTATGTAGTTTACTAGGACATTCGTCATATACGGGCTGTTTGATATTTGTCGTTAGTTGGTTAGGTCTTCTGTGTTTCCTGAGGGCTCTTTAAGCAGTGGTTTGATGTATGCTGATTTGAAGCTTCGTGGTACATATCCTGTTGCCAGTGAATGGTTAAAGAGGTTGCAGAAGTATTCTGCTGGTGTTTTTTGGATAAGAATAGTCGTGTACATGTCTGGTGGACAAGTGTCTGCTGGTGAGCCTGCTCTGTTACTTTTGATTCGCTTGGCTGGTGAATTTTTCTTTCAAAATAGGTGTGAAGTAGTTTAGTCTTGTGGTTGGTTCCAGAGTTGACTGATTAGGGGTGTTGTTGGTGTTCTTGGGCATACTTTTGATGACTTGCTGTGATTTTGTTTTTTAAATGGTTTGCAAGGTTGTCGCAAGATTTTTGTGAGGGTGTGGGTGTATTGTTGAGGGCTGTTGGGTTTCTGACCTCGTTGATGATGCTGAACATCTCTTTCTGGGTGTTGCTAGACTTTGTGATATGTTCAGTGTAATATGTTTTTTTTTCTTTGAGGATTTTAGATTTGTATAGGCGTAGCTGTCTGTGCTATGTGATTTTCTTTTTCTGATGATCGTAGCGTTCCTTCCATTCTTGTTTGAGTTTCCTGTTAGTTTTCTTCAGTGCTCCGAGGTGAGGTGTGAACCATCTCGCCGTTGTTTTCTTTAGCAAAGGGGTGAACGTTTTTTCTGGTTCAATATCATCTAGTGTTTTTGTAATCCATTTTTGGATTGTCTTATTTTTTTGCAGCACTCCTCTTAAGCATGAACGTGTAGTTAATTGGCACAGTGATCGGACATTTTAGCCTTGCAGTTATCTACCTAATCTTTGTCTGCCACAAAGGCAATTTGGTGAGTAGCACAGTAAAGATCCTTTTAAAGATGAATTTGTATCCATGATGTCTACTAGACTGACATCTAAAAAAAAGGGTTTGCTTTTACATTGATAGGTGTTCTTAACATTATGCATAACGGCAAGTTGGACGTTTGTGACAATCTCTATAACCATGTTACTGTACTACACAATGTATTTTAGTGTGTGAATTACCATGATAAAAGTACAGTGGTGTGCAATACAATAGTACATTTTCAGACTTGCATTATTTTGCATTCTGCGATTTATAGTTTTCCATTCAGTATGTGCACATTAAACCAGATTTATAGCCTTTAGGCTTCACACGTTTCTGTAGGGATTTACATATTGTCAGGGTGCTTTACTATGCATTTTGTGTATTTTGCAAGTATTCACTGTAAGACAGTATTGTTGTAGTCCTTGAAACCCAAAACTTAAATATTTTTACCAAGTAAAATGATGTGGCCAAGTGCCTAAAGTGAGGAGTGGGTTTCAATCCTGACTTCACTGCTTAACCAAAGTGTGTGAACTGCAAACATTGGATTACTTAGAAATGATTACATTCCCACCGCTTGAAAACAAAAACCTTACAATGGGTTATATTTAATGATTTAGGCACAACATGCTCACGCTCCTCTCTTAGTGGCTCCTGTGACCGTCACCTAGAATGATGTTATTGTTGCGCTGGCTCTCCATCAGTCCCATAACATTTGCTTTGACAGATAGTTACATAGTCACACCAGCCAGTCAGTGCACCAGAGATTCTGGTAAAGCGAACTGACTGTGGCAGAACCAACTTTCATTTCCTCCACTGTTACTTCCAATCACCGAAGTTGCTTGGACCATCCAGAGTACTGCACCACAAGCGATTGACTGAAACTCGCTGGTATGCCCTGTCATGTTATGTTGTTATCCTTGCTTCACACACCTGATTCTGTTTTCCCAGGTTCTTGGAGTCTCGTGATCTGCAAGCGGTGAGGTAGCGGACTAACGTAGAGGCAGGGGGGACAGGGAAAGTTTGCTTTGTCGCAATGTTGAAATGCGCAGATCTGAAAAGATAGGGCTTTCTGAGGTGTGCACTTTTAATATATTTTTGTGAATTGGTTGGAGCAGTGGCTAATGTACGCTGCAGTTTGCTAATGTAGCTTTTTTGTGCGGTTGTCTGTGCTGTCTGCCAGAATAGTGTTTAAAGAGTTTGGAGAGTTAAATTGGTCTAGGTGTGGCAAGTTAGTGTGGTGTATAATGACGTTTAGTGTCGACACATGCTTACAGGTGTTGACAATTCCTGTGTGTAACCTGTGTTTCAGTGCTATAGTTGTGTGATGAGATGTGCTGTCTGCTTAGGTCAAATGTTGAATGATTGAGGGGGTTATTGTTACCATGTCTTGCCAAACAAACCCTCTAATGACTGGGGACAACCTTTTTCACTTTGGAAACATCACAGTTGGTCATATGTATTTGTTCATATCGATGAAAAACATTCTTTTCCATGGTTTATGCCTTATGCCATATTATAAGATGTTAGGAAAAGTGGTGATATAACAGGTGACACTATGCCATGGCACAAACACAGGGATCACAGTTTCTATGTATTCACCCGGGACCTGCCTTCTGACTGCCCACTGGCACCTCAAAGACAGTCCAACTGTAGTGGCGTTTAATTTAACATGGGATATGGACCATGAACTAGCTATTGACAAAGCCATCATTTGAAGAGCAAGCCTACCCACACACCCAGGTTTCAGTGTAGTTGCAGGGGTTGTCCTTTTCAATCTCACTTCTCCTAAAGTGTTACCGATGATTGTTTCATGTGCAAATGTTTTGTACATGTTGCAATCCTTTGTCAAACGATTACTACAAGCAGATGGATTTACCACAAAGATTATTTTGGGGGTGCTTAAGTCTTTAATTTATTAAGACGTATTGGACAGTTTAAAGAGATCTCAGATTTGTCAATGTCAGATGAGAAATAATTAACCCTTCCTGGCTTTTATGCTCATACCAAAGTAAAAAGTGACATTTAAAAAAGGTTGGTATGTGTGCATGTTTATGTGAATGTGTTTTTGTGCATATATGTGTATGCATGCATGTGTTTGTGTGTGTCTGAGGGAAAAGGACTCGTTTTTGGGCTCTGACATGATGCACAACTGGGGTTAGCGTGGGTATGCATAACGACAGAATGCAGGAGCTGATATAGGCACTAGCAGTGTGAAAATGTTTTTACACTGGCAATAGTGGCATGCATTTCTGAAACCAGCCTCATTACTTTCTTTGGACAGAAAAAGCATGAAAGGGAAACAGACCTGGGGATCAGCACAGTTATTGTATTACAAATCCTCCATTCAGCTAGGCAGCTACTTAAATTCCCACTACCTGGCGTCTTTTTCTCTGTTGGTGCCGTTCACGCCCTTCTTGGGTTGTCTCCTTTCAGCACCATTCAAGCCATATAGATGGCGTCCCCAAATTGGGCACAGCAATGTTGGCTCGCGAGTGCAGACGATCAGGACCGGTGTTTCCGTTTCACAGAGGGGCGGTCCGTTCACTGTTGATGGTGCAAGCGCAGGCCTTGTTCCTCTCGACGAGTATGCCATTTACGGTGGCTAGTCGGAGGCGTACATCATGTCGCAATGACTCCCGTCACCAGGAGCCAGACATTGTCCATGAGTCATCTCCTTAGTCATTTTCTGCTTGCTTCTTGTTTTCCTTCCTGTCCTTTTTCCCTACCTCGGTCCAGGGAGCCTCCTACTTGGCCTTCGGTCTCTGGTCCTCGCCAGCCATTTCTGTTTCTCTTGCCTTGTCATCTCCAATCTGGGAAACCCTCCTGCCACCCTTCTGTCACCGTTGCCTTGCCCATTAAGTTCTGGACCTGCCTGAGATTCCTAGGTCTGGTTTTGCCCGGCTGTGTGGTTCCACTCTGTGGCTATCTTGGCCACATGGAGAACAGCCTAGCTGCTCCGGCAATTTTCTCCACTAACAATAGTGCATGCGCTTTCCAGTCATGTTAAGCCAACAGTGCATGTGCTCTCCAGATCATGTTAAGCCAATATTGCATGCACTCTCCAGATCATGTTATGCCATGGGTGGAGATACTCCATGGAATAGAGAGCTCTGGGTCACCTCAGGTGGTGTTTATCCCTCCTGCCTGGCCTGATCTTTCCTGACCACATAAGCATCAGAGCAGTCCTGATACAACAGTAGATTCACCCATCCTCGTCCAACCTACCACCCAGGTAACAAGCGCCAGCACCTGGCCCACCATAACATCTTGAACGGAACTAACAGCAAGTCCATCATCTATGTCTGCAGGTCTGATATCCCTATTTTGGCTCTGTTCTTTCTCCCCCTAATCCTCGCTCTTCTATCAGATCCCAACAGCAGTAGCCTATGTTCAGTTCTTGATCTCATGAATCATTTCAGACGATCTCACCCAAACTCAAGCCTTTTCAGATCTGGGTCCCTCTAGCATTGGAGAGTGATTGGCCAAGGAGAGAATTAGGAGGTCTGGATCAGCCATGCTTGGCGAGTGCCTGTAGATCCACCCCTTGGTTCCTCTTGCAGTATCGCTGGTAGAGAAGGTGCACTCCCTCCTTCACCATCGAGAGTGTGCGAGAACGGGTGGCGCGATGCCCCACTGCGTCAACAGTCTATCGGTGGCACATCTGCAGGGAAGAATCCGGTTATTTGCAGGCTTCTCAAGAGCAGGAAATAGAAGAAATCCCCAGCACCCTCATTATTCCGAACGGAGAGATGGGATTCTTATTTTCAAGCTGCTCCAGGATTAGCAAGAAAATGATTGCTTAAATTTGAAGCCCATTTCAGCCACATTAGCAATGTTTTTCAGCCTCAGATGTTTTCTGATGTTTAAGCCTTTGATGTGTTGATGATCGATCATCTGCTGAGGGGGGAGGGGGCATTCCTGTCATTTCCAGGAGTCACGTACATCTTCTCCATCAGCCTTTTATCCATCGCTTCCTCAGAATCCGAAATTGGCTGTATTCTAAAATGTGCACTCTTACAAAAAAACAAGCTGCGAATTTCGGGGTTTCTTGCAGATATCAATAGATTGATTTTTATCAGGTGAAGTCATTTTCCCGGTTGTGGCCCCTGCTCTGTTAGGTCACATAACAGGCCGGATGATGACGCATCTCAGTTTGGGGGCAGATTCATAGCAAAGGAACCTTGGGTGCTAAGCACATCTGGCAGGTGGGGGCCTACAGGACATCATGATGTCTGCAGTTTGGGCTTGAGAGTCTGATGTCTTGGTAAGAGGATTGCAAGAGAAGACTTTAAAGGCAACCACTGCGGGCTATCTCCAGCACGAGAAGGAGCCTATGGCTCTCAAAACATTACCCTTTAAAGCTACTGCAAAGGAAAGTCCTACTTCTGCGGGGAAATGCGATCTGGCCTTTTCTTCCCTTCCCCTTTATTTTGTGGGCTTTTGTCCTCTTTCTGAAGTTCAGTCGCCTGGTCTGGATGATGGGAGGGGAACGGGTTGGTTGCATACCTGCCTACATTTGAAAATCAAAAACCCTGAGATGTATGCCCCGCCCACAGTCACAAAAGACTCTGCCCATTTGCACACGGCCCGCCCACCTGTCAAAAAAGTCAACTCGGCTGTTGTAGCCCTCATTAGAAACACGTGTGCAGTTTGCACTTTACAGTGGAATGCAATAAGTATGAATGTCCAAGGACATGCATAACCACCCAAATTACATAGGACGAATGGCATTCGCCTTCCATAAAAGCAACACACGCACAAAACCAAGAGAGGATATTTTCTTCAAATAATGTTTTTGAAAACAATAAAATGTGTGCATGTTGTAAACTCCAAGAACCAATACAAAGGTTTTCCCTAGAACTTGCAGTACCAATATTGGACATTTCACCTTAGTTGTTTCTTTTTCATGAGGTTATATAGTGCGGTGGTGCGGTGTTCAGCCTGCAGACCTGAGTGCTGTGGTTCAATCCCTGAGGTCGGCTCAATCATGCATTCAAAGAGGGCCTTCAATGTTTCTAATGTTAGTTGGGGGGGCACTGAGTCCACCCTCTAAAAAAAGTGGGTGGAGTCCATACACCCACCCGCGTGTACCCTCTACTTGAGCCCTGGCAAACTGGCCCAAAAGAATGGAAGCTGAAAAAATAGGAATACTGCTTTCCATCCGCTGTCATTAATAACACCGGATTGAAAGCAGTATTCCGCGTTTTTTTTTTGCTTCAGCTTTTATTCTTTTTGGCCACTTTGCCATATGTTTTAGTCGCCCTTCAATTTAGGGTGACTAACACAAAAGGCAAACTGGCCAAACAGAATAAAAGTTTAAGAAAAGTAAACGTTGTAATACTGCATTCGCGCCGTTTCCGGGTCCCGTCCAATCCTCCATCCAATAGTCTGCAAAAGACCGCTGCCGGTAGCCTATCGGATGGAGGATTGGACGGGATCCGAAAACCCGGAGCCTCCAGGGTATTCCCCGGAGACCCGGAGAAATGACTAAAAACCTGCAGTCTCCGGGGAAAACTCAGAGGTTAGGCAGGTATGGTTGGTTGTTAAAATCCCCTTTTCTCCTGCTTTCCGGGAGTGCACCGGGACTGAGTCTGTCTTCTGATCCCGGGAATGAGTCTGTCTTCTGATCCTGGTCGCTTTGACGCTGGCCTTGAGCGGCGGTCTGGTCTGCTGGAGCACAGTCTCTTCTAATACAGATGATAATCGACTGGGCGACTTCACATTTAGAAGATCGTGCTTCTGAGACTCAAGATGGAGGCACACACATCAGATTTGTAGAAGAACTATTATCCTTTTTTTTCCATCATACTTTGTTCTACTCGAGAGGAAAGCAAACACGCTTATTTGAAATAGTTGCATGCGTTTCATGTAACTTCTACAGGACTCTTGGCTACCATCACCTCAATCATCGACGCACCCAGGAAACCGCAACCTAAATGTATAAGGTTAACGTGACCACATGACATTGGGGACACCCTGTCCCAGTCCTGACCTCTCATTTCTCCGCCAACTGCATGCTGGGAAATGTAGTCTTGTGTCATTAGAATGGAATACACTTCACTAAACTAAAAATGAAATAAAAGCAAAGCCCTGGACTGGAGTGGGGTGTACTTGCTAAAATGCCTTCATATGGTAAACTTCAGTATATATGGTTATTTTAACTGTGGGCCTGGGTTTTTTGACCTTCGTCAGGTTGATGTGGAAAGTTAACCATCAATGGGGACTGGAGATGATGCCCAACCCAAGACTTACACATTGCCAGGTGTTGCAGGATTTGAACATTGCCAACCGCTGGGCCGACGGTTGCCATAGGCTGCAGACCAGATATGTGGGCCGCCGTCGGTATATGTTCCCTATGAGAAAGGAAATGGCATAGAACAGTGAATGAATAGCACTAGGAATGCTTGGGCACCCTGCTGCCTCCCTCTGGTGGAGCATCATTCCAGCACTGGCTGCCTACGAGCAATCTGGGGGCGCCTGCTGAGGGAGTGTGCTGTGATTGGCCGTGGGTGTGCTGGAGTGTGAGTGGTTGCTAGCATTGCAGGTCGTGCAAGAGTTGACTTTCAGATCCGCCAGAGCGCCTGGAGGCCATGCAAATGTCAGTGGTGTGCTGTATAAATCCCAGTAACATAAAATAACATGAGTGGAGATTCATGTCACATGGGGGGTGCTCCCAGGGAAGGTCAGGGTGAGAGGATTCTGTCCGTTAGAATCATGCGGAAGAAGGCAGAGGATTGCCTAGGGATTCTTGCCAGTCAGGGGGTGCTGCTTACAAGCGAGAAGAATCTACAAGTAAGCAGGAGTCTTTGACGTCCCTCTTGAGCATTAGCTGCACCGCCTATTTTAAGGGTGGGATCCTTACATGGATAAGGCAAAACTTTCTCAAACACTTGTGGGTCTCCCTAGAAAATTTAGGGCGACTCATGAGTCTCTTCAGTTTCCCAAATCCTTACAAGAAGGATCAAGTTGTCCATAAGTAGAACATCCATGCACCCTCCAGAAAGTGATAGATCAACCCACCCACCCATCATCAACACATGCAAGGGCATCCACACTGCCATAGGTCACTCACACCGTCATCCACCTATGCATGCAGCACTCACCCACCCATGCATCAAATCATCCAGCCATGCCCCATCCAGGGAATGATAGACCCACCCATCCATCACCAACCCTACATGCCGCATCCACACTGCCATAGATCACTCACTCCATCATCCACCCATCAAAGCAACACTCACCCACCCATGCATTAAATCATCCAGCCATGCCCCACTAGGCAGTGATAGATCCACCCACCGATCACCAACCCCTACATTTATTTATTTATTACATTTACATAGCGCGCAGGCAGCCCAGAGGCATTGTGGCGCTGTTACTCGTAGAGGCACTTAGTTACAATGGGTACAGGTTGTGCCTTGGGTTACAGTGAGGCAGGATCCTGTGTTCAGCGATAGGAGGTATCATACAGCATAATACATAATACATGTTAGTGATGAGAGCTTGAACATATGGTGTTGGTTAGGTGAACAAGGAAGTTTTCATGGCTTTGCGGAATGCAGTCAGTGAAGGTTCAGCTCGCAGAGAGGTGGGAAGGGTGTTCCAGTGTAAGGCAGCAAGGTAAGGGAAGCTGGCGCCCCCTGCTCTAGCTCTTCTTACCCTAGGTACACAAAGCATATTGGCATATGGTGTCCTAGTGGGTCTCATGGAGGAGACCAGGTGGACTCTCTGGGATCGGTACACTGGGGCCGAGAGGTGGATGCATTTGTGGGTGATACTTAGCGCTTTGAATATGATCCTTTCCTTTATGGGGAGCCAATGGGATGCTTTTCTGGCGGCAGTGATGTGCTCTCTCTTGGCAATGCCTTGTGCAGCACGCAGGGCGCTGTTCTGGATTACTTGTAACTTCACAAGGTTTTTGTTGGCGGTCCCTAGGAAAAGAACATTGCAGTAGTCTAGCCGCAAGCCAGTTATGGCTCTGGCTATGTTGGTGAATGTGTCTTTTGACAGATAAGGTCTGATTGCATTGGGGAGTTTAGCATGGTAAGCAGCAGAGGAGGCGATTGCGTTTACTTGCCTGGTCATGGATAAGTTGGAGTCTAGATAGACGCCTAATGTTTTTACCGTGTCTAGTACTGGAATTCTGATTGAGTCAATGGTAAAGTGGCTAAACTGGGCATCCAGTTTCTTGAGGGTGTCAGGGGATCCTACGAGTAGGAGCTCAGTTTTATCAGAGTTAAGACAAAGGCCGTTGATAGCCATCCACATTTGGATTGTGTTATATATGTTGTTGAGAGTCGCACAGTCAGTGTCATAGTTGCCTGTTAATGTGAGAAGGATCTGAGTGTCGTCGGCGTAGTTAGTGTAAGAGATGCCCATGGCGTCAAGGATGAGGAAGAGGGGGCGGGTAAAGATGTTGTAGAGGGTAGGGGAAAGGCAGGAGCCTTGGGCACACCACATAGCATGATGGTGGGTGATGCAGTGGCTAGGTCAGAGAAGACCTGCTTTGTCCTGCCTTGGAGGAAGGAGGTGATCCGGTGGTGGCTTCTTGGGAGAAGTTGGCTGTGGAGGTGAGGTGATGGCAGAGGATGTCATGATCTACAAGATCAAAAGCAGCAGAGAGATCGAGGAGAAGGAGCAGAACAGGTTTCCCTTGGTCCCTTGCGTCGTCCATTTGGTTTTTGAGGTCGAGTAGGCTGGTCTCTGTCCCGTGTCTAGGGCGAAAGCCAGATTGTCTCAGTCCTAGGAGGTTGTGTTCTTCGAGGAAGTGCTGGACCTGCAGGTAGGCTTCTTTGTCTAGGATCTTGAGGAGGAATGAGACTGTGGTGATGGGGCGGTAGTTATTGGGGGAGGTGGGGTCAAGTGTGTTTTTTTTTTATGAGAGGTCGGACCCAGGCTTCTTTGAGGCATGAGGGGACTCTCCCTGTGGTGAAGGAGGTGTTGACGAAGGCTGTTAGGAATGGAGCCAGGGTGTCTGCGCAGACTTTGATGATGGAGGCGGGGCAGGGATCCCCTTTGCAGTTGGAGGGTTTTATGTTTTTCATGATGTTGATCATGTCTTTTTCCTGGATAGTTTTGAATGAGAAGGTAGGGGCGGGGCTCTGTGGGTGAGGAGAGTGGGGGGGTTGGGTAGGGAGTAGGGGGGGTGGGCAGCGTTAGTTTGGTGTTCAGAATTTTGGCTTGGAGAGAGCTAATCTTGTTACGCATGGCTGTTTGGATGCCATCACACCATGCTTTGTCTTTGGTGAAGTTTTGGGGGGTGGGTGTAGGGGTCTCGAGTTCTCCAAATATGGCGAACATTTCCTTGGTGTTGAATTTGGCCTCAGCGATTCTATCTTCAAATGATTTGGCTTTGGCTTTGATGATGGCGTTCTTATATTCATTTGCGAGGGATTTGAAGATACGTTTGTCTTTAACATCTTGAGATTTTTGCCATTGTGCTAGTGCTGCTCGTTTGTCTGTGTGCAGTTTGAGAAGGTCTTGGGTGTACCATGCATTGGTGCAGCTAATTGGTTTGGTTTTGCGTGGTTTAAGTGGGGCGATAGCATTGATTGCAGCAGTGATGGCAGTATTGTAGTTTTTGGCCAGGGTTTCTGGGTTATCGGAGAAGGGGTATCTGAAGGCAGGTCCCTGTAGGAAGGGTAGGAGTCTTTCTTTGGTGAGTTTGCGGGCGCTTCTTGTGAGGGCTGGTGGTAAGGGCTGGGTGGGGCGGGATGCGGTTGTGGTGGTGGGGATGTTAAAGGTGATGGTGTGTTGGTCGGACCATGGGGTGGGGTTATTGCCTGTGACTGTGAGGGGGCAATTGTGGTGGGCGATCCAGTCTAGTGATCTGCCTAGGGCGTGCATGGGGCCTGTGATGGTGTTGGTGAATCCTAGAGTGGCTAAGGCTGTGTCAAGTGTTTTGGCAGCAGGGTCTTTGGTGTCATTCAGGCCAAGGTTGATGTCCCCAAGGAGAATGGCTTTGGATGACTTTTTCAGGTTGTCAGCCAGGAGGTGGGTGAGGGAGGCCTGGAAGTCTCCTAGGGGGCCTGGTGGCCGATAGATGAGGTGTAGGGTGATGGTGCAGTTGTGTGAGATAGTGAGTTTCAATTGAAGGTAGTCACTGTTGGTGTTGATGGTTTTGTCAACCTTTCTGATGGTGATCGAATCTTTGGCTATGAGAGCGACACCTCCCCCTGTGGTCAGGTGATATTGTCTAGTGATGGCATAGCCTGGTGGGAGTGCAAGGGACAAAGCGGGGTCTGAGGCTTCGTGTAGCCAGGTCTCAGTGACCATTAGCAGATCTAGATCTAGTGTGATGATGAGGTTGTGGATGTCTAGGGCATTACCACTGTTGGATCAGGCGTTGATGAGGGCACATTTGAGGTGGGGTTCAGGGGTGACATTGATGGCAGTGGATGGCATAATCAAGCCTATGGGGGGCACATTTTCTCAGGTCCTAGTCATAGGCAGAGTAGCATTTTCATCAGTGGACAACAAGGGTGTGGTAGAAGAATTGCGCATAGCAGTATTCACGTTCAAATCTGTGATGTACATGCTACATCCACACTGCCATAGATCACTCATCCCATCATCCACCTATCCATATAGCACTCACCCACCCATGCATCAAATCATCCATCCATGCACCATCCAGTCAGCCAGAAGCAACCTGTTCCGTTCGTCCACACCCATCATTCACAGCCAACATGGTTGTGCATGTATCCCCAGATCTATTCACCCATCCGTCACTTCCACACCCACTCACCGTTCAGCTTCGCTATAGACATACTCACCATATACACTATCTCCTCACCTAGCGATGTGCACATCACCCCTTCATCCACTCAACCCCACACTTCCATGTGTGTGCCCAGCCTTCCGTCTACCTATCCATTCTAGCCATCTATCCATATCTGTATCCACCACTCAAACACTCCCATCCCCCCTTCCATTGCCCATCCACCCACTCACCTAAATATCCACTTACTCTCTATCAATCCATCCACCCAGACAACCATCATGCACTTGTCCACTGACTAGCACCCAACCACTCCCACATATAAAACAACTACCTGGATGTATACCCCTCCTTCTATCCACCTCCATTCACACAACCATAATGCACCCACCAGTGAATGTTCCACTCAGCCCTGAACAGGACACCATATGACACAGCTATGCACCAATTCACTCATCGACCCACCCAGTATTTCATTGTTCATCCAGCAATGCACCCATCTAGTCATCCACCTGCACATTCATCAACCCATCTACACACCTGCCCACGAATCTGGCTATCCTTTCATCCATTCATCATCTACTTATCAATGCATTCACCCACTTTCTCATAATTCATCTGTCAATGCATCCATTTACTCATCCACCTCCACATTCATTGACCCATTTATGCACCTGGCCGCCAATCTTCTTAGCCGTCCATCTATGCTCCACCCACTTATCAAGGGTCACCCATCCATTCAAGCCAGGAAACGCTGATCTATGTGCACGCCCACACCTATGGTACATGAAACAGAATTATAGCTCCAAACAACTCCTCAGGGAAATATACCTACAAACATGTGCACTATGGGTAGAATGAAAGGGTCGATGGAAACGGGAAGCAGTTTTGCGCAAACTTAGACTCAATGATAATTGAATCAATCTATCGGAATTCTGATGTTTATTGAATTATGTCACGTGATTATTCATATTTGTAAATTGGTTCCTCATTTATTTTTCCTCCACACGCGTTTCATTGTTGATAACCTTGGTCAGGAACAGTAAATCCCTCTACACCTTGATTCGGTAGACCGCACGAGAAAGCCGAAGAACCACTTCCCCGCCACATGCCAATTGATGGCTGCCCACTGCATCAAATTGCCCCCACACAATGTTCCTTCATCATATGGAATTTTGCACATTTACAAAAAGTAATCTCGAATGTTCCTGACTCAGTAAAGGAGGTAATCAAATATACAAGGATTTTCTCCTCCTGAAGAAGCGGCAATTAGCAGCGAAACGTGTCAAGAGAATAAATGTTTGGTACAAATTCACACAAGTATGAACAATCGTGTAAAATGGCAAATAATCTAATAATCATCAGTCCTCCAACTGAATGATTTCAGTGATAAGCGAGTCTAATTATGCACAAAGTGCCTCCTGACTCTCCCTTTCTTTCTTTCCAAATGGAGTATAACACCTGAGCAACAGGGCGTCTGGGGCAGCACATGCAGCAGGATTGACTCTATCAAACGCAGACAGGAGCATCGGAATGTTGCAAAACCTAGCACTACACCATGATAAAATGTGCCCGCCTTCTAGTAAAGCATTAAGTCTGACTCCTCAAAACAAGAAGACTCATCAGAGCAGACTGCCATTGGCAAGGCCAGCAGTTTTAGCTTGGTGTAGACATGGCATGGCATTTGCCATTCACTGCCATAAAAGTACTTCCTGCTCATGAAGTTGAAATTGCTGGAATATGGAAATAATATCTGGGCATATGATGCCAGTTCCCAACAAATGCCTGCCTAATACATAAACACAAGCAAAAGTGTTGGAATTGCCAATGCTTGTATTTAACGGACCTTTAGTGTAAGGAACAGATGTGAGGAAACATACTGTCTTGGGGGATAGCTCAGGGGCAATGTGCTCGCCTTAGAAGCAAGACAACACGCAGCACCACAGGTTCGATCCCCAGTCTGTGCTTAGAAACCTCTGGGTATTAAGCGCGTACCCTATCATCATACATTGCATATAGATTTCTATCACTGCAGGAAGAAGCCATTAAACCATGAACTCACAGAAGACAGATTAGAAATAACACCGCAGGCCCCATACAGCACAGGGTTGCATGACACTGTGTGATCGAACTAGCTCAGAGTCCCAGCAGGTTGTGTTGCGGACAGGGAGGCAAAAGGTAGTGGGTGGGAATGACCGTAGGGATTAACATGGCCTTGGGCGATCAATGGGTGGGTAAATAACCAAACAACACCCACAAGCTTTGTGTCCCTTCGCATACCCCAACTCCTTCCTACATGTGCTCTGATGCATTTGTTCCCGCTCATAAGTGGCGCCACCTAATAGCCAAAACTAAAAAAAGGACCACGACACTAAAAAAAAAAACAACACTTTAATTGGTTTTAGGCTTCTGCTACTGCCCCTCATTTGAATGCGCTTATAAATCAGAGCTCTCCATTGGCAGATGAGCTCAGACGCAGACACTCCCTGCACGTGGACCAGAGCAGCACGTTTGTGTGCCCATGGGCGGGGGCGGTGGGGCGGAATGAGGAAGTGGAGGGAAAGAGATTGTGCTCCACACAACAGGACATGCTTCTTTTGTAATGAAAATATTATACAGTATCGCAGCCACTGGCTGGGAATTGAAATGGGCGCTCTGGGGCTGCCTCTTATCAGAGAGGCTGTCTTTCTGAGCGCGTGGCGGAGGGCGCCGCATTCATGTCTGGGGCAGCCCCGAGCAGGTATTGATGTGGGCAGAACAGTGCTGAGCACAGCCAGGGGAAGGCAAAGACAGCAACACAGCCGTCTGATACAGCAAACACAGGAACTGTGGAGTTCAGGCCCAGCAGCAGCGGTGGCGAGAGAGAGATGCAAGGAGGAGGGTGGGGGGGGTGGCGTAATGCTGGGGATGAGAGGAGAAAGGCGGGGATGGCAGGAACGGGTGGGGAGAGAGGTGCGCAGAGAGGGGAAAAGCGGGGTGAACAGTGTCGGAAGGGGTGAGATGTCTGTACGAAGAGGAATGGCAGACAGGGCAGACACTAGTGAGAAGGGAGATATGCAGAGAGAAGAAAAGCAGGGACTGTGGGGCGTGGCATGGCACAGAATGAAAACGCAGGGAGAGCAGGGTTTCGCGGGGACTAAGATATGCAGAGATAAGAAAAACAGGGACAGCAGGAACGATTGGGGAGAGAGGTATACAGAGAATGGACAATCAGGGCGTGCAGGGACTGCTGGAGAGAGATATGCAGAAAGAAGATGAGAGGGGACAGTAGGAACTGGTGGGATGAGGTGTGCAGAGAATGGAAAGCAGGGGGAGCAGAGACTGGTAGAGAGAGATATGCTGAGAGAAGATGAGAAGGGACAGTAGGAACTGGTGGGATGAGGTGTGCAGAGAATGGAAAGCAGGGGGAGCAGAGACTGGTAGAGAGAGATATGCTGAGAGAAGATGAGAAGGGACAGTAGAAACTGGTGGGATGAGGTGTGCAGAGAATTGAAAGCAGGGAGAGCAGGGAACGATATATATAAAGATATTCAGAAAGAAGAAGAGATGGGGCAGCAGGAACTGGTGGGGGTGAGGTTTGAAAAGAATGGAAATGAAGGGAGAGAAGGGACTGGAGTGGAGAGAGAAATGCAGAGAGAAGAAGAGACGAGACAGCAAGAACTGATGGGGTGAGCTGTGCAGGGAAACCGAAAACAGTGAGAGCAGGAGATGGTGACACAGTGATATGCAGAGAGAAGAAGGGAAGAAAAAGCAGGCAGAGGATGAACTGGTTGGGAGAGAGATATGAAGCGAGAAGAAGATAATGGAAAAGCAGGAAGAGCAGAACCGTGGGGACAGAGATATGCAGAGAGAAGAAGAGAAAGGACATCAGGAACAGGTGGGGTGATGCGTGCAGACAATGGAAACGCAGGCAGAGCAGGAACTGTGGGGCGAGAGATATGCAGAGAGAAGAAGAGAAAGGACACCAGGAAACACGTGGGGTGAGGTGTGAAGAGAATGGAAAAGCAGGTGGAGCAGGAACTGTGGGGAGAGAGATATGCAGAGAGAAGAAGACAAAGGACACCAGGAAACACGTGGGGGTGTGGGGAGAGAGATATGCAGAGAACAGAAGAGAAAGGACACCAGGAAACACGTGGGGTGAGGTGTGAAGAGAATGGAAAAGCAGGTGGAGCAGGAACTGTGGGGAGAGAGATATGCAGAGAGAAGAAGAGAAAGGACACCAGGAAACACGTGGGGTGAGGTGTGAAGAGAATGGAAAAGCAGGTGGAGCAGGAACTGTGGGGAGAGAGATATGCAGAGAGAAGAAGAGAAAGGACACCAGGAAACACGTGGGGTGAGGTGTGAAGAGAATGGAAAAGCAGGTGGAGCAGGAACTGTGGGGAGAGAGATATGCAGAGAGAAGAAGAGAAAGGACACCAGGAAACACGTGGGGTGAGGTGTGAAGAGAATGGAAAATCAGGTGGAGCAGGAACTGTGGGGAGAGAGATATGCAGAGAGAAGAAGAGAAAGGACACCAGGAAACACGTGGGGTGAGGTGTGAAGAGAATGGAAAAGCAGGTGGAGCAGGAACTGTGGGGAGAGAGATATGAAGAGAGAAGAAGAGAAAGGACACCAGGAAACACGTGGGGGTGTGGGGAGAGAGATATGCAGAGAGAAGAAGAGAAAGGACACCAGGAAACACGTGGGGGTGAGGTGTGAAAAGCAGGTGGAGTAGGAACTGACAGGGACAGAGATATGCAGCGAGAAGATGAGAATGGACTGTAGGGATTGGTTGGGGCGAGGTGTGCAGATAATGGAAACACGGAAAGAGCATGGATTGGTGGTGGGAGAGCTATGCAGAGATCAGATGAGAAGGGACAGTAGGAATTGGTGGGACGAGGTGTGCAGAGAATGGAAAGGCAGGTGGAGTAGGAACTGAAAGGGAGAGAGATATGCAGAGAGGAGAAGAGAAGGGACAGCAGGAACTGGTGGGATGAGTTGTGCAGAGTGTGCTCTGAGACCCCCAACCGGCCAATAGAGTCAGGGTTGGCCCAGAAACACTTTAAGACAAGATAGCAGCACCAGTGCAATGGATGGGGGTGTAGATTAAATACTCTAACACCAAATCAATAATGACAACTCGACGGTTTGGCAAAGGGAGTCTGTTTAATGACAAGTACAAAAAATGTGGAGTCTCATGAACATCAGCGGATGCGTGTACTTCCTTCTCGCTTCACAACTCCAACAAACTTCATAGAAAACACAACATTTATACTAAAAACTCGTCATCATTGACGTGTAACACTTAAAAGTTGGCATACACTTCTATTTGTTTGGAAAAGGTAACTTTACTATAGGTACTATCTGTATATGGTAACGGAGTAAGGGGATTGGGTAAACACTGTCAGGTGGGGCTTCTAAGCCCTACTTTCAAACTGGCTACTGTAGACGTCACTAAAAGTATGACGTCTCATTGGTTCTACTAACTATAGGACCCTAGATTACTTGGTCCCTTGTGATTGGGTTGGCACTAACCCCACCCGTACTTTTCCACTTCGCTTAGCAGCACGCAGAATAATGAGGACAGGTGCAGGGAGTAAGTCTGTACCCCAGCTTTCCTTCAATTTATGTTACAGCCATTCATCACCTTAGTGGCCGTGTGTCAATTACTGCCTTGTAGTCTGGCCTTGTGTCTGCCTCTTGGTCTGAGAAAGTTAAGGAGGATGGGTACGATAAGGCTCCATGCTTAGGTTTGAAAGGTTACTTATGCTCGCTCGGCTGGTCACGTGGTTCAGACACCATGAATTTGCCTCTTCTTTATTTACGTTTCACCCACCACCTGCCTTCGGCTTCTTATCTTGACCATTCAGAGCAGTATATTCTGTTCTTTGCTTCAATTAATTGTAGCCACTGTTCGTCTATATATACAGATACGACCTTGGTTCTCCAGGCACAATTTGCCTCTGCTGAGTTTCATTTCTGCTGCTCTATTCTTGGTTTTGCTACATATGAAACTTTTCTCGTGTGGCCTTTTAGTAACCTTTTGGTTGATTCTGCTTCTTGTGCAAAGTGGAAATATACTTATATACGTACTTCTTTGAGGTAGATTATGTATAGTGGCGATTGCCGCACTATCTTTCTACTAAGCATAGCAAGCCGCACAATTTTCTTAGTTTTCTTGCAGTTAAGCATATGTACATGTGTAAACTTGGTTGAACATCTTAATTTTGCTCATGGCTTAAGCTTCTTACATTTGACATTGTCCTTTCACTTTAGCTTCACGATATCCTTGTCGCATGGCGTTTTGTCTCTTTACGTCATTCTCTGGTCGTCATTTCTTCTATATGTGAGTCAGTCCAGGTTTTTGTGACGTCTCCATTCGTCTTCCATTAAGACCTATTTGGTTTATTCAGGTACTCTATTTAGACAAACTTCATTTCATTTTATTGGTTGATATGGCTTCCTCAATGGATACCTTACTGTCCATGGTTTCCTTGGTACTGGTACTTCAATAGGTGCTGTTCTTCCGATAGGCACTGGACAGAGCCCCATTGCGGCTCTCTGCTGGTTTATTTGCTCATCATACGTCACATATCTCAGTGTGAAAGTTCCTGGTACTTCAAAATGGACGATTGGAGTGCGGACTAAACTTGGGACCTCCTCTACACTCCCCCCTCTGGGCGATTCATCGACCACTTTCCCTTCTTTCTTCACTTCTTCCAGTTTCTCTTTTGCTTCATTGTTTGAGTCTATTCTTTCTTCGTCTTCTGAGTCCATATATGATGGTCTGAAGAAACGTCTCTTTGGGGTCCATATTTTTATTACTCCTCTCAGGCTTCCTTCTATTCTTACGTGTTCGTCTTTGTTCCACGTCATTAGTTGACATTGTCCATTTGGGCTGCAGTAAACCCATCTTCCCACATAGGTTCTATGCTTCATGGGATATTGAAACTTTGTTCCATCTGGTGCGTGAATGCTGGCCTTCACAAAGTCTCTTATTTCTTCATCATTCAGGTCTTTGCGCTTCCAACCTGGCTTGACATCAATCATGTTCTTCATCCCTATAACTTTTTTCACAGTTTTCTGGCATTGAGAGATTATTGACACAGAATCGTAGCAATATTATCACTAGCCGGGCTCCTAGGAATTTGAATGCATCTGCCATCCATTGCGGAACCCATGAAAATAGTAATCCAAACCAACTGTTATCATCAACTTTGTCAGTTTTGTCAATCATCTGATTCTGCAGCTTTGTCAGCATACCTATGGCTTCTGTTAAGGTTCCATTTTCTTCGTCATGTGAGGGTAGGAATGTGCAACATGATTCTCCAATTTTTGCATAAACACCTCCATCCATAGCTGTGATCATGTCAAGTACATATCTGTTCTGGAGAGTCATCCGTCAAACTGCCCTCAACTCTTCCTTGATTGCGTTGAATCCTTTTATGGTCGTGTTGATGATCTGCATCAACTCCCATCTGGTTATCTGCAACCATTTAGTATTTGCTCCAACTTGGAATCTTGGGATGAAAATTGTTTTGAACACTGATGAGGTAAGGCTGAACAGCCTGCGTTCATGTGGGATCACATGAAAAGCTTCTTCCAATTTGGCAGAAAAGTAATTCTCTCTCCTTCATTCGGGTTATTAGTTCCACAGATCTCTTCCTCCTCAGGTGAGCATCTGCTTTTGGGAAACAGTCAATGCTCAGGTCACTCTTCGGGATCACCAACGCTGGAATGTGGACATTCACTAGTGTGCATATACCTCCCCAGTTTTTCGGCAGTCTGATATATGCCTTGGATCCACATGCCCAATAATGATCCATAATTACTGCAGTTCCATGCACCATTCCTGGAGCGTAAAAATGTGTCCACAGTTCTGATTCTCTCCCATCCTTCTTGTGCTATTATTTCTAAGGCACAGTTTTGGATTCTCCGATGGCATTATCTGCAAGGGTCCCCCTCTGTCTTTGACCCATGTCAATAGTTTTGCAAGCTTTGGCCATTTGGCTTGCATATCCTTTGTGAATTTTCAATTGCTTCCTTGCAGGCTCCGAGGACCATCCATGCTCTGCAAATCACTACCCCTTTTTTTCATCCATCTGGTGAAAGCACGGTTCCCCAGACTTGCATTTGGCCTCTGTTCTTCCATCCACGAGCCTCTTCTTGAGTTTTCCCTTGGACATTTACCTTCTTGTTCACTTCCCATCTGATTTAAGCTCCTTTCACTCCAGGTTTCTCGTACCTGATCACATGATTCTTAGTGTGAGCTCTGTCTCTTGTCTTTATGTCTTGGACATAATCATCTTCATCAGGATCAGTTGTTTCGGTTGCCCATTTCAATGAAGCATCACTTCCCATGAACTGGCCTCTGGTGCAAGAGACAGTGTGCTGTCTGGACATCAACTTCTACAGCTACGAAGATCTTGGACTTCCCCATGCTATACGGTAAGAGTGCACAAACAAAGCATTCCCCTTCTGAACTCCGTCTTCCCACTTCTTTCATGTGCTGGTACCAGATGTTGTTTCCCAAATGTACTGTGCTGTCCAAGTAATCGTTTATTTCACTGTCATCTCTGTGTATGCTTCTCTTGTTCCTTAGGGTTTTCATGTAGTTTGCTATAACTACATCCATGAATGCATCTGTATGGCTCCTTCTTTCTGGAGGATTCTCGGGTATCCTGGTCCATGGAGCAGGTCTTCGCATCTGTACCATTTGAGTAGACAGAAGCCTGGCAGTTTTTTCCTTGTCCTCTTGCATCTTTTTTCTTCTGGTTAGAAATGCCCATATCATCCACTCTGACATTGGTCCAGTATATGGCTGTATTGTAGGACCTGTACTCGTCCCCTTCATTGGATCATGTGTGCTTGTTAATGTTGTCTCTGGTGGTTTATTCTCCACCTCCTCTTGTCTCTTCAGGAGTTCAGTTTCTTCCCCTTGTCTTTTCACTTCACTTGTAGTGGAACTTCTCATAGTGGGCAGTCTCTTCTTCTTCCATGCTTCTGATTGTGGTTCTGTAGTTATTGACATTAGGCCTGGCGGGTGTGCATTCAATGTTTGCGTGCGTGTGGTTGTCAGTACCTTTTTTACATTTACATTCTGCCGACCCTGTCTCTGGCTTTTCACTTTGCTTGTTATTATAAGTGTGTGAGTGTCATTGTTAATCACATTCATCTCAAGTCCACTCACTCCATTATCAGATCTTCTAGGGACTGGAATGACTATGTAAGGTCTGGGTGCCTTCGTAGGTTTCATGTATGCACTATTAGGTGGGTGCACTGGAATTGGAACGCTTTGTACACCAATAAAAAATGCAGTTCTGATTGTCAGCGACAGCAAAATAATGATGAATATAATACTTAAATACATTATACCCCTGTAGGTCCATCGGCAGCATTTACTTCCAGGAAAGGACGGACGTCTCTCCACCAGGGGAAGGACGAGATTGCTGCTCTGAATCCCCATCTTAATCATCTGTTGAAATATGCTAACTTTTAATATAACTTCAAAACAATATTATCTCCTGGATTCTGTTAATCCTGGTTGCGAGCTGCAGGTACTAAACAATTGTCCCCCTTTGTCTGAACAGTGGATTGTCTAGTATTTATGGGCACAGTTCTCTTGTTGGGCTATGGGAAGTGTCAAAATCAAGCAATAATTCAGTACGTCTCTTTAGTGTGCATGTTAAAAATATATTAGCTCCCAGTCCATGCCTCTGGTCGGCCTCATTCCCCAAGACATGTTGTGTCCTTTGTTAATATAAAAATAAGAAATAAAATCTTTGGTACTGCTCTCTCGATCTGTCCCTCGGCGGAAAGCTTCACGGTCTCCTCCGGAAACTCTGGTGGACATTGGAGAGTTTAATTTGCACTACAATACCATGCAGGTGCATGCTTAGATGGTTAGACTTAGCTGGGTCTCTGATGAATGTGAGGATTTCAACATCTGCAGGTCTCCCCACAAGCTCTGGAAAATCCTTGATTAGGTGAAAGAAGACATTACTTTCCAACCTGCTATCTTCTGGTGACAGGGACATTCGCCTAGCCTTTGCTGAACCCTGGAACAGTTCAGTACTCACTGTGAGTGTAGTCTCTACGATCTAGGTTGATGTGGAGAATGACCTGGATGATGATGCCATTCAAGATTATGCTCAAGCGTTCTGTGTTAGCCGGATCTCAAAGAAATGTCAATACGTCCGTCAATCTTCCGACAAAGGTTGGGTGCTCTTCAATTAGATGAAAAAATATCACATTGATGAGTGTATTCGCTTGTTCTTCTTCCGCTTGGGACATTTGCTTTTACCTCGCTGTATTCAGGAAGTAGGAGGAACTGTTCGGCAATTACAGTAAGCAGTCTCCTGATAGTCTTTTCGTTTTCAGGATCTTGAAGAAAGTCAGTGACACTGGTGAGGCTCCCCATCAATGACAGGTATGTTCTTATCACTAGATCGAAATATGATAGTGCATCTTTGGTGATGTCGCTGCTGTGGGACACCATAAGTGAGTCTGAACAAAGTCTCTGTGTGGAAGGAATCTGGATACTTTATTTTCTTCCAATGTATGTGTCCGCGATCAAAATTTGGCATATCCTTTTCTAATCAAGGCCTCAGTGTGCCGCAGTCCAAAGTTCAAAGTCACCAGACTATGTTGTGGCTTCCATGTGCACTTTTCTTCTTCGCCCTGCAACTAGGATGCAGAGAGTGTCCATTTTTATGTCCTTATCCCTTTTTTGCTCAGAGGAATGTCCAAACTGAAGCCACAATCTTTGCAAAAAATTATTTGTCTTTACTTTGTTGCTGGTCATGCGTCCTTCTTCCTCGTCAAGGATCTCGTCTGCACGTGCTGTGGTTCTTCTCCGTCATCTGTAGTCTCTTCGTGCTGGGGTGCGGGCAGGGGGCCTTCTCCGATGTATGGCTTAATGTCACCCAAAAAGATCCAAGCTCTTCTTCCATGCAGCTTTACGGCAGAGGGAGTGCAGTCTTCCAATGTAAAGGGACCGTTAAACCTTGGCTCGCCCCACTCTTTCCTTGTGTGGTTCTTTACCAGTACGGTATCTCCAGGGAAGATGGATGGTACACGTAATCCTTGAGCTGTGTCATTAGTATTATCTCCTTCTGTGTTCCGTGCTGCCCTGCACCCTTTTCGTCGTCGCTGCAACTGGCCTGAAATTACAGTAAGGCAAGATGTCATGCAATTCAAGTAATCTTGCATTTCAGACCCTAAGATTTCTCCTGTCGACTGGGCATCACATATAGCTCTGTCTCGGGGTGTCAGTGGAGTGCGCATTATTCTTCCTGTGGCTATTTCATGCGGCGTAAGATGGTGGTCAGAACCGGGCTGGTTCCTGAGTGCATGCAGTGCCAAAGGAAGGCAGTGTAACCATCCCTTTCTTAGAGTAAGCTTCAACTTGGCTATCCTCTCCTTTAATAAGCCATTGAGCTTCTCACATATCCCATTACCTTGCGGATGATATGCCAATGATAACTTGTGCTTTGTACCAAGCAACACGCTAATCTGCTCAAAAACTTAATTTACAAAGTGAGTCCCATTATCTGATCTCACGACTTCCCATACCCCCCCACCTGGAGAATACCTCTCTCACTAGGAATTTGGCCACACAGGTAGAGTCTGGGTGTGTACATGGACCTGCTTCTATCCATCTAGAGAATGGACACACCACAATAATTAGATACCTGTACCCGTTACATACTTGAATCATATCGATGTAATCGACATGCAAGTGCTGAAAAGGTCCATTGGGTCTTGGGATAGCTCCTCTAATTACTTTTAGTGTGTGCCCTGCTGTGAACTGTTGAAAAATTATACAGTTCACCATAAAAAATGCAACGTGCTCTGTTAAATTCGGTATGAACCAGTCTTCTGAGAGTGTTGCCGCTAGATTCTCTTTTGTCAGGTGTGCTGGATAGTGTAACTGCTCCAGCACTATTTTTAACAGGGCTGTAGGCATTACTGGTTTACCAGTGCTGTCTTGTCGCCACAAGCTTTCGGAGGGGTTTAAAGAACACCCTTGCTGTTTCCATAAGTTCTTCTCCTCCTGTGGTGCCTCCCCTTGGAGTTCCATTAACTGTGTTTGTCCCATATTATTATAGCTTTTGGGTTCACTTTGTGCGACAATCATTTTCTCATTCGTGTTAATGACTTCCACATCCATGATTGTCTCGTTCTTAGATGTCATACGCTTGGCTTCTGTGTTTGCTGCTTGATTTCCTTGTGAGATCAAACCTTTCACCTTTGTGTGGGCGGCACATTTCACTACTGCTATGCCCACTGGGAACTGTAGTGCTTTAATCGTCTATCCAATAGGGCTGTGTGCTGTACTGGCGTGCCATTCGCTCAGAGGTAGCCCCTATTTTTCCAGCATGCTAAGTCTGCGTGCACTATTGATGTCACATATGCAGAGTCACTGTACACTGTTACTTCCTGATCTGCGTGATTCTCAACCGCGAGTATCAAGCCTAATAATTCTGCAGCCTGTGCTAAAAAATGAGATGGTATTCGTGCACTAAGAAGTACTCGAAATTCTCCATTTGCTGTGTGCTTCATCACAGAAAGGCCTGTATATCTCTGCCCATAATTTTGATTGATTCGCAAAGAACCGTCAATGAAGACAATGGGGTCATTACGAGGTAGGAGGTAACCATGCCGCTATTTTCGGCATGGCTACCGCCTTCCCGGATACCCGGTCTGGGTTCCTTGAATGAGGAATAACCGGGCCATTCCGACCTTGGAGGGCCCGGTAATTCCTCATTCAAGGAACCCAGACCCTGAACATCCCCATTCCCATTCGAGCCCCCATAGGGCTCAATGGGAATGGGGAGCATGCTAACTACGAGCCCGTTAATAAAGGGCCCGTTGTTAGCATGCTGGGCTGCTCGTGGTACCCCCAGGCGGCCTTAGCGGGTCCCACAAGCAGTACTCGTAATGAGGTGGCAAGGGGTTGATGACTCTGGCACCTTTACCGGCGCCATTAATCCCTTACCGCCAGGGTCGGAATGACCCCCAATTTCTCCTTCTGCCAATGCATTTTCCTTTACTCTGGGAATTTCATCACAGAATTCTTTTGTAATTTGCACAGTCATGTATTGGCTCTCCTTCAGTGACTGGCTCGGCTATGAACATAGCTGGGTTCACTATTTTGCATCAGACTATTTTAATTGATGGATTTGATAGGATAACTTCATAAGCAGAAGCTCCCTGAGATGTCAGTGTGCCCTTCGGTTTCTCTAGAATAGCAAATAGTGAGGGCTCGACGTACAACTTCATTGAGCATCCTATTACAATGGTAGTAGCATTCTCGATGGCAAACGCTGCAGCAGCTAAACTCTGTTCGCAAGGGAAATGGCTTCTCATCACTGGGTCCAAAATTCCACTGTAATATGCTAGAGGCTTGTACCCCAACGTGGTTCTCAATTTGAGTACTGCCGTCACAACGCTGCCATTCGTGTGTGAGAACAGGTAGAATTCCTCTGCATAATTGGGAATCCCTAAAACTGGGGTTGTGCAAATGGCTTTTTTGAGTTCAGCAAATCCCTCCTTCAAGGTCTCGGACCATTCAATCTTTCCTTTCGTCACTTCTGCCTTCTTTAGGGCCTGAAGCAAAGGCTTGGTGTACGAGCTGTAGTCAAAGACCCATGCCCTGACATAATTGCAAAGGCCTAAGAAACTCTGCATCTGCTTTACTGTTTGGGGCTTGGCTGTGTTTAGTATGGCTTCAGCCCTTTCCGGGGTAACTCTTTTCCCCTAATGAGAGATCAGCTGACCTATGTATAGCACTTCTTGTTGACAATATTGTAACTTCTCTTTGTCAACCTTATATCCTTTTTCAGCTAATATAGTTAGTAGCTGAACAGAATCGTGTCTGCATTTCTCCTCTGTCATGCTACAAATTAAGATGTCGTCCACATATTGCAAGACAACACTTTCCAATGCAATATTGCTTAGGTCCATCTGCAGGACTCTGTTAAAGATAGGAGACTCACTGTACCCCTGGGGTAGCCTCATGCTTTTCAGACGCATCTGTCTGAACGTAAATGATATCAGATCTTGTGAGTCTTTGTGCAATGGGATTGAGAAAAATGCATTTTTCAAGTCAATCACTGTGAAATATTTTGCCTCGACAGGTATATTACAAAGGATTGTAGCTGGGTTCGGAACTAAGGGGAACTCAGCTTCAACAAAATCATTTATCGGCCTCAGATCTTTAATTCGCCTCCAAGACCCTCCCTTTGATTTCTTGATAGGGTAAACTGCAGTATTGCATGACGACTCTGACGTCACTAAGATGCCCTACTCTATCATAGCCTTAAAAATTCCTTCATCGGCCTCCCTGGACATGGGGTATTGCCGTACTTTTGGTAGAATTACTCCTGGCTTCAGTTTAATTTTCACCTCTCTGACTCCTTTCAATAATCCTACGTCATAGGGGCCTGTGGTCCACACTGGGCCATGTCGTTCTCAAAATATTCAGGATGGTTCTGTGCTAACATCATTCTCTGAGGCACCTCTCTTTTGATCATTTTCACCCAAAAGGTTAGGTTCACCTCAACTGCTGTTTCTCCCCATCTGCTGCTGCCTTTCTTGCTCTTCGCGATTCTTTCGTCACTCAATCCTTTTTCCTTTCTCTGTACATTGTCTAACTTTTCCTTTTGTTTTGTGCCATCAATGCCTTTACCATCAAGTTTCAATAGAATCTGACCTCCCATCCATTCGTTCTGTGTGAATACTATCTCATCAGCTCTATCCTTGCTTCCTTTCCATCTTTTTCCTTCTCTCTCTACATCGAGAGATGTACTTGCCTGTATCTGGTCTTTTCTCTCATTCTCACGTCTCTCCTTGTCCATCGGCACCCTGGAGGTGATATCTCTATCTCTATCGTTATCTGGATTTTCGTGACTACTTTGCGTAGGTGACTTATATACTGGGTTGCTATACCCTGTGACTGCTTGAAGCTCTCTTAACGGGTATAACCCTTCGTCCTTACTGTTTTCAGTTTTCGTATCAGACGGGGAGGGTAACGCTGAGGGCGTCTCACCCCCCTCTGTGCATACGTTAAGTAGCCAGTCTAATGGCAGTTCCTCCTCCTTGTCCTGTTGATACATTTTCCACAACTCTAGACTAGCCAGCATTTGTCTAACTTTGTGCCCGTGTATGTGGCGTGCAAGTATGTTGTCATGTGTTGCAAGACTGTTTTAGATAACGATCCAACCTGGGGCCAAGGCATAAACATTTTTTTTGGCAGTTCCTTTAACCCATTCTGCACTGTACATGTTTTGGCAACTGCTTGCACAGGTGTACTAATGGAGTTATGTCTTCCATGCTTAAATCTGTTCACTTTCTCTTTATACAACACTTGTTATGTCTTTCGTTATTTAGACAATTCCAACAATATGAGCGAGCACCACTCGTCGCAAGCTCCAATCCCGTTATTTCCACAAAATTTGATCTCTTCTGTTTTACTCAATAAACATCAGGTCACCTTCTACAACTTGCCAAATATCCAATCACGCAGTTTTTATGCTAGTTCCTCGAAGGAAAACTTTCCATCCTATGACGTCACAACAAATAACACATAAGACAGATGTTAATAGACTCGATGAACTCCAGCTGGTCACATATACCTCTGCCTCTAATATTACCCCGACATGGAGTTTAAACTTATCCCTTTCACAGGTGTCTTTAATCGCCATGGTGACCTATTTGTTCCTCTTCATTCAGGACTCTGGATACAAGTTTCTTCTAGCCGCTATATTAAAGCGTAGGAATAAGGCTAATCCGCTCTCTTCTTGGGTGCTTCTGACCATATTATGTTTTCCCGCCTCCCTCCATTACCTTTCCATTACCTTTCCCTCACTTGTTCTAAGGTATATACTTTTTGCCAAAGCATTTAGTCATTTTCACTCACCGTTCGCATGTTTCCTCTCTGGATACTCGGGATCACCGCCTTCGTCACCGCCTTCTCCGGGCGTTCACCCGCTCAGCTGCCCATAGGAGTGGGAAGGGGTTATGTGGGTAACACGGGTCCCTTCAGACCTCTGTCTGCAGATTCTACTTTTACTCTACCACAGTCTACGGGGAGCTTCACGGTCGACTCAGCCGGATGTCAAAGGACTCGTGATATTGCCAAGGACCTAAAGTTACTTCATGTCGACGGTCAATGGGTGTCTAAGTTATTCGATAATCGATAACCATCCTCTGCTGCTAAGTGTGCTCTAAGACCCCCAACCACCCCATAGATTCGGGGTTTGCCCAGAAGCACTTTAAGACAAGATAGCAGCACCAGTGCAATGGATGGGGGTGCAGATTAAATACTCTAACACCAAATCAATAATGACAACTCAACGGTTTGGCAAACAGAGTCTGTTTAATGACATGTATAAAAAACAGGGAGTCTCATGAACATCGGCGAATGCGTGATCTTCCTTCTCGCTTCACAACTCCAACGAACTTCATAGAAAACACAACCTTTATACTAAAAACTCATCATCATTGACGTGTAACACTTAAAAGTTGGCATACACTTCTATTGGTTTAGAAAAGGTAACTTTACTAAAGGTACTATATCTGTATATGGTAACGGTGTAAGGGGATTGGGTAAACACTGTCAGGTGGGGCATCTAAGCCCTACCTTCAAACTGGCTACTGTAGACGTCACTAAAAGTACGATGTCTCATTGCTTCTACTAACTATAGGACCCTATATTACTTGGTCCCTTGTGATTGGGTTGGCACCAACCCCATCCGTACTTTTCCACTTTGCTTAGCAGCATCCAGAATAATGAGGACAGGAGCAGGGAGTAAGTCTGTACCCCAGCTTTACTTCAATTTATGTTACAGCCATTCATCACCTAAGTGGCTGTGTGTCAATTACTGCCTTGAAGTTTGGCCTTGTGTCTGCCTCTTGGTCGGAGAAAATTAAGTAGGATGGGTCTGATAAGGCTCCATGCGTAGGTGTAAAAGGCTTACTTCTGCTCGCTCAGCTGGTCACGTGTTTCAGACACCATGAATTTGACTCTTCTTTATTTTCGTTTCAACCACCACCTGCCTTCGGCTTCTTATCTAGACCCTTCAGAGCAGTATATTCTGTTCTTTGCTTCAATTAATTGTAGCCACTGTTTGTCCATCTTGACAGATACAACCTTGGTTCTCCAGGCACGATTTGCCTCTGCTGAGTTTTGTTTCTGCCGCTCTATTCTTTGTTTCGCTACATATGAAACTTTTCTCGTGTGGCCTTTTAGTAACCTTTTGGTTGATTCTGCTTTTGTGCAAAGTGGAAATATACTTATATAACGTACTTCTTTGAGGTAGATTATGTATAATGGCACTTGCCGCACTATCTTTCTACTAAGCATAGCAAGCCGCACGATTTTCTTAGCTTTCTTGCAGTTCCAAGCATATGTACATGTGTAAACTTGGTTGAATATCTTCATTTTGCTCATGGCTTAAGCTTCTTACATTTGACATCGTCCTTTCACTTTAGGTTCACAATATCCTTGTCTCATGGCGTTTCATCTCTTTACATCATTCTCTGGTCGTCATTTCTTCTATATGTGAGTCAGTCCAGGTTCTTGTGACATCACCATTTGTCTTCCATTAAGATCTATTTGGTTTATTCAGGGACTGTATTTAGACAAACTTCATTTTGTTTTATTGGTTGATATGGCTTTCTCAATGGATACCTTACTGTCCATGGTTTCCTTGGTACTGATACTTCAATAGGTGCTGTTCGTCCGATAGGTACTGGACAGAGCCCCACTGCGGCTCTCTGCTGGTTTACTTGCTCCTCATACGTCAAATATCTCAGTGTGAACATTCCTGGTACTTCAAAATAGACGGATGGAGTGCGGGCTATTTTTGGGACCTCCTCTACAAGAGAATGGAAAAGTAGGCAGAGCAGGATCTGGTGGTAGTGAGGTGTGCAGAGAATGGAAAAGCAAACAGAGAAGGAACTGTGCGGAAAGAGATATGCAGAGACGATGAGAAGGGACAGTAGGAACTGGTGGGATGAGGTGTGCAGGGAAACCCAAAGCAGGGAGAGCAGGAAATGGTGGGACAGAGATATGCAGAGAGAAGATGAGAAGGGACAGTAGGTACTTGTGGGATGAGGTGTGTAGAGAATGGAAAAGCGGACAGAGCAGGGATTGGTGAAGGGGGAGATATGGAGAGAGAAGAAGAGAATGGACAGTAGGAACTGGTGGGATGAGGTGTGCAGGGAAACCCAAAGCAGGGAGAGCAGGAAATGGTGGGATAGAGATATGCAGAGAGAAGATGAGAAGGGACAGTAGAAACTTGTGGGATGAGGTGTGTAGAGAATGGAAAAGCTGACAAAGCAGGGATTGGTGGGGGGAGAGATATGGAGAGAGAAGATGAGAATGGACAGTAGGAACTGCTGGGATGAGGTGTCCAGGGAAACCCAAAGCAGGGAGAGCAGGAAATGGTGGGATAGAAATATGCAGAGAGAAGATGAGAAGGGACAGTAGGAACTTGTGGGATGAGGTGTATAGAGAATGGAAAATCAGACAGAGCAGGGATTGGTGGCGGGAGCGATATGGAGAGAGAAGATGATATGGGACAGTAGGAATTGGTGGGAGGATGAGGTGTGCAGAGACTGGAAACACAGGCAGAGCTGGAACTGGTGGGAGTGAGGTGTGCAGAGAATGGAAAAGCAAACAGAAAAGGAACTGTGTGGAGAGATATATGCAGAGAGAAGATAGGGAGGGACAGTAGGAACCGATGAGGGTGAGGTGTGCAGACAATGGAAAAGCAGGTGGAGCAGGAACTGACAGGGAGAGAGATATGCAGAGAGAAGAAGAGAATGGACAGCAGGAACTGGTGGAATGAGGAATGCAGAGAATGGAATGCAGAGAATGGAAAAGCGAGGAGAGCAGGGACTGCTAAGGAGGAAGATGTGCAGAGAGTGGAAAAACAGCAGAAGAGTAAACGGCTGCGAGTTCAAGATTGGAACCAATGAGGGTAGCAATATCAAGAATTCGGTGTTACAGAAAAACGATCCCAGATGGATCTAAACCGTGGGGTGAGGAAATCCTTCTGCTTAGAATGAACCGGCTCCCACGTTAACTTGCCGTGTAGAGCCTAATTGTTGGCCTCAATTAGTAACCAGCTGAGCACTGCACACTTTGTTCACTCTTTCTTCTTCTTCTTCTTCTCAATTATCGGAGGCGTGGGCGGCTACACTGGACACCATCCTACACTGCAGTTACAACCACACCGTAAGCCTGGGCGGGGCACTACGGCATCATGGCGCGCATGTACTTTCCTTTCTAAAAATGAATCTGCAATGTGGCTTCCTGATTCACACAGGGCAGGCCAACAGCTGCCAGTGTAACGTACCTCGGTGCCAGGGAACAACTCTGCTTACATGTGTTCCCGTGTCGCAGTGTGTGTGTTTATCTGTGTGCTGCAACGCTCAGTTATGCGACCCTTTCCATCTAACATACACGAGCCTCACAGAACTAGCCACAGGTAACTGAAACCATTCAGCATTCCAGCATTGCCAGCGCGAAACACCTATCAGTTAGTTGGGATTTGGATATCCTTTCGCAAAGTGTGATTTAAGAGTTTAAAAGATGTCAGCCAGCCTGTTCCAGTCAATGCTGTCATAAGTGAATCTATTTTACTACGAGCGACACATTCATACCCTCTTAACCTACCTCTCCTCTGCCTAGCACCTAACCTTTCCCCCTCGCCTATAACCTACCTCTGTTGCTCACTTTCTCTGCCTCCACTCTGGCACTTCATTCATCATGGTCACACGTCTAACACAACTGGTCGTACCGCCTAGCTGCACTTACTGTCTAATGTTGATAGTCCTTAACCTATGTAATCCACACATGTACTGTCCCTGGTGACTGTTCCATTTACTCCGCAGAACAACCTGTTCAGAATGTCACTTGAACTCACCCCACTGTAATAAGCTCACTGCTTCCAGTCAAATGTGTTATACATTTGACTGTGCCCTACATCAAGCAGCCTCATTGGTTGCATGCCGCTTCACGCCGCAGCCGACCACCAAGCCGGGAGACGAATCCGGCTCTCAATGATGGCATGAAGTCAAGGCACATTGAAAGTGTCTCTGCCGGTTTCCGCCGGCAATTCCATGACGCCACCTAGCCTGGCAAATCACCTGCCTGGGCAAGTCTCATACACAAAGGTAAGCCAACCGTACCGCTATTACTGTACGTTAAGGCTTGCTATGAAGTGCCTAGTTACTGGTGCCTGAACTGTTCCGCCCCATCCCTCCCAAAACCCACTCCTTTCCTTCCACTCCTATACCCGGGGCCACAACAAGTCGCACATTATGCCCCTGCGGCACTCTCTACCGTCTCACTGCCCTGCAACAACTAAAATCCCACAGTTCACTCCAACCACTCCCCGCTACCCCTAACCTGACCGACGACTACCAAGCAGTAACATAACGAAGACTCTGTAACTCCACTGCCCAACGCCAACCTACCGGATGCCGTTCACGGCCCCCACTCACCTTACACATAAACACTCACCAGAAAGGCTAGACACACTGAACCGGGCACCCCTAAAAGCCACCACTTTCCTCCCTGCTCTAACAGAATTCTTCAACACGCGAACATGGCCACAATTCACCACATCATTTAGAAGTCAGCCTACCTGTAACATGCTCGCCTCCCCCACCTCTAAAACTGTTCCATCGGACAGCACATGCAGCAATAATCCACATAAGGATCCACCCCTGTCCCTCGCTCTGCCAGCGGCTGGAAACACTACACTGCTATGTACCCAGGCCACCACATTTCAGGCAGATCCCCTGTTATCCGCCTACTCTTCCACACTTGCTATACGACTGCAACTCACATCGCCACGCCACAAGCCCACACCTCAGAATCTTCCCAGACCAAAAGGGAAATCACCCTGCTACCTAAATCAGCTCAAACCACAGCTCATGTTTGCACAAGGCAACAGACCAACTCTGCCCGCTGCCGGCACACGTGCTAGCCTCACATGTTAACTCACCCACAATCCTGGGCAGAAAGAATACCCACTTAGCATCCCGCTCCTCTCACCCCTCTCACAATCCAGCCAGCTCTGTCAGGCGTAATGTTTTGCTTAGACTACGCACCACCCCTGGACACAATCCCACCACTAAAGTCAACCCCACTGCTCCTCCCCCACCCACTCCCCTCCACTTCACCCTCCTGAACACCATATTACTGCCAGTCCACATGCACAGAATCTTCAACCTCATCACTGACCATAACCATGACCTTCAAGCTCTCACTGAAACAGAGCTCAACTCCACCTCTTTCCCCATCCTGTCCGTAGCGATCCCTCCTGGTTATGCTATGCTACGCAGCGACAGATCATCCAAAAAAGGGCGGAGTTGCCCTCATCTACAAAGACTCTTTCCCACTCCATGCTATCAACTCCAGTGCCCCCCAGCCCCAACTGTGAACTCCTCTCACACACTTCCTCCATCACCATCCACCACATTTACTGGCCCCCAGGCCCGGCTTACACCTTCCAAAAGGGCCAAATCCAACCTCATCTCCTCCAACCTCAAGCTGACCTCTCACCTCCTACTCCTAGGCGACCTCAACCTGGGCTTCAGTGACCCAGCAGACCATGACGCCAATACTCTTGCCAGCTCACTTTTGCCCTAGACTGCTCCCAACGCATCACACAGCCCACCCACGCTTACGGCCGCACCCTGGACTGAATTGTTGACCACAACACCAACATTGACGTCCTCTCTACTCTCCCATGTCCATAGTCCGACCACTATACCATCACATTCACTATCACCACGCCAGCAGCACCCTCCAAACCAGCTGCCAATCCTGCTACTATCATGACCTGATGCTCTCACAACCTCACCTGTGACTGGCTTGCGCCCCGACTTGACCTACCCGTCCCTCCAACCTCAGATACATCTATCCTAGTGGATCACTACAAATCTCTGCTAGGCTCATCCATCAACCACCTAACCCACCTCAAAGCTAAAAAAGTTAAAAAATACTGCACATCTCAACTCTTGGTTCACACCCAACCTCCGCACCATGAGAGCGTCCAAGAGAGCAGCAGAAGCCGATTGGGTCAAATAACCTACCTCAACGAACAGAGCCTGCCTCACCTCCACCTCACACCAATACAAATAAGCCATCCTAGCTTCCAAAGCAGCTATCTACAACAAAAGGATATCTAAAGCCACATCCAGCTCCCGCAAGCTCTTCTCCATTCTTAAGGAACTAGAGACCCCCATCCCACCCCCATCCTCCAACCTCAAAAATAACACATGGTGCAACAGCATCCACAATACTCTCACAGGCAAAGTCACACACCTGCAAGAAAAAATAAAACTTAAACAACAGGCCCTCCCAGTGCATGGCCCTCATTCCTCACCCACCCCTCCCTCGTCCAGCATCCCTCCCTTTCACTTCCAACCAGTTGACACAACCAGCCTGGCCAACATCATCAAGCAGACCCGTTAATCCTGCTCATTGCCACCATCATTAACACTTCCTTCGCATCCTCTACTAACGTAGTCTTGCTCAAAGAATCCTAGGTCTCCCTGCTGCTAATAAAACCGTCCCTCGACCCAGCTACCCTGATCAACTACCATTCTATCATTACTGTCCGCTTCCTGCTCAAAATCATGGACAGAGCTGCCTATCTGCAGATCCAATCCTTCCTGGAAATGCATCATATCCTAGCAACCCGACAATCAGGCTTACGCCCCAAACATGGTACAGAAACGGCCCTTCTAGACCTCAGAAATCAACTTGATGTAGCTAATGACCTGGGATCAATGTCACCCCTGCTGCTGCTCAACATCTCTGTGGCATTTGACCAGGTGGATCATGAGATCCTATACCAAGCCCTTTCCATCTCTGCCCATTTCTCACCAGAGGCGACCAATTAGATCTCCTCCTTCCGACCAACAGATCGTCCCGCGTCTTTGCAGTGGAGGCCACTGCCAACCCCACACCCATTTCCCGTGGGGTCCCTGAAGGCTCATGTGTATCACCCACACTATACAATGTGTACACCAAACCCCTTTTCGGCCACCTCCAGGCGCTAGGTGTCTCATACACAAATTACGCGGACGACACACACATTCTCATACCCCTCTCTGGAGACTACCCCACTGACACCGGCCGCATCAAAACTGTCTACAAAATCCTTCAATCCTGGATGGTGCAGCACAGCCTTTGCCTGAACGATGACAAAACAGAGCTCCTCATCACCGGCCCATCAGCTCTCCTTTTCAAACTAAACATTGCCTACAAAACCTTCACTATAGACAGACACACGATACTTGTCGTATCATCGGTCAACACGCTCGGCCTTTAACTAGACTCCTCTCTTACCATGACCCACCACGTCAACCAGATTGCCTCCTCCTCAGGCTATGCAACTAAACTCATCAAGCCCAGCAAACCTTTCCTCTCCCCCAAGACCCGCCTCGAAATTGCCCGAGCCCTTATAGGGTCCAAACTGGACTATTGTAATTCCTTACTATGTGGAACATCAGAATAAAACTTGCACAAACTCCAAACTATCCAGAACAATGCTCTGTGACTTCACATCGAAAGACGGGGCAACATTTGTGAGGCCAGAAAATCAGCCCACTGACTCCTAGTAAAAGCCAGAATTATATTCAAGACGCTGTCAATCACCTACAAATGCATCTCCAACGAGGCACCACAATACCTTTCTAACACCATCAAAAAACATTAATTGTCCAGACCTACCACACTTGCCTACAAACACTGACTGATCACACCCTGCTTTAACAGGAAAAGACCAGGTGGTACAAGCTTCACTACCCATGCACCAGTCCTCAAGAATGGTCTCCCCCCTAATCTGTGGAAGGAGCCCTCCTACCAAGTCTCCAGAAAGTGCCTAAAAACTCATCTCTTGAACTAAGCTACGATCATCTACTCTTGTAAAATCTGCACCCCTTATCGCATCCAACACCTAAATGCCTGTGGGTTAGGTGCGATCATACAAATGTACAAAATAAATAAATAAATAAATACATATCCTATCCGTTGTATCTACTTTTGCAATCAAAATGAGTACTGCTCTTCCCTGTATATATAAATACATATATAATCAATGGAATACTACGATTTGGGGTGTAAACCCTGAATACCAAAGGAAGCCACAAAGGCTGCCAACACCACAAAGGTGGTCTTTTGTCTCCCCCATATCACCCCCTGTCAATTTTGGGGGAATCTCTCCATGTCGCCTTCTGACAGTGGTGCACTGCTGCCACAGCGCCCCTGCCCCACATTTACCTTGTTCGGCTCCATGGAAGTCTTCAGTCTTCCTTCCAGGCTGTGCCCCACACAAACATACATACGGGATGCAGCCTACGGTTCACAGCCTTCTGTATGTTGGCGTGAAGGGGCGTGATCTAGAGACTGCAATTGTATACTACTGGCTGGAGCTTCATTACAACCACAATATAAGTCTAAGGCACAAGACAAACTGAGGACTTCAGCTATAGCCTATGTTATGCTATTAGAATTTGTATCATGCACCGCTGTCATTTGCATGGTATCCAGGTGCTCTGACGAATCTGGAAGAGGGTGGGTGGGTTTGCCTACTAGGGAGGAGAGGCAAAGGTGAGATTGGAGTGCTTTGTGTGGAAGATGCAGGTCAGAAGTACCATGAGCTCTGGTTGCTTGTAGGTTTTCTCAGTAGAAGCGTAGTAGGTATTGAAGGCTTTGTGTCCAGAGAGGTGTTCTAGGGCACATAGTGTGGCCATGTGTTGGACAGGGGCTGAGTAGGTCAGGTGTAGTAAGAGGTATAAGGTTGTGATGCTCAAAGTCTGGAGAGATAGTCTCTTTTTAGAAGCTGTGTGCGAATGGCTGGTTTGAGTGTTTATGTGTGGTGAGTCGGTGGAGAGAAATCGAGGGTTAGTCAAATGGCAGGGAGTGTACTTGGGGTTTCCATAGGGCTTTCAAATCATTGGTCTTGCCGTCATGTGCATGGTCTCCAGGAGAGAGGAAGAAACTAGTGCCTTACCCTAAAGCAGGAAGGCAGGGTTGCAAGGCAAGGCCCTGCTAGAATCTGCTGAATATGAAGAAGTTGAGATCACGGCAGCTATTTTGAAAAAGACTAGACTGGTGAAGGAAACGCTGGTCTAGCGTCATTGCACAATAGAGTGTCCATGACGTAAATGTTACCACAGCAACTGTCGTGTCACTGTGACAGTGGGTTTGGTTAATTGGGAGGAGACAGAAAGGCGAGATTGGAGTGCTTTGTGTGGAAGTTGCAGATCAGAAGTACCCTGAGCTCAGCTTGCTTGTAGGTTTTCTCAGTAGAAGCGTAGGAGGCATTGAAGGCTTTGTGTCCAGAGGGGTGATCTAGAGCATATAGTGTGGCCATGTGTTGGCCAGGGGCTGAGTAGATCAGTTGTAGTCAGAGGTGTAAGGTTGTGATGTTTAAAGTCTGGAGAGATAGTCTCTTTTTGTAAGCTGTGTGCAAGTGTCTGGTTTGAGTTTTTGGGTGTGGAGAGTAACGTGGAGAGAAATTGAGGGATAGTGCAAAGGCAGGGAGAGTACTTGGGGTTTCCACTGGGCTTTCAAATTATTGGACTTGCTGTTGTTTTCGTTATGGCGAGAGGTGTTTGGCTTTAGTAGTTGATGCGTGAAGAAGTCCTGTTTTGAGGTTTAGATATTCTGGAGACAGGGAAGGTCTTCTCCTAGGGTTTTTGCAGTGCCTTTGTGTAATATTTACCAGTCATTGTGGTTTCATGAATGCCATGTGATATGTTCTAGGCAGATGGGTGGGAGCTGATATGGCATTCCCTTATTACATTAAGTCTGGCCTATCACCTTTCCTCACATTTATGAAAAATGTTTCTCAGTGGAATTTTCATAGCAGAACTAAAAGAGACACCTGGAACAGCTAGGAGGCCTGTTTTAGACCAATAAAGCATACCCTTGAAGCTTTGTTGTAACTCCAAGCCATCCAATTAATACCTGAGAACTGAAGTATTCAGTCGGCACAAGCCTGCCTTCCAAATAAAGAAATACAGACATGTCAGGTTTGTGGCATGCCTAAGCCCCCCTTTCCTTCTTGGTCAACAGATAGAGAGAAGTGTGTGTTCATAAAAATGTACTAAGATCCATCTGACATTTGTTTAAAGTGAGGTTCAAATTTTAATAAATCAATACTGGAAAATCCACACAAATAGGCAACACAAGTTTCATGCGGAAACACACTTCATCAGGACTTGACAGATATAAGGGTTCAATAATACACATAAATATAGAATGTGGCAGGAATGTGTGATGTGTCTTACAAAGTAGAAACCTAATAGGAAAGAAAGCTGTGTAAATGAAATGGGTGACTCATCTCAGAAGGAAAAACAAGAGGCATGTAGAGTGTTCTAGGATCAGGGCCCTAATATGCGATAAAGTGCAATTCACAAAAAAACCTGGACCTCATTTGCCATCCGGACAACCCTTCAGGGGCCAAGCGTCTGTAGTACAAACAGTGAGGAACCCTGCATTGACTATGGAAGCAAGGATATTTATGATGCATCGCCCCCTGTCACGACCACCTTATAAACTAGCATGATGCAATGTGGCAGGACAAGTGTACACAATTGCCATTTTTTGATCGGGTGAACAAGCATCACTGAAATAGAAGAAAGACCACAAAACGGGGCAGCCATCTTAAAACGGGTTGATGCCCCTGTATGCCAAAACAAAGTCAAACGGACAGCCCCAACTGATACCATGCTAAACGCTGCACTGCTGCACAGTCCCACCATCCATGGCAGACATTCAGACATCGACGTCTAGAAGAGCAACCATGACCAGGAAGCAAGTACGTTGTTTACCTCAACCTATCACAGATAGGATAACCCTTCCAAACCAACAATTACTACAACGGCCCTGGACAAATCTGAGCATTACAAATCTCAGAACAGATACAACTCGTCAGGACCATCCCCCTACACCAGGGAAGAGGTCAAGAAAATGACCAACAAGATCCTGAATCAGAGAATTAGCCTCAGAGATATTAAGTTCTAGATGCACCATCTAAATTCTAGGAAACACACACATAGTGCTACAGGGTTAACAACCCATGACATAAAAGAAGTGACACAAAAAAACAGATCGGAACTGCCCCAAAAGTGAGCTGGTTTTAAATGAATACCCATTTATATCTTTGTCCTTGAATGTTTCAATTTTTTATTTTATTATTGTTGTGTGTTTGAATTTATGTGTGTATTAAACTTTAATGGTCCTTGGCCGAAGTGAAGGATTAGACAAACCGACTATTTTTTAAGAATACCGATTATTAGTCACATTTTATAAAAGCTTTTCCTTTATTCTGATAATATTTTTTTTTTCATTCTATACATTTTAGTTATCTTTTTACAACTGTTCCTGTTTTAAAATTATTTCCTTTTATATCTGTATTGCAACTGCGTGAATTTTCCCAGCTTCCCTTAGCACGTTTGACAGAGTCCAAGCCTTACATTTGGACTGCGCTACTATTTCTGAGCGAAGGGGACTTCCAAAAGACTTGTAGCTGGTTCATGTATGGGATTTAGAAAGTGCAACCCTAGCTGGCGAGCCAGAGATGTTTTTATAGGAGGGCAAAAAGGCCAGTTGCCCCAGGCACCCACCAAGGAGTGGGGCCCCACAAGGGTCCCTGAGCTAAAGAAGTCAGTTCCCATTGTTCACCATCTTAAATAGCACACGTCAGGATATTTTCTGGCATGCTGCTGAGGCTCTAAAGCTATTGCCTGTCTGTTGTTGACAAGTACATCCTGCTCTGATCAATTCATCGGGTAATGCTTTCTGTGCCCACTGTGCTATACATAGTTTGTTCTCATTTTGATTGCTGCAAAGCAATCTTGATGACGAAGGCGTAGCTAGATATTCTGGATACCTTTATTCATTTGGTTTGGTGGAGGGGGGCCCGAATAGGCCTTTGCCCGGGCCCCAAAGTTCCTAAAATGCCCCTGTGGCGAGCAACAGAGCGCCGCATGAGTGGATGGAGAGATAATTTCATGCCACATGAGTCAGATGGGGGCGGGACAAGCACTCAGTAAATGGAGGTTAAAGGGTGGGGTGTAGTAGGGGGATGAATCGTGGGAAGATGAGGGGATAGCATGTCGGGACTGAGGTATCAAAGGCCCATGCGGTGCTTATTGATGGGGCGGGTCATCAGTACCTTTCTGAAGTGAAGAGGTCAGGTGGTCAGTCTCATGTGGGTTCAGAGGTTGCTCCAAATACTAGACACATAGCAGGAGAAGGCAAAAGTCGTACACCTGTGGTATTCCTTGCTTTCCAGTTGGGCAATGCCATGGCTTCTTGTGCCACATTGAGCTCCAGGGGAGGGAATGTTCTCTGCCATTGCCATATAATGCAATGTAGGTGGGCTTGCAGAAGCTGGAAGCCAGGTGCAATTCTGTGGCGGTTAGAGGATGATGTGGCCTTCAATGAGATGAGCTGTAGCATGCTGAAGGCTTTCAGGGGTTTCAAGGCAGTAGCGGGTCACCTGTGAGGGTAGGGCATTGCCACCAACGAGTTGAGGCAGCATCAATGCTAGATAAGGGTCCTGGAGCCTGATTCAGAAACGAAGGGCTTGATTGTGCAGAGGAGTAAGGGGTTTCTTTGCAAGGTGAGTCCTGAAGGAGAGTCTGCAGTCTACGATTAATCCAAGCTACTCTCTGCTACAGGTTAGTTGGTGAGTGAATCCATCAAACTTCATTTTTGAGAGAAAGAAATTGACATTTGTGACCTTGGTTCTGTTGCCAAGGAGGAGGAAGTGAGTCTTGTTGGGTTCAGTTTGAGGTTGACATTTGACATCCATGCTTTGATGAGGGTGAGGTGGGGCTTGAGTTGCTGGCTACCATGTATGCAGTTGACTATGAGGTATTGTTGCATACCGTTGGTGCATTGAAGAATCTTGATGTTAAAGTCTTTGAGGATCTCTGCAAATAGTTTCATATACAGATAGAAAGTGAATGGAGAGGTGATGGATCCTTGTGGGACTCCACCCCTTAGAAGCCAGAGGTGCGATCTTCTGCACACCCATGTGGACGCACCTCTCTCGTTCTGTAATATAGGAGGCAAACTATAGCACCATTGTGTCATTGAATGCAATTCAAGATGTGAGAGTGATCTGGGTGGCTTTTTGATCCAGTAGGACCGAAAGGCAGTGCTCACCCTTATCTTTGATTTGTAGGGCATTGTTGATCACTTGGGAAAGGTTGGGTTGAGTTGGGTGATCTTTACGTGTAATGGATGGTTATTGCATTTTGATTATCTTTCCTATAAAGGGTAGATGGGTAATTGCATTCAATTGTTGTGGCAGCTCATCTAGCTAATGTGCCTTAAAACCTGACACTTTCCCCACTCCTGCCCTGTAAGCACTTTTGACCGATGTAGGCTCTAAACATCAAACTCTGTGAAGAGAAATGCGATGTTGTTGCTGTCTAAAATAAAGAATCATTGGGCCTCATTACGACCCCGGCGCTAAACCATGGTGCTATTAGCACCATGGTCCATGCCGGGGTCCGCCATGGTGAATGGCGGAATTACCGCCCCATTCCAAGGTTGGCGGGGCGGTAATTCCCCATTCACCATGGGCCCTTCCCCATTCCAATTTTTGCCCCATAGGGCTCAATGGGAATGGGGAAGGCGCTAAGTACGGTGCCGCAAATTGCGGCACCGTACTTAGCACCAAGGTCCCTTTGTGGCACCCTACTTTAACGCCTGCTAAAAGTAGGCGTTAAGGTCGGGTCCCGCAAAGGGAACTCGTAATGAGGCGTTAAGGGTTTAACGGCGCTGACACCTTTTACGGAGCTGTTAAACCCTTAACGCCAGGGTCGTAATGAGGCCCATTGACAAAGCCAAAGGTTTTGTTTTCATGTGGGCATGGGATAGGTGTTTTCCCGGCACTGCCATAATGGTACTACCTTGCCGTAGGATGGTAACAGCTGGCAAATGGTGTTGGTACCTGGTCTTAATTTGGTAGATCCTGAAAAATGCCTATCTAATGCTTAAACAAGAGGCTGAAAATTCAGGTTGATTTTTTAAAACTCATTTGGTGCAAGGAAGCGGTGCAAGGACACACACATTGCATATGAAGTAGCTTAAGGCACACTTAGTTTAGAGATATTTATTACAACAGCAACCAGTTTATGTATGAAATTAAGCCATTACCTTTCAGAGTCTGACTAGAAAAAATGATTTGCATCCTGTGAGTAACCTGACGGTGTTCTGCCACCTACTCTCCCGGGATACCCTAGTCAGGTGGCCAGGAAAGGGCCATCGCTTTTGGATCCCAACCCTGGGGGTCGACAAGCGAGGGAGGATCCCTGAGTGGAGGGTCACAGGGGATTGGGAGGAGAACATCTAAGAGTGAGACATGCTACCCCCCCTTTTCCCATTCCACGTCAAAACCCTTTCCCTCAGTTTTCATGGGGTATTTCCAAACCCATACCATCACCCCCTCTCCATTTTCAACTAATACTGGGACGAGGAAGAGGCAACCGGGAGTAGTGAAGATTTCCCATAGGAATAACATGGGCAATATCAGGGAAACCGGCTACAAAAAGAACATAAACTGTCCCATTGATAGAGTCAGGCAGAGTCAGGCAGTTACCAGTTATCACTTACACCTGACTCCACAGCTGGGGACGGTGTTTGGCCAGAGAAGCCATGGAGCAGAGAGCAACAGGATATACAATCCAGAGGAGAACGGCATGCTGAGACTCTGGCCCAGTGTTTTTGAGTGGCTGCAGCGAGGCTAGGGATCTGTGTCTCCAAAGAGCCGGAGCAAAGCATCCTGTTCCCTTGGGACCTGTGCCCCCCCCCCCCAAGGGTGTCTGAGCGGCAGGTGATGAGACCCTGACCTCAGGCCTGCATAACCTGAAGAGACTGCTCATTACTGCCTCGCTGCCCAGGTGAGTCTTGTGAAAGTAAGAGACAGAGAGAGAGAGAGACTCGAGAGCATGCAGCTGATTGAAACGGAGTGGGCAAAAGAAAATGCATAAAGCGGCTCGAAGCAGAAAGAGGAAAGAAATGTAAAGACACCAGTGAAGTAATATAGACTGAAAGAGGAATAAAGAGATGAAGAGAAAGTAAAAGAAAGCCAGAAGTGCAGAGCGCGCAATGGGCATGAAGTGAAAGTACATTAAATAAAGGGATGCATGCGACCCAAAGCGAGAGAAGGGTGCAAGTGACCCGGTAGAGTGTAAAGAGAGTGCCAGTGTGCATGAGAAAGTGCCAGGGGGCACAGAAAAGACAAAGAAGGTTCAAGTGTGCACAGAGAAAGTTAAAGAAGGTGCCAGTGGGCACAAGAAGGTGAGGAAGGTGCGGGTGCTCAGGAGAAGGAAAGAAAGGTGCCAGTGGGCACGAGAAAGAAGTCAAGAAAACAGAGAGGGGCTAAAGCTCAGAGTGGTCGCTTTTAGAAGAAGTAAAGAACCAGGCGTTTTCGAAAGTCTCTGATGCTCCCCCTTTTGAAGAACTTTAAAGAAATGTATATGAAAGAAAGGTACATCCTGAAAAATTGAACTTGTATTTGAAGAGGGGCCTGAGCTTGGGTAAGGGAACCCTGAGAGGCCTAACAACTGAACTTGTGTTTGAAGCGTAAGCGGGGCCTGAGCTTGGGGAAGGAAACCCAGGTCTAAAAGCTGAACATATATTTGATGTTACTGAAAGAGCTGAAGCCTGAGGAAGGGAACCCCAGGACATTAAGAACATTGACATTGTTTGAACTACGAAGGCCCTATAAATAGTCCTTTTTGAGTAAGCTCGAACTTTTGAAGCTGACCAACAAACAAACGTCTGAGAGGACCACCTGAAACCAACCCTAGTTTCTTATTTCTGTTGAACCACTACCTTTTACTTTTTATGAGAGTTCCTAACAGACTTTTTTTTAAAGAGTGAGGGGAGCATAGGTTTAGACATAGACAGATTTTTGTTTTGGACTTCAAGACTTCGACGGCCCTTAGAAACATCAGTTAAGGAAACCGTCCGCTTCATGTTAGGGCCAGTTAGGCATTACACCAACCCTAGAACGTTAGTAAAATAAAGGTTTTGAAATGATTATCCTTGAGTCTGTGTCTCTCTTGATACCATGCCTGACTTAAAATCCCAGTAAAAGCACCGGGCTAGCTCTAAGAGATTGGTGGGAGGTGTGGACGGGGATTGGGCGGGAATGGCCAGGTAGATGGTGGGAATGGCCTTAGTGACTAGCATGGCCATGGGCAGTCAATAGGCGAGTAAACAGCCCTCCTCACATCCCACCTCTCTCCTATCTACATTTCCAAGGGCAATATTTATTTATTTATTTGTGCATTTATAGCAGCACGCCAAACTTTCAGGCAACAGGTCGCTAGGTACAGTAAGTGTGTGACATTCTTAAAAGTGCAAGACCACATATACAGATTACAAAATGCAAGTGGTCCATAGAAAGCATCTGCAGAGCCACCACAGATAAGCAGGAACAGGTTAGTTACAGGTAAGCATGATAGGCAACATATGAGTGGGTGCACGCACTGGAAAAGCCACGTCTCATGATACAGGGGGCTACATCAGGTGTACCGGCACACATAACAGACAAAATAGGTATGTGTGCAGGCACTGCAAAAGCCACACCTCATGGTACGGGGGGCTACATCAGGTGTACCGGCACACATAACAGACAAAATAGGTATGTGTGCAGGCACTGCAAAAGCCACACCTCATGGTACGGGGGGCTACATCAGGTGTACCGGCACACATAACAGACAAAATAGGTATGTGTGCAGGCACTGCAAAAGCCACACCTCATGGTACGGGGGGCTACATCAGGCGTGCAGGGCCAGGTGGGTTACAGTTAAGCATGACAGGAAAAATATGAACATCAGTGACCCGGTTGCAGTATTTGCTCTCTCGAAATGTATGCACTGAGCCTGGTTATTAAGACTCAAGTCGTCGGGCGCAATGACTACGGTCTGTTACATGGTCCTGGGTTGAATCTTAAGATCCCCCTGTATAGCTCCTTTTTTATTCTCAATGGCCATACACAAGCTGTATTATAGTTAACATGTTTAACCATGGGATGTTTTATATTGTCGTGTATATACACTAGATGCCTGATGAAATGTGAGAAATCGCACTGTGTTTATGAACTGTAAAGTATGTTTTATGAAATGTATTGCTTTATGCTTTTATGGTGTCAACAGCCAAATAAAGTTGTGTTTGATCAAAATGTGAATAGGTGCAGGCACTGCAAAAGCCATGCCTCATGGTACGGGGGCTACATCAGGGGTGAAGGAGCACGTGGATTACAGTTAAGCATGACAGGCAAAATATGAATGGGCGCACGCACAGGAAAAGCCACGCCTCATGGTACGGGTGGCTACGTTAGGGGTGCAGGAAGGCAGGCGTAAAGATGAAATGTGTGCAGTGTGCAGCACAAGGCTGCAGGGTCAAGGTCCAGTTCATAGCAGGCAAGATACAGGTTTTAGAGTTAAGCTAAAAGTACAATAGGGTTCACAAAAGTCTTGTTGCTGGGTCATGGACGTGTAGTGGGGCAACGCAGGAGAAGAGAGCCAAGGGTGAAGCTGGAGTAGGCGTCCCAGGTGCGAGATGACCAGTATAGAGTAGTGAGTAGGCTAAAGTAGTGAAGGTGGGTGGTGGGGGGGACGGTCTGTGTAGGTAGATGCTGATGCTGGGTAGAAGAGGGCTGACTTGGAGGGAAGAGGGGAGACGGCCAGGAGAGGACGTGCTGATTAGAAGGTCGCACTGAAGCAGAGTAGCAGAAGAGTCGGGCAACTTCTAACCTTTACAGAACCCGTGATCCGGATGGGTGTGCAGCAGGACGACCGGAGCAGGACATGGAAATCGAGCATGCTGCACATAGGAAAAGACATCTGAATCCGTTATAGTGATCATAAGAGCGGCTACTGTTACCGTCACACACCGGCACAAACAGGCACGGACAGGCAGGAAGCCTTACCCGGTGGCCTTCCCCCGGAGCAACGAGCCAGCTTTGCCTGCCGGCTCTGGGGAGGCCGGGGTTAGCCACACAGGGCCCAATCAGATTGTGGGGCTGAAAACACTACTCTCAACACACGACCAGTGCTGGGAGACGAACAAGGGCGGCGGCCATCTTAAGGAAGCTTCGGCTTCTGTGATCATGCTAGATGAAGATGGAAGATAGTGCGGCCCCCCCACACTCCTTAATGAAAATGGAGGTGGGGACAGGCACGGACAGGCAGGAAGCCTTACCCGGCGGCCTTCCCGGGAGCAATAGTTTTGCTTATAGGTAGTATGTAGAGCACCACCTAATAGCAAAACCAAAATAAGTTATACCTCCACATGACACTAATAGCAAGTTATGTATGCTCATATCAAAGACACCAGTGAAGGGCTAGGAAAACAGCGCCCCCCAACCATCATTAGATTGAACACTCACCTATGTGGGGTAGGGTACGACGTTGTTACATCGCCAGGCTTTTTTTTGTGGAGTTTTTTTGCCGGAAATATTCAGCCCAAAGAACTCTTTGAAAAACATGGATGGGTGCGTAAGGGGATATAAGGGGAGGGGGTTGTGGAGAATAGGGACTAGATAATAGGGAAGGGGGCCTTGAGGGAACCCCCCCCCCCATACAAAACAACATTTGATTAGTTCCTTCCGTCTAAAATAGTCAGCAAAATACTCCACAAAACAAACCCAGGCGTTTTAAGAACATAGAACTGTGGGGTAGTACCTAGAGGCGAGGCCGAAACTCAAGTTCTTTTCAAACCTTGAAGAAGGGACAAAGTGTGAACAAACCCTTTTACGGTCAAACAACAAACCTTCTGAAGCGTTAATGTATAGAGAGAGAGGATAGCTCAGCGGCAGCGTGCACGTCTTGGAAGCAAAACGACATGAAGCAACAACCGGTTTGATCCCCGGGTCCGCGTTTAGAAACCTCTGGGTGGTAAAGCGCGTTATCAAACAATTCCTGTAACAGTGCCTCGATGCCTGCGGGCTGTGTGAGCGCTTTATAAATATTAAATAAAAAAAAAAGAGCAGCAGGCTCTTGGTGAATGACAGAAAAGCCTGTTGTAGCACAAAAGCAACGAGGAATCGGCTCAATATTCAACCAAAGCCAGGGAACTCTGGAGCAAGACGGCCCTTTCTTTCCAGCTCCTGGAGGTCCCTGACTTTCCGGCTGACCACCAGCGGCATGGGAAGAGTACCTATGTTCATGAGAGGGGCTAAATGGTACTAGCAATACTTTGCTGACTAATATGCTTTGGATAAAAAGTTGCTCGAATTTTGTGGCTAATTTTTATAATCCTCTTGACTGGCAGGCAAAATAAACAAACCTTTGGATCTTTAGGGAAGTTACGTCGATTGATTGAGCCAACCTCGTCAACGACCCGCGTCCCGAATCTGTCCATTCTGGGACGCTGACACAAAATGTGGCGAAATATTCTGTCACCACACAATCCCTCAAGCACAGCCCGGACTCTCCTCATACAACATATATTCAGCATGTCTGGGCACAATACCACCTTAATGACATCTACAATTAGTGTTCCTTGTGTTGTGTGCAAATAGAGGATGACAAACCCCTTGCCCAAATTGTACCACATGTTTATCTTGTTCTTGTTTTGATTGTGTGCCCTTAAGCCTACGGGTCCCTGGTTGCGCGGTACAAATGATATAAAGTAAAGTAAAGTACGGAATGAATCTGCGTTCAATTCTAAGCCCCCGTTCTTTCCGGATGGGCCACGTTTAGATCCTCTCTCCCCATTGGAGCTTGTAGAGGAGCATATCCATTAGGACCATTCAAGCCTTTCTCCGATCACGGTCCAGGCCGGAACTGGAAACATTGATGGCCGTCCGTCTCATCGAGCCCAACGCCATCCTTACATTGCATACATGATTTCATTTCATTGCTCGTGAACATACGAACGGCATACATGCAGCTGCCATGAAGCCAATCCTCAAAATCTCTCACTTTATCTGGTGTAGAAACTAGGGATCACTATTCATCAGGGAAATTGGGGCCCAGAAAAGAAGTAAGTTGCCCCCTGTTGGCCACGTTTTCCCATATTTACAGAGGGGTTTCAAGCGTAGACGGTTCGAATGCTGCCAGACATCTGTCTTTTAGGGGGATCCAAAGCACAGGCATTTAATTTAATTTCCTTTTACATTTTTGCTAAATTGCGACTTTCACCCTTAAGACACCTTGGCATTAAAACAATTAGAGCGTACTGCGGGTTCATGATTCTAGTGTTAGGATTACAAAAACTACTAGAATGTATGCCAAAAAAGGAAAGGATTTCAAATCGTTTTTAAAAGTTAAATGGTCCTCCAGCTTTCTGATAGGAATATGCAAGGAATCTAGAGAAATGAGGCCTGGACAGAGAAGGGGCCTGAACAGAGAAGCAGCCTGGACAGAGAAGGAGCCTGGATAGAGAAGGAGCCTGGACAGAGAAGGGGCCTGGACAGAGAAGGGGCCTGGACAGAGAAGGCGCATGGACAGAGTAGGAGCATGAACAGAGAAGGAGCCTGGACATTGAAGGGGCCTGGACAGAGAAGGAGCCTGGACAGAGAAGGGGCATGGACAGAGAGGGGGCCTGAACATAGAAGGGGCCTGGACAGAGAAGGTGCCTGGACAGAGAAGGGGCATGGATAGAGAGGGGGCCTGAACATAAAAGGGGCCTGGACAGAGAAGGTGCCTGGACAGAGAAGGAGCCTGGACAGAGAAGGCGCATGGACAGAGTAGGAGCATGGACAGAGAAAGAACCTGGACAGAGAAGGGGCCTGGACAGAGAAGGAGCCTGGACAGAGAAGGTGCCTGGACAGAGAAGGGGCCTGGACAGAGAAGGGGCGTGGACAGAGAAGGGGCCTAGATAGAGAAGAGGCCTGGACAGAGAAGGCGCATGGACAGAGTAGGAGCATGGACAGAGAAAGAGCCTGGACATTGAAGGGGCCTGGACAGAGAAGGAGCCTGGACAGAGAAGGGGCATGGACAGAGAAGGGCCTGAACATAGAAGGGGCCTGGACAGAGAAGGTGCCTGGACAGAGAAGGGGCCTGGACAGAGTAGGCGCATGGACAGAGTAGGAGCATGGACAGAGAAAGAACCTGGACAGAGAAGGGGCCTGGACAGAGAAGGAGCCTGGACAGAGAAGGTGCCTGGACAGAGAAGGGGCCTGGACAGAGAAGGGGCCTGGACAGAGAAGGGGCCTGGACACAGAAGGGGCCTGGACAGAGAAGGCGCATGGACAGAGTAGGAGCATGGACAGAGAAAGAGCCTGGACATTGAAGGGGCCTGGACAGAGAAGGAGCCTGGACAGAGAAGGGGCATGGACAGAGAAGGGGCCTGAACATAGAAGGGGCCTGGACAGAGAAGGTGCCTGGACAGAGAAGGGGCCTGGACAGAGAAGGCGCATGGACAGAGTAGGAGCATGGACAGAGAAAGAGCCTGGACAGAGAAGGGGCCTGGACAGAGAAGGAGCCTGGACAGAGAAGGGGCCTGGACAGAGAAGGGGCCTGGATAGAGAAGGGGCCTGGACAGAGAAGGGGCCTGGACAGAGAAGGGGCCTGGATAGAGAAGGGGCCTGGACAGAGAAGGTGCATGGACAGAGAAGGTGTCTGTACAGAGAAGGCGCATGGACAGAGTAGGAGCATGGACAGAGAAAGAGCCTGGACAGAGAAGGGGCCTGGACAGAGAAGGAGCCTGGACAGAGAAGGGGCCTGGACAGAGAAGGGGCCTAGGCAGAGAAGGGGCCTGGATAGAGAAGGGGCCTGGACAGAGAAGGCACATGGACAGAGTAGGAGCATGGACAGATAAAGAGCCTGGACAGAGAAGGGGCATGGACAGAGAAGGAGCCTGGACAGAGAAGGGGCCTGGACAGAGAAGGGGCCCGGACAGAGAAGGAGTTTTGACCCATTTAACACTGGGAATTTTGGAGGATAAAGAAAACATTCTGATCTGCAGATAGAAGAGCTCCATTTGGTTCATATTGTTTAAATATCTCTTTCAGAAAGACAGGGCTAATTTGATAATAAGCTTTATGTGCCAAACACAGGGCTTGCAAGTTATTACTGCCCTTTATTGGCAGCCATTGCAGTTATTTGAGTGCACTGGGGGCTTGCCCTCTCTCCAGAAGCTTCAGAGGAATTCTGGCCCAGGAAGTAGGTATGTCAACAGACCTAACTAAAAGTAGTCTCACAGGATGATATGAAAGCATCGGCTGTGTGTGGGATGAGAGGGAACAAATGATCTAGCAAATGACAGAACTGCCTTATATGCCTGAAACAAAGGCCAAGCACCTTAGGAAGTTGGTTGCCCATAGTGACTCGAAGTCTCGTACCAAGTCAGTGGATTTAAGACAAGGTCCCAATGCGGAGAGTCAAAACGATGGATTCAAGGGCCACGGTGGATGATCCCTGTTTAACATGATTATTATCCATCGAGTTGCTGATCTCCAACGTACCCAAGGAGAAGACAACAATCAAAAGGTGGTGTTGCCTTCTAGATGAAAGAGGTTTTGGGTATTAAGACTTCATACCAAAAGAAAATAGAATTATTGATAGTGGTTTGATATGAAGATTAAGAGCCTCATTATAGTTTTAGTGGTATTCCCGTGGTAAATCTGTGGGAAACTGCCAAACAGAATTCCGCTACCGGCACTTGGCCCGGCGGATTTACCGCTGGATTACAAGTGGTGGCTGGCGTTGTTGTTCCCCATTTTTGCAGTCCATAGGACTCCATGTGGATTATGGGGGATTTATCGCAGGCGGTCATTCTGCAGATTCTGCCGATTTTTGGCGGTAAAGTGGCAGCCTTACCTCCAGCTTTTCCCAGAAGGTAAATCCTCGACTTCACCACCGAAAGTGTAGTACTTTTGTGTGGTAATGTGGTGGTAACAGAATTACCGCTCCGTTACTGCTGTTTTATACCACACCGCCATACTTGTAATGTGGCTGTAAAAAGCACTTGGGAAATTATAGCACCCTTGGGACTCTGCAGATAAATGCAAAATCCAGTGATTAAAAATTGTCAAGGGCTATTGACTGGGTACGATTTGATGAAAAGTACTTATCCAGACCAAAATAGTTCCGCATATACCAAATAGGTTTAGGCGACGATGGAGAATAGTGTGGTTGATGGGCCGATGGTAGAGGACAGATCTAAAAAGATTAGCAGACAGACACCTCCATCATCCTCCAGACTTCTAATGTCTTCTGTCCTTGAGTCAACTACCACTTCTCTACTGATGCAGTATTGGAACCGTTGCTGTTTAAAATCCAACATTTCTGTAGCTTCAACATGCACAAGACAGTAGTGGTGAGCTGCTGCAGCTTCAAAAAACGGGACTAGAAAAAGGAAAACCCCAATTTCGATGGTATTTGGCATGATTTGAAGGATCCATTCCCTCTTTTTCAAGAGTGGCAATACCGTAGTATGAATTGTTTCAAAAGTCTCTGATCAACAGCTGTATGTAGGAAAACAGGCTTCAACTATTTTAGCTTTCAGCTGGGTAACTATCCTTTGGCGAGCCTGAAGTTTTGATTTTCATTAGTATATATATTCAAGGAAACAACTTTAGTTTCAGAGACGTTAAGGGGAGAACTTAGCACAACAAAACCCCTGAAATTCAGCTAAAAGCACCTTAACTTTGCGCCCCCTGTTGCACAGCCTATGACCACAATGATTACTATCACAGGTGACATCCCGGATGACATCACTGGTGATATCAGCTCTCCACTCACCAGCGACCAGAAAAGAACTCCTGCATACAGACACATTTTTCTTCCGGTTTGTGGATGGTCCTTCACTCGCAGACCCTGTCCTTGGACAGCCGGTACTGTCTCTTTGCTGGACTCTTTGCTTCTCGCCATGATGCTGCTGCGCCCTGCTTCTGCCCCTGCTGCGGGACTCCGTTTGTCATCTATTGCCATTCCACTCTCCTACTCCCTGGGTGGTTGGATACGACTCCTCGGGGCAGTGGGTCTCCTCTACTTCTTACTCCTTCATACTTATAATTCAGATATCATCTTTTACCAAACTACTACAAATGAAAACTTCACAAGTAGTGATATGATGCACATGTAGCTGCTGACTATTTCTCACAATGTACTCATTGTTATGAACTACTCTAAAATGCTAAAATCCCATATGTAGAAACGTAACAGTGGTCTAAGTATGTACAAGTACAAAGAGTGATCTTATGTCTGATGCCATCAGTTAACTACTCATTGTTGTAATATATGAGGTTGTTAGTGATTGTCAGGAATCCAGGCAATGCATGGTCTCTCTGGCAGCACTGGCAGAGACAACATTCTCATGGAGTCTACATCCCTTCAAGATGGCGGCATGTCAGCTCTGCGTACCGAAGCTCGAGAGGTGTTTCAGCTGTTTTTCAAAGATGGTCCCTGGAATCCCTATTGTCACGGAGCATTCACGCAGAACTCAGGCAATCAACTCCTTAAATCTTTGTGAGAAGGTGAGTGCCTTGCGTCGCTTTGATCCTTATTCTGGCACTGAAGCTGTGTTTCCTGTTTTCTCCTTCGTTTCTGTTTCTTCTTGGTTTCTTGCCTCTCTGCTTCGCTCCTTCGAGAGCTTGCTCTCTGCTCTGCCCTTGGCTCTTTTGTTTCCCTGCATTGCTCTTTTCACAGCTGCTGGATGTCTTCTTGCTTCCCGTTTGTGGCTTGATTCTACCTTCCGGTGCTCCCGAGTCTCGGCTCGGCTGCGATGCTTCATTTTCTCCGTTACTTGCATACCAATTCTCAACGCCGCCGGATCCCTGCACAACAGAAGCTGCCTCCTGCATCTCAAGGCTCCAACTTCTTCACAAACTTCTCTGTTTTTTTTTCCCTTCAGGTGTTTTCTCCCCTTCGGCTTAGCCCATAGGGTGCACACATTTGCACTGTTATATAGGGCAAGGTGGACACCTAATTGGCTTGGTCTCCTGGGATCGCTCCAAACAGAATTTCAAGGTTCAACCAGCTCTCAGGTCAGTCGCATGTCTTAACAGTTATGCCACTAATGATGTCATCAGTGATGCCGTCAGTGATGCCATCAGTGAAGACACATATGATGATATTAGTGATCACATGACCAGAATTATGACATCACAGTAGACATTCCTGATGACATCACTGATAACATCATGTATGTCATCACTAATGACATCACTGATGACATCACCCATGGAATAACTGATTACATTACAAACACTAACCAGCCATGGGCAGTGGCAATGATGTTTGACCATGTCCACCGTATATTTTAACACAATAAGTCACTGTAAACTGTGATGTCATCATTGTGGTCATAGGCTGTGCAACAGGGGGTGCAAAGTTACGGTGGCTTTAGCTGAATTTCAGGGGTTTTGTTGCGTTAAATTCTCAACTGAACATCCCTGCAACTAAAGTTTTTTCCTTGAATTTCCAGTGACCACAACATTCCGCTCTGCCCAGTGTATATTTTAGAACCCTACCAGACCACTAACCATGGCCTTTGCCCATGGCCAGTGGGGACAGTGTTTGGCCATGCCCACTATATTTTTTTTGTAACACTCCCAGACCATTAGCCATGGCCTTTGCCCATGGCCGGTTGGTATGGCCTTTGGCTGTGCACATTGTCCATTTTAGAACACTACCAGACCACTGCACATGGCCATCGGCTCTGGCCAGTGGCCACAGCATTTGGCTGTGCCCAGTGTATATTTTAGATCACTAACAGACCACTAGACATGGCCTTCGCCCATGGCCAGTAGGCACAGTGTTTGTCCGTGGCCACTGTATATTTTAGAACACTATCAGACCACTAGCCATGGCCTTTGGCTGTGGCCACTGTTCATTTAAGAACACTACCAGACCACGGCCATGGCCAGTGGGCACGGACCCCGGACATGCCCACTTTATTTTTTAAATTAGTCCCAAACCGCTAGCCATGGCCATTGCCAATGGTCGGTGGGTATGGCCTTAGGCTGTGCCCAATGTCCATTTTCGAACACTACCAGACCACTACACATGGCCTTCGGCTCTGGCCAGTGGGAATGGCATCCGGCCATGCTCACTGGCTTCCCATTGATCTCCCCTATAATACTTTATCCCACACAATGCCATTTTGTATGGCATTGTGATTGCCTTCTCTTATAAAATATATGTGCTCTTTGGATTTGCAACGGGAATGCCCCGAGTTAAGCCGGTCCGGAGTTTTGTAATTAGTTGAATTTGAGGGTATTTTGTTGGGAGAAGATTCTTACCCTAACTGATCATTAACTAAAGTGTTTTCCACACCACCGTCCATTGTAAAACACTACCAGTCCACTAGCCATGGCCTTGCCTACTCTATATTTTTAAAACACTTGCAACCCATAGCTCAAAGAAGTTCATCAATCACAGACTGATTTTGACCTGTTTTGACAGTGTTATTGTTATGTATAAAAGATGGCAGGCTTTGAGAACTCACAATTTTTTTAGGCAATGCTCAGTGAGATTAAAATATTTGTCCAGGATCACCCACTTTGGTTAAGCAGCTTGCTACAAGCCCCTTGTTTTATGGCCGGTGTCTTAGGGACTGTTGTGACCCCAACTAACTGCATTTAAGCAGCACGGAAAAGGGGAAAAAATAGCCGGCTGTAAGAATAGCATTTGCCCAGGTAATTTTGCCCCCATAGCAGAATTCAAAATCTGGCATCCATGAATATACACACAGTAAGTGAACATGTATCTTAAAGTGAAATATACAAATGTAGTTCTATTGAACTTCCCCTTAGAAGAAAGTGCGCAAGACAAAATAGCAATGGACATGTAAAAAAAAGTAATGAACACCAAAAAAATAACTTGAGAGAGGACATTTTCCAATATATATGCTGGAAAGAATAAAAGGTGCACACCTTTTAAACCCAATAATCTGTAGTGAAATATTCCCTGGAAAACAAAATCCCAATACGAGACAAGTGCTTGTGGTCTTGTGGGTAAGTGTCTCCACTGGGAACATGACAAACTGAGTAAAATCCTGGTTGCCAAATATTTGAGCAAGCTTGTCAATTTAAGGAAAAAACAAGGATTTGCATCCACGCCCTGAAAAAACTTTTACGCTGTCCATCCACAAATGTCCTTTACTTGTGCAGTTAAAAGCAGCCACAATCAGGGGAAAACAACTGCACCAGTGTCCAGGATTGCAACCTCTTTTGCCACATCCTGGGCAAATACTCTTGACTTACTTGCCCTATCATTATTTCCGCTCCTCAGCCCATATCTGGCTTTCAACAATACTCTGCTTAATAACAATAACTTGAAAAGTACACATACCATAGTGTCACTCAAATATATAAATCTCTATAGAACTATGTTAGGCAAAAAGTCTAAAATGTTGGCATCCCCCATCTTGACTGGGAGACTATACCAGAATGCAATTCAGAAAAAGGCATTAAAATTATCTCTCAGAGAGTACTGGGAACATAGAAGATCTTTAAACCATATCAGGGCATTATATTTATATATGAACGTGAGCAAGCGGCCAGTTGCCGCGAAACGCGTCGTTTACCGTGTGTTTTCTTTTTCTGTCCTGGACATATGTCCAAATAAAGTACAATTTTATTTTAGATTGGCTCGCACATGCAAACTGGATTTGTAATTCATCATGTATTTGCAGATCCTTTCCCAGAGTTAGAAGCACATTTCATGTGGATCTCATGAGGGCTTGACCTTTAGAGTGCAATACATTCAAGGACTGACAGTAGCAAAGTTTGTAAAAATATAATGAACACACAGAATCCAGAACTGTGGTCTGTCTCTCATCCGTAACAGGGACCAACCCTGCTTACCTTCGAAACGAGGAAGGGGTGGGCCATGTTGCTTTAAGTGGTCTTGTAACTGGTGCTCATTTATTAGGCAACATGGCCTGAGGGAGCCGTCCCCTTCCTTGCTATGAAGCTAGGCAGCATCGGTCCCAGCATGGATGGGAGTCCCGGATGCCTATGCTTTACTGGCCATGGCGACACTGTAGCTGTAAATAAATATATATATTTTTCACTTTTTTTCCTTAAATACGGCTATGAACTACAAATACCTTCAGTTATACCCTCGGTTATGATGTTGTAGTCCTTATTGTAGTCCTTATACCTGCGGTTATCAAGAAAAACAGCAATAAAATAACCTTAATACCCCCTTAATCTGTGCCTGCTCCCCCCACTACCCAGATGGCCTCCTAACCTCTCCTGCCCTTTCACATTCCCCCAATACACAGTGTTTCTGTGACGCAGTTTGCTTTGAGATGTCGGCTATTCGTGGCTATAGTCGAGGCTACAGAAAAGCTTTGTGTTGCAAATTCAGTCCCGAGACCCCTTCCAATCCCCAAATTTCACTTGGTGTCCTCTTACCCCCTCACCTCTAGCCTGACAGCATTTGCATGTTTTTTTACCTGCAAATATTTTTTTTCTGCTTTTCATTTTCCAATATCCTTGCCTTTAGCCACAGCTATCTCGTGCATCAAGAGAAGAAATAGATGGTGGAGGTTTTCATTTAAGAACACCCGGTTTCTTGGTAATTTCCCTGAAATATAGCTACTATTTTGGAGAAGGGGCCACCAAACGGATTTACCATTATCGCCACTTGGTCCGGAGGAAATACCGTCTGAATACAAGTGGTGGTAGGCAGTGTTAGTCCCCATTTATTGAAGTCTATAAGACTCCATGGGGATTTCGGCAGAATTACCACTTGCTGTAATTCTGCCGGCAGCTCATTATGGCGATTTTGACTTTTTCGGGCTGTAAAGCAGAGGAGTTACCTCCAGAATTCTGCTGGAGGTTTTTCCTCCACCTTAGCTTCAAACTTGTAGTTCGGTGGTGTGGTAATGCAGAGGTAATGCAGTGGTAACTTAACGTTCAGGGATTAAGACACACTGCTCCTCCCCTATAAGAGATGGTAACTGGGCCTCCATCCTACCCGTCAAAATGTTTCCATATTCCTTTACATCAATATTAATTATGGCTAGAGACCTGCAGGAGGAATATATTGGAGTGTCCCCCCTCCAGCTTTCGAAAGCCACTAATCATGGCCTCTCCGATGGAAGATGTAACAGTTCCTTGGACTCTAAAATGACTAAACAAGCAGACCAATGGCACCGTAATATGCTTCCAAAGCTTCATATAAAGAAAGGGAAGAGATCCATCAGGGCCAAGGACTTTACGTCTTAAATATCCCTGAATGTGAATTATTTGAATACCAGGGATTTGAGCTTTTGCTGTTCTGTAAGAGAGAATTTCTCGGATTATACCCTTTCCAGAAGTCCCTAGGTAGTTTGAGTTTAGAGCTCTTGCAATGGACCAGCTAATCAGAACCAGCTTTCAATCGGAGTTTCAATTGTTTTTTGTACTGTCCTTTATCTTAAATGTGAGCAGCCTATTTGGTTTATTCCCCAAATCATTGCACCTCGGCTATAGGAATTTCGTCCTGATTGATTGTAGGGCATTACGTTGTTTCCTCAGAAGCTGTAGTTGCCTGCATCCCTTAATGGATATCTTATACATAGTCTTTGCTTTAATTCAGCAGAATTTTAAGAAGAAATTCTTCCTCTTGTGCACTAATCTTCTTAAGTCTCTTTGCTTTTTCAATGCGATGGCCTCTTACGAAGATGTGAAAGCCTCACATCTCATGTCCTCGTTAGTATGGTCAAGGCTGTTGAAAGAGAGCAACTCTGTTTTACATTTCCCAAATTCCTGGAGGAGAATTGGATTCTGCAACAACCAAGGCGACAGTTTCAAAATGTTGATCTCGTCTCAAGTATCCCACCCTCTATGTAACACCTACCAGGTGCGTAATCAGAGGAAATAATATGCCCTATTTATTTATTTATTTATTTATTTATTTATTTTTTGATGTTTTAGTTTGTTGTCAAACTTTTCCATCATTGTGCATTATCTGTGCAGTAAAGTGAAAAGTGGAGAGAGAAAGAAAAAAAATAAAAAATAAAGCTGTGTTGTGGTTTAAAGTTTTCTCCAGTGGAGATCAAGGATACTAGAGAGGAAAAGGGCAATTGTATATGTATATTTGTTGTTGTTACCACTCAGGATGGCGGCCCATCTTTCTTCTGTATTCATTTGTTGGGAAGCAAGATCAAAGTGGGAGCCAAATTTCTTGCGTTGAAGTGAGAGAGACTGACACTCCATAACCAGATGGAATATGGTTTCCGGTATAGTTTCAGTTTTGCAGAAGCGGCAATAGTTTTGTGCTTTGGGGATCTGTCTTGTTGTGGTGAGATAAGAGTTTGTTGGTAGAATGTTCAGCCGGATTCTTAAAAATGTTGATCTGATGGTGTAATCAAGAAATGTTAGCAGGTACGGCTGTGGTTCGTGTATTTTTCTGTTGTCTTTGTTACATTGAAGGTTCTGTTTGTAGGTGTTTTTCTGTTGAATGTTCTTGATCCAGTCGTTCTGTAACAATTTGGTTTTGGCGTGTTGAGGACGCATGACGAGAAGTTCCTCAGATATCTCTTCTTGCTCCATTTCTTTGATGATAGATGTTTTCCATTTTTCTAACACCGTGTTGTTAAAGGTCTTTGGTTGGGTTTTCAGGATTTGGATGGCAGGGATTTTGTCGTCCGATAATATTTTACGATAGATATCTAGTTGTTTCCAGCATACAATGGATCCGATGGATTGTGTTGCTAGTTCGTAGCGTATTCTCGGCATTGGATATGACTGCGAAAGAGAAAGAATCTTGTGCCAAAAGATTAACTCGAATTTCACCCAGTTTACTTTTTCTGTGTTCATGATTGCTTCTGTTCCGTAAGTTATTATCGGAATGTATTTTTGCCTGTAGTACGCGATGATTGGTTTGAATGAGAATTTTCCGTATTTCCTGTGTAGAATGCATCCCTGTCGTGCAAGTGTTTGGGCCTTTTGTTCCATTTTATCCAACCATTGATCTTCGGTCTTTGATTGGTTGATTAGTATACCCAAGTATTTGAATGTTGTGACATTTTCTAGTCGTGTTCCATTGATGTTAAATTGTGGTTGTTCTTTTGGTTTTGATTGTGGTTTCATTAGAATCATAGTCTTAGTTTTTGAAATGTTGATCGTTAGTTCATTTTTGTTCATGTAATTGCTCAGTGATGTCAGGGCAGCTTGTAGTCCAGATGGGGTTTTATCAAGCAAGATGATATCGTCTGCCTATGCCATAACCGGAATAGGTGTTGAATTTATTTTCGGTGGATTAGTTTGGCTGTTTTTCAGATGTTGCTGCCAGAGGGCATCCTTGTTTTAGGCCATTTGATGTGGGGATTGAGTTGGTGGTCAAGTCTTGTTTTGTAAGTCTCACTTTTATTGAAGTTTCTGAGTAGAGTAAAATGATTGGTTCCAGGATGTTTGGAGGACAGTTCCATGTTTTTAGTTTTGCCGATAGCTTTTGCCTTGATATGGCATCAAAAGCCATCTTTAAGTCAATAAATGCAGCATAAATCATAGTCTTGTTGTTGATTGCTTCGTGTTTGATGAGATGCAGTAGTAATAGGTTGATGTTAGTTCTGAACTTAGGGGTGAAACCTGTTTGTTGTGTTGAGAATCGCCCATTGCAAGTGGCCCAAGAAGTGAGTTGTCTCAGAAGTGTTGTTGCAAAAAGTTTTCCCAGTGGGTCCAGTAGAGCAATTGGGCGGAAATTCTGTGGTTGGTCGTGTGGTCCTTGTTTATGAATCGGAACGATTGTAGCCGTTCTCCAAGTAGTTGGAATTTGGTTATGTGTATTTATGATGTCTATTATGTGGCACATGAAGTTTGCCCATGCTGAAGGGTCTTACTTTAGTACCGCGTTTGAGAGTCCGTCAGGACCAGGTGCTCTTGATGAGTTGAGATTTTTGATCATGCATATCAGGTCGTCGTAGGAGACGGTTACTGTCCATTTTGGTTTGTTATTGGTTGATTCTTCTTCAGATTGTTGCGATCGGTCCGCATAAATAGTCGAAAAATGGGTAATCCATTTTTGTTGTGGTACATTGGCCGTTAGCTTGTGTTGTTTTTGAGGGTTGTCATTCAATAGATTCCAAAGTTCTCTTGAGTTGTTTGATTGGTAAGTCTTCATTATGGTTTCTGCATCTGTTTGCAGCAGGATAGTTTGTTGAGATTTTTTCCAGTTGTTGTATGATTGTTTCAATTTTGAAATCTGCAGGGTGCTTTCGACTGCTTTGATTTTCTTCAGGTGTCTTACCGATTTTGCCAGCGCCTTTTTCTTTTCTGCAATTTCCTGATTATATGTGTGTAGATGAGTTCTATATGGACGATTTTTTACTGTTTGTTGAAAGGGAAGCAGAATCCACTCGTAGTTCATTTTTTCGAGATCTGTTTAAGCTGAGGCGAGTAGTTTCATCGGTAAAAGAGGTATCGCTGATTGTAGAATGCAAAGCCTTGAGGATGTTCCATCAAGTTCAAGTGAGCATACTTTCAAGGGTATGTCTTGGTTGGTAGTGGCATGAGAGTGGACTGTTAACTTGTTGTGATCGCTGTTGTCACAAAGTATCATTTGGGCTGTCTTGACTGATTGTTGCAGAGTTTGTGAAAGAAATATGTAGTCAATAATTGCGACTGAGGAACCTCTGGCCCATGTTGGCATGAAGGAGGTGGAATTATTCCTTGCGTGGTTTAGGAGGGTGATGTCTCGCGTGATTATTTCATTCATCCATCTTGATGCTTTTGTTGAGATTTGATCAAGAGCTTGCGGAGTACCATTCTGTGTGATTAAGTTAATGTTGAGATCTCTGCAGAGTATTATTTCTAGTTGGTGATAGATTCCAACTAGTTTGTCAATTGGGATGAATACACAGTCAATAAATGCCTCGGTTGTGATTGCTGCAGGGTTCCAATATAAATTCAGTATAGCAATTCTTGTTTCGTCATTTTTTTTGTTTTGTTTGTTCTTCATCGTTGTTATTATTGTTAGTTGAATCCAGGGATTGATAATTTCATTGGTTAGTACTTTCCATTCAGGAGTTATTTTGATTAGGGTGACTAGACCTGATGCTGGTCTTCCTTGTTTTTTGATTATGGCTGGATTTAGAAAGGCAAGGAAACCATCGCACGCTGGCGTTTCACTGATCCAAGTCTCTTGGAGACATATGATTTGGTAATTTTCAAGGTCAGTGGAGGGCTGAGTGAACAGATGCAGGTTTCCTCTAGTGTTCCATGAGCAAAGTGACCATATGATATCTGGGTTCATTAGTTGTTATGATTGGGAATAGGCTGTGCTTCTTGAGGATACGGTTTCTGTGAATGAAGATTCTAGCTCATAAATTCTTTTGAATGGTTGGTCTGGTCTGCTCCATTCTTCCTGTTTTGCGACATAAGTCGAGTTTGCAGTTTTTCCTAGGTGATCTTTGGTGTAAATGCTCATCTGTTTTCTTGATGGATGTTTTCTTGTTGATGTAGAAGCCCAGCAGTTGAAGCCAAGTTTAAGGAGTTCGGCACGTTTTGATAGAATCAATTCTTGGTCATTTGAATCGGAAAGTTTGACGACAGTCTTGTCTAGGAGCTTGTCATCTTTGAAGGTTATTAAATCAATCTTGTTTGTTGTGATATGTTGCAATTGTGAGATCGCTCCAAAAAGGTGAAGAGTATTTGTTCTGTTGAGTATTAGTGGTTCAGGTCTGTTAATTTTGTTTTCGATGTGAATTTCGTAGATTTGATTTTGTTGTAGTGGATTTACAAAGGAGGGAAAGGTACAATCCGTGTTAGTTGGTGTATGTGAACTGAGAGAGTCATCTTATACTTGGTCGTAGGATTCTGATAGTGAAGCCGCACAAGAGCCATGGTTGAGAGATGTGTCTGAGAATTCTTGTAATGAGTCCTCCGAGATTTCTTCACATATGTGCAGTGTTTGTGGTTCATGGCTTGTGGTATATTCGTCTATTATTATGAAGCTTGAGGCCGTTGCAGGATGTATAGGTGGCGGTGTGTCATCTGTTTCCTGGTCTTCGTGGGTTGAGAGGTTTAGGAGGTCATTGTCTTGAGATGGAGGTTCGGACGGTGGTTCTGGTTGTCCACGGATGAGTAGTATCAGAGTCTGTTGTTGTCTGTTTAAGTTTTTCATGTCCTTTGTCGAGCAACATGGTATCTTCTCTGTGGGTAATGAATGACTTTGTTCCAGCGTCTTCTGTGTTGATGGTGGATGGCTTTGTTCTATTGGTTTTATTGTTCTGAGGAACGCTCTAGAACCTGTTTGCCTTTTTTTGTTTAGTTTTGGTTGTACTGATTTCACGCTAGTAGGAGGTTTATCTTTTGCAAAGATCTGGTACTGCTCTGTGTTTGTCTTGGTTGATTGATTAATCTCTTGAGACTCTGGATGAGGGGTTATGGCAGATTCGGTTTTCCATTGCGTGAGAGTATTTCGATTTCCTCCAGTTGTTTGTTGTAACGTATCATTTGCTTGGGGAGCTTGTGGAAGTTGATCGCTCGTTGTATCTGCTTTTTGCCTTGCTTGTTGTTGTTGCTGTACTTTGAGTAGAGATAATAGTTCGATGTTCAGATTGTTTTTTTCCTGTCGATCGCGTCTTGCCATTTCTGCCAGGCATTGTTGCCATCGATTGGATTGCTCTGCTTCCAAATTAAGACGGGATTCTATTGTAGTTATAAAGTTCTCAATGTAGATCTGTTTTGAGTGAATCATTGCTAAAAGAGTAGCTTGATCCTTGATATTGTCATTCATGGCTTCATGTAGTTTCATAAAGGGGATCATGGATTGCGAGAGTACTGCGATACCCATGTTTTGTAAGTCGAGCATGGTAGTCGGGATCCTGGAGTTGGTGTGATCCTCATGTTCGATTTTATTGGCGGGTTTGGTTTCAGTTGGGCCCAGTGGGGGCATGGTCTGTTCGTTTTTGGTCGTGGGATCAGGTGTGTAGTAGGATTCGTCTGTGTCATAGGTGAATCGAGTAGGAATGGTGTGGATTCCTGGTCCGATTGTCTCGGTTTCTCTTTTTATCAGTCTTTTCCCAGTTTCATGTGTCAGACATGGGGTTGAGGTGAGCTGTGATTGATGAGTTCCAGGTATTGTGCTAAATATTGTACTAAATATTTCTTTTCGTTTATCAAGATTTGTCATAATTGATTCCATTTCTGTTATATCCAATGATAGTCTTTTTGCCTTCGTTACAGTTTGATTATTAGCGTTTTCCAGAGCTTGAGGGAATTTGCTTGAGTTGTAAGTATGTAACCATGCAAGTTTGGCTAATATTGCTTTTTCCTTCTTCGTTTGTTGTGTTAAGTTATTTGGTGATTTTCGGGGGATGGTGGTGGTTCGTGGTTCATCTGGTTGTGATTTGACTGCTTCGTGGGTATTGGAGCCTTTTCCCAGTGCCCACGGTTGTTCTATGTTGGCGAGATGGGTCTTGGGTGTATTGGTGTTACGCTCGCTTAGTCTTTCTTTTTCCTTATTCGTTTGTTGAGTCCTACTGTTAGGTGATTTTCCTAGATTGTTGGGGGAACGTGTTTCATCTGATTGAGGATTGATGGTTTCATTAGTCTTTGAAACCTCCTGCTCGCCCGTGGTTCTTTTGTGTTGCCAATCTGAGTCTTGGGAGAGTCAGCGTTATATTCAATTGATTGTTTATTGGGAATATTGGGTGAGGTCTCTTGTTGGCAGGATTCGAAGGGTGGCGCGGGGACTTCTTGATGTGGTTCAGCGGAAGGCTTGTGAGATGCAGTACTTGATTTTTCTGTTTGCTCATAGACTGAGTTGCTGGTCGGTGTAGCACATGGTGAAAGTACTGGACGTTTTTGAAGCGTTGAGGGTTTGTTTCGCAGCTTTGTTGCGTGATGTCGTTGGTCGAGATCTCATTTGTCGTGGCTCTGGGTTTCCGTTTTCTGCACTTTGAATAGTGTATGGTTGGTGAAGATGGTGTGGTTTGCGAGACATTGATGCTGATAGAAGATCTTGTTTGTCGTAGCTTCGTGAGAAGGCTTCTGTTAGTTGAGTCTCGTTGGACAGATGAGTATGGACGTTACCTAGTCGAGCATTTGGCAGATCAGGTTCGTTGTTGGTGTTGGAACCTTGAGTGGTATGATTGTCCGTCGTAGTAGTGATGTTATGGATTTGTGCTTGTATGTTGATCTGATTCTGGGGGGCTAGTCGGTTGTTAAGTTGCTTTATTGATTCGATTGTTGTTTTGGGAGGGCCATCTGTGGTGAGAGGGTGTTCAGTATTAAAATCGGGTTTCTGTTGATGGTGAAACTGGGCAGGTTTTATTGGCTGAGCTCTGGAGAGTGATTGTTCCAAAGTTAATTGCGAAGAATCTAGGGCAGACATGGCCGCTGTGTTAAGTTTAGTTCTCAGTCTTGTTTTGGGGCGAGCAACGGATTGCTGTTTCGGTCGGGTTGCTGACATTTCCTCTTTATTTGATCTAGGGTCTGTGTTGCAATCTGTCGTTCAGGTCTTGTCCTGGTCCAGGGGGCGTGGTTATTTGGTCAACTAGGGAGGCTACCGGATGCAATGGACAGGACCTTTCTGGCTCTTGTAAAGAGGAGGTGAGGTAGAGTCTGTTGAGATTCAAGGAAAAGACCCTTTCGGTCTCTCGGCAGATTTGATCGATGTGTGAAAAGGTTGTGATCTGGAATTACAATTTCAGGCTGCAGGATCCAAGGGACAAGCCCTTTCGGTCTCCTGTATGTCAAACGTTGGAGAGGTCTGTTGAGATCCAAGGGACAAGTCCTTACGTTCTCTCGACAGATTTGGTCGATGTGTGAAAAGGTTGTAGTCTGCAGTTGCAATTTCAGGCTACAGGATCCAAGGTACAAGCCCTTTCGGTCTCCTGTATGTCGAGCGTTGAAGGGGTCTGTTGAGATCCAAGGGACAAGCCCTTTCGGTCTCTCAACAGAGTTGGTCGATGTCTGAGAAGGTTGTAATCTGTTGTTAACCCTACCGGCTACAGGTTCCGGGGGACCAGCCCTTTTGGTCTCCGGTAGGGCAGATGTTGAAGAGCACTGCTGAGATCCAAGGGACAAGCCCTTTCGGTCTCTCAGCAGAAGTACTCGTAGATGGTCAATGTCTTTGTGGGTTGCTGGTCCCCAGGTATACTTCCTTCTTCTTTCTTAGGCTGTATTGTATAGTCTCTATATAGAGTCAAAAGCCAGACTCTGTGGCAGTCCTGCCTGGGATGACCGAGGTTCTATAAGGCGGCTGGTCCGGATGGCACAGAGTGGTATTGTCTTCTCTTGATAGTGTGCGTCTTTGGAGATGCACTGAAAGATTGGTGCTTAAAAGTACATTCTGGAAGGTCGCACTGGCGTCTGGGTTGTTTTCAGTAAGATGAAGGCTTTGATTTAATCTTCTTTTTGATTTACGTTCTTTACTGATGCACTAGTGGGTTAGTGCTAGTAGATTCCGTCTGGATAAGTTGTGTTGGCGTCTGCGCAAAATTCAAGCAAGTTGCGGGCTTAGGTGCAAGTCTGTATGTGTGTTTGAATAGAGGCACCCTGAAGGCATGGGCATAGGAGAGTGGCTTTTGAGTCAGGTAATTGGAGGCTTTCAGCGTGGTCCCAGGGAGGAAGGGAGGGGGGGTTGCTGTCTGTGATCGTGGCTGTTCAGCGTCAAGACGCTGATTCGAATACCGGATCCAAGATTGAACAGAGGAGTGTAAGCCAGGCGGTGGAAGGAGGGGGTTGACGTCCTGCGGCAACCAGAGGGACGCTGTCAGCGGGATTCACGAGCTGGGGTGACGAAGCGTCGTGAGGTAGGTCTTATTGCTGATGTTTCGGAAAACAGGGGGTGGACGGGGGATTCCTATTGCGGGGGCAGTGTAAAGAGGACAACAGGAGGGTCTGTGTAGGTCTGTGTGGCGTGAGGGGGGAGAGGGTCGGTGACGGAGGGGGTCGGTGGGTACTGGAGGGTAGGACTCTTCGGCGTGTGGACCGTTGTCTCTGGTGTTGCGGGAGACATGGGGGGGTGGTGTGTTGGTAGCAGAAATGGGAGTGCAGGAAAGTGAGGTCTTTTCGGGCTAGCGGGGGTCAGGAAGTGCGGCGGGAGCACTGGAGGTCTCAGATAGGGATCTGGTCGTGAAGAGGTGGGAAGATGGCGGGTTCGATGTCACGCGGAGGGCGGACCGCAGGCAGGGGGGAGGGAGAAGGGAGAGGTGCAGACGAGACACGCGTGAAACGCAGGGCACGGGGGGGTGAGGAGAGGACAGTTCTCACTCACCGCGAGGGTAGGAAAGCGAAAGCGACGATGAGCTGTGAGGAGGCAACCGTTCAGGAGTTATCTTCCACGAAAGTTGTTTGAAGAGGAGATACGAGCGGGTTGTAGCAGTGCCGCAGAGCCTGCAGAGTCTAAAGACCAAAAGACTCTGCAGCAGACTCCGCGGCCGCACCGCGGCGTGCTGGGTGTTTTCAAGCAGCAAATAGTGAACGTAGAAAGAGGACAGGAGTTCCTCACAGGAAACTGGAGCAAAATGCTGTAGAGTCTCACCCAAACACGACCAAAAGACTCTGCTGCAGACTCTGCGGCCGCTCCGCGGCGTGCTGGGTATTTTCAAGCGGCAAATAGTGAACGTAGAAAGAGGACAGGAGTTCCTCGCAGGAAACTGGAGCAAAATACTGTAGAGTCTCTCCCAAACACGACCATTAGACTCTGCAGCAGACTCCGCTATGCCCTATTGCTGGGCTCCCCAGGTCACATGCGAGTACCTCATGCACCAATGTGTAATTTATGCAGGAGTAGCCTCCATGACAGGGAGAATAGAAAGGATAGTCGTAGGGTTGTCCCCCGCCACACAGCTCGGAGACCAATATCCCTAAGTGCCCTGAGAATGTTCTTGATGGCTTGGTTCAACCGCCCCCACCGCCCGCGCCTCTCCCTGATCCGTACATAGCCTTGTTCATAATGATACTGGAATTCCTTGCGATTATTAATGGACCTGTGGCAGCTTCTTGCAATATGGATAGAAAGACTCTACAGTATTTAGCAGAGGTGTTGCTAGGGGGGGTTTATGGGACTAATGCACCAGGTCTTTTGGTTGTAGCCCCGGATACCCTAAAAGGCTAGCTAGCCCCGAGTCCCGACGGTCCCGACATTAGCGTAGCCCCAGATCTTTTCCAGACCTAGCAACAACCCAGGTATTTGGTTTGGGCCTCATTTGGTTCCATATGCTGTGGCAAACATAAGAGCTTCCACATAGACTGAGCAATTCACAGTGTGACTGTGCCCGTTCCTGTCAGAAACGTGTCTGGAAAAATTGGAAAATCTCTTGCTAACCGGATCTCAACTTCGCTTTCATCACTCGAGGGGTGGAAAAGAAGTGGGCCGGGAAGTGTTTACAGAAAAGTTTGCAAATCCACATTTGAACAGATGTGTCTCTTGTACACAGGCCACGTGGACTCTCTGTGGGGCAACCTGCGTGTGAATGCGTGTGAGAGCTGGTGGAATATTGCTGTGTGTGACGTCATCTGTGTGCGCGTGAGTGTTTCATGAGTGACAGTTAGTGGAGTTGGGAGAAGATGTATTACCAGGTGCTTGGTGCTTTTCAATGATGGATTCCTTACCTCTTCCTAACTTCAAAAAAGTCTTCTTTTGCTACAGCTGTTACATGGAAGGCATTTTTTTCACTTTTGTCTTCAAGGGGTTTCTAGCACAGGCGACTCTTCTAGTGAGGCGTGTTCGGGCCTCTTTTAAGGAGAGAACCCTACATGTACAATAGGAGAAAGACATAGTATACCCATTGTACACAGTGGAGTAACTTTGCTGAAAATGTTGGGGGGGATGACATCTAAAGGCAAGGGGACTTTGCCAAATGAGGAGGACAAAATGGTGTGTCACGAAAGTTTGGGGGAGGAGGAACACCCTTCTCTCCTCCTAAAATTATGCCTATGAGGTACTAAACACTCAGAATCCACCTTCACTGAAAAATATACACGTGGCAAACTGGCTTTAACAGGTGGTGAAAGGAAGCCTGTGGTGAGGGGAGCATTGAGCAAAGGATGGCCAGCAGTGGAGTAACTTTGCTGAAAATATTGGGGTGGACATGACATCTGAAGAAAAGGTGCCCCAGCCAAATGAATGGGGATAAAATGGTGTGCCATGAAAGTTGGGGGGACAAACACCCCTGCCCCCCCTAAAATTACGCCCATGGTGGCCAGGGCACGTGTCTGTAACGATGGTATCACAGCACCTCGCCGCCCCACGATATCGCACGCCCCTTACAGAGAGCTGCATGCAGGCTGTGCGCCATGTTTACAGTAGCCCCACGCAGGGCAGGCGTCGCGCACAACTGCACGGTTCAGCCACCCTGGCTTTGACCTCCGCGCAGGAAGTCTCGTGACAGTGTTTACTCGAGGAGGGAGCTGCGCCGTGTAGGCGGAAGTGCCGCTGTCCTGTACACAGGTCGGAGGGAGCCAGCACTTCATGGCCTGGAGTGTGTCTCCTCAGAGTTGTATACCTCCTCAGTCACCCACTCGCCCGTCTGGTCCTCTTTAGGGTGCCTGCTCAATACAGTTTCTGACAAAGCTAAACAGTTCTGCAGGGTGATTTAGCGCTCCATCTATGTTCCCAGTGATTATTGCATTTTTCTGGAGACATGGAAAACTTCAACAGTTCCAGCCTAGCTTCTAGTCAACTAAAATCCCTAATCATTATTTTTTTTAGATAATTCAGTGGCCTACACACGGTTACGGTTTATTCTGACTGCACTCAGAACAAAGCCTGGTGGCCCCTACAGCCCATTGTGTGACGTCACAAGGAGTGCCATCCCACAGTGTGTGACCCTGGTGACACCATTTGTTGACCTTGAGCCACACCACAGGGCGTTTTTGCTAAAATGAGAAATACGTGCTTGGTCCTGGGAGGATAGCTCAGTGGCGACGTATTTGCCTTGGAAGTAAGATGACACAAAGCAACACAGGTTCGATCCCGGGGTCTGCACTTAGAAACCTCTGGGTATTTAAGCGTGTTACAAATACGCAATTAAGACAAAAACAATTACACAACTAAAAAAAAAAAAAATTCCTGTAACAGCGCCTCGATGCCTGCGGGCTGTGTGAGCGCTTTAGAAATGCAAATAAATAAATAAATTACTTCATTACGGTAGCTATTTATTTTCGGCCCTTCGTACCACATCCCATCCCATCATTTTGTATTATTGTATGTGTAGATCGGGGCCAGTCACATGCAGATGTACCCAACCCTACCCTACAGCTGATGGGACGTCTGCATTCTGCACAGGATCACAAGCAACTCTAGCCGCTTCTGGCACTTATTGACCACCATCAGGGTGGTCAAGCTTGAATCTCTGGGCACAGACAAGATGAACCATTGTCTGGATGTTCTCCTCAGGGAGACAATAGACACTACTAAAATGTGATGGCCATGTTTGGGCCAGTGCCTACAAACCACTGTGGTTACTATCCGTGCCCTCGGGTTTCTCGCCAGTCTCTGCCAGGTGGATGTCGTCTAGCAAACAGTTTGACTCGGATCGCTCCTTTTGGAGCAAGGTCAGCCTCATTCGTTGGGTTTCCTTTTATAACGGATAAGACCCAAAACGCCCTCATTACGAGTTGGACGGTATTCTGGCGGTAAATCTGCCAAGACAACGCCCAGCTGAATTACTGTTACCGCCACTTGGTCTGACGGAATTACTGCCAGATTACAAGTGGCGGTGGCAGGGTAAATCCCAATTTCTTCAGAGCCCATTGGACGGAATGGGGCTTTTTCAGTGGAATTACCACCAATGGTAATTCCGCAGATTTTGCCAATTTTTCGGCCGACAGTGGGAGGATTTACCTCAAGCATAATGGTGGAGGTAAATCCCCTACTCCAGGGCCACACTCATAGTATGGCAGTGCGGGTAAAGTGGTAGTAATTCCGTTACCATCAATTCTTTCACGCACCGCTGTACTTGTAATGAGCCTCTGAATGGTACTTACATTGATAACCTCAGTAGTATGCAAAGTTTAAAGCAGGTGTGAAGCATTAAAGATAAAGTGGGCCTGGTACAGTTTTAACCTGTGATTGTCAGGGGTAATGCAGATCCCTGGGGCACAAATGCATCAAAATGTTCTGCCTTGCAGAGATCTAAACATGTCACACACTGATCTCTGTAGTGAAGACTCAACATACGTGTTCTATCGCCCTCGCATTCAAGGGTCGACAGTACTGGTAACAGCTTGCCAGCTGAAGCCTAATATAGGCCTGAGTGTAGCAAGGGCATCTTCCAGGCTCAGGACCCTTACAGGCTCTATTCGCCGCTGAACAAGGGGGTGTCAGCTCTACGCTCCTTGGGGCCTTCACTTGAAGTGCTAATGTTTTCTTCTTAAGAGGAATCAGCACCGTGCTCATTGGACATGCGTGATTTCCTTTAAAAAACACAAAGATGGCGGATGGAAATAGTAAAAGGACCCAATCGCTTCACTATTTACATATGTGTGATGGGGGGCAGTGCAAGGCAGCAAGCAGGAGTGGGACAGAGGCGGGCAAGAGCGAGGGTTGGGGAGCAGAAATTCGGGGGAAGGCATAGTGAGAGGGGGCAACAACTCTTGGGATGCCCAAAAGATGGCAGTCACCCGGGGTTGAGACACCGATGACCGATGGAGATTGTGGGCGGTCACTAGCCTTTTCCACCCGTGTTCTGCCCCATCTGAGTCACCAGCGCCTCTCCCCGAGGCGCTCATTTAGATTTAGGCTTCGTTTCTTTGGATGTACACTCGCGTGCCACCTGCAGGGAAGAGTTAATCGGTATAAGGGATACTTTCACCGGCATTGCAGGGCTCTGGCTACAATTAAGCGATGGAGCCTTCAAGAATGAACACGCTTGTCTGCTGTGATTGGCCACTGACTCGTGCAGGGTAAATGCAGGTGGTTTGATTGGATGGCACATCGGTGGTAATTCGATGTGGGATTGGCCAGAGAAGCTGAAGTGATGACGAGGAAGACTACTGCTGAGTTCGCGAAAGGGAAGGATCCAGTCAGAGTGACGTCAGGGTTCAAAGTTTCTAGGAAACTTTGCCAAAGGACAGACAGCACTGGTGGTCACTGGATGTTTCTGCCAAATCGGTCCTTTATTGCACACAATTAACAAATCTAAAAAGGCAAAAAAGTACCAAAAGGAAAGACATTGATTGTATGCACCATAAAACTTAATTAAACTACAAGTAAAATATTGATCAATTAGCACAGGAGGGAGGAGAATATGGAGTTGATAACACGACATTGAGGCATCGGGGTTATCTAGAGATCACAGCTGCTACCCCAGGCAATCTCCTTAGTACCCTGGCACTGCCCCTGTGACCTCTGGCCTATTGGCCCTCACACTTAGATGTCAAAGAAAATACTGCCGACCTGAATTAGATCACTTTGGTTTTGGCCCTCTTAAGTGGCGCACATTTCCAAGTGCTTGTGAAGTGCACAGAGGCACTGTGTATTTTTGAACTTATGTGAGAACAGGTCCCCTCCATGCAACGTTTACTGTGGCGGGAAAATGGGAGGTGTAACTGTAGGTGAAATCACTTTAATGCTTCCATTTTGTGCTCTGTAGTTCAAATTGATCAAATGCGGCGTGCCATTTACGCACGCCGGTGGCGTTTATAATGGATTCGTATGGACTCCGTCTGTTTTTTACCAGTGTGAAAAGTGGGAAGATTCCATAGGAATCCACAGCACTTACAGCAGCCTGAAAATAAATGCTTCTATGTGATTATAGCGAAAACAATTTCAGAGAGGCATTTATTTAACGAAACAAAAACAGTAAAGAATATTCAGATTGTTTATTTTTCTTCAATTTGGGGGGGGTCCCCTCAAGCCACCCCTTTCCCTGCGTGTTTAAGCCTGCCCCAACCCCCTCCCCACCTGTTTTACCCCCTTACCCCACCCCCGATCTATGTTTCAACAAAAATATGGTGTTTTATTCGCTGTTTTTGTTTCGTTGTAAATTCCCTCCCTGTTATTGCAGAGAAAACAATCACTGGATAGATACCCCTTAAAATGTCTGGCTGGTGCAAATGCTGGAGTATTTGTAGGGCGGAGACAAAGCAGGAGGCAGAGTCATACATTTAATTCTGTGCCCCTCTATGCCCCACAAATCAGGCAACATCTGGCTTGGCACGTAATGTAGGTATACTATGTGTATGCATGCATTTCACACTACGCCACCTGAAAAACGTGGTACCGCCTGGTTAGCGCCATTCACCTTCTGAAAACGATGACTTCTCGTACAGTGGGAGCCGCACGCAACTCCTAAAGGAGCAAATGCTTTGTGCATTTGCACAAGGAAACTAAGCCCTTTGTACAATACCACTTCATATAGCAGCTTTGGAATTATTGTATGGGTAGAAAAATGTCTATGTACATGTGTGTGTGTTTGTGTGTTTGCACCATATCTGTGTTTATAGCTTGCTTAAGTGTGATGTGTAATACTACAAGGCAAACTGTGTAAAGCAGTTATTTATGTGTACTTGTGTACATTTAGGAAATGAACTTGATATGTAGTATTCACATAAGGATAGCTCAGTGAATTAAGTAGGCACTGATAGTTATTGTGTTCCTCCCGCTTTCCCATCCCAACAAATGATACTTGTTTTACCCAAAAGGTTTTGATCAGAATTTCTTTTCTATTTTCAGATTTCGTTAGAATGTGTTTTGGCGCACCAATTTTCTGCTTGATTAAACACAAACAACTTTGTCGGCTCATGAAAGAGCACAATGCAAAGGTTTTAGTATGTTGGTGTAAAATAAATCATTGGATGGTTGGAGATGTGGTCTACTTGGTTACCTGGAAACAGTTGAATAAGCATTAGTCACTGCTTCTTCAGTTGACCAACATGTGTGATCCTGGCACAAATCACACTCCTTCACTTGACCAACATGTGTGATCCTGGCACAAATCACACTGCTTCACTTGACCAACATGTGTGATCCTGGCACATATCACTTTACTCGCAGGGTCTAAGTTTCCCTCAATTCTCAAATTGAGATCACCAAAGGGACTCAATAAAGTTTGCACCATAATAAAAAAACAAGCTGAATCTTATATCTAGTAGCCAGGCTTTCCTTTACAAAGGATGGCAGCGCTTGGCTGATTGAGGCTGCACTTACCAGTGATCACAGCGCTGCGGGTTGTGAGGCTGTAGCCTTCACACGTTGACTATGCATGGGCTATGAAGGTTAATCTGGTATAGGATTGCACTATAGGGTGTACGAGGTTGCTCATAGGATTTTATAGCAGGATCTGGCATTTGAGGCAGTATTTAGCATATTATGGGCCTCATTACAACTTTGCGGTCCGGAAAAAATGGCGGTTTAAATGCTGGAAAAAATGCTGGTAATTCCGGCACATCATTTTTGCCAGACCGGGAAAGCACAAGTGTGCTGGTGGGACCCACGGATCTCCCGGCAGGCCTGACCTGCCGGTAGATCAGGTCCTCACCAGCAGAGAACTGCCTGAATCACCGGCACCGGTAATGCCAGGGCCGGTGATTAGTAAATCCCATCCCAGGGACTCCCATGGGACTCCCTGGGAATGGGAACTTACTGTCACTTCGGCGCCTGTAAGATCCCAGTAATACCGGGATATCGGGTGACAGATACGGTAAACCAGGGTTGCCGGTATCCCGCCGGAATTACCGACACGATACCGGCAGCCCTGTAATGAACCCCTGTGGCTATAACCGGCATGTGAGGCTCTAACAGATATAAGATGGCAGTGCCTGGTCAAAGGAGGCAGTTTTGCTATCAGAAAGCAGTGCACCTGGCCTATGATGGTTCAGCTGCGTGGGTCCCCGGCCTATCATGATTGCACCCCTTACATTTTGGGACAGGCCCTAGTAATATATGGTTGAAAACTGAAGTATCCTTTTGTCCTCTTTAGTACTATTAGTTATTTTATAAATCATACACTTATTTACTTTTTTGATGTCACTTCCTGTGAGGCTACACGGGCAAAAGCTCATTTGGCATCAGTTCCTGGGATGTTGTTAGGGTCAAAGCTCTCTTCCTATGATGTCATTGGGAATGTAATGTCTGTATGATCGTATATTTTTGTTTTAACAATATACAGATCTTTGGCACCCTATCAAGAAGTATGTTCCTCTTACCATCTGAGGCAGGTGAGCGCGTGTTGCCGCTGAGGAGCCCCCTGGGCCTTTATTTTGGATATTTGCAGGGTAGCCCTTGCGTCTGCAGCGCCGTTGTTGTCTCCTTCCATCCCACCCCTCTTGCATCCATTTCCCTGATTCCTCCCGCCTCCCAACCCGCCCACCTCCCCTGATTGGCGGATATCGCTGGTGCTTCCAGGCCTAGAGACCTGCTGCCCTCGCCGCACGCCTCTTACCATCTGAGGCAGGTGAGTGTGTGTGCCGCTGAGGAGCCCCTGGGCCCTTATTTTGGATATTTGCAGGGTAGCCCTTGCACCTGCAGCACCGTTGTTGTCCCCCTCCGACCCCTCTTGATATTTCCTTATTCCTGCCTCCCTAGCCCTCCCCCTTTGGGCAAATACCTGCAGGCCTGAGGCCTTTTGCAACCCCCCAGCAGCCCGCTCCCACCCCACACCCTCTTCCTGGTTTCCCTTCCTCCCGCCTCCCGACCCGCCCAACACTGCTCTCATTGGTCCTCCCAGCCTCCATCACTGGTCTTCCCAGAGCAGCCCTTCTGCCCATGCAGCCCTGCGGCTAAGGGCCCTAAGGGCGGCTCCAACAGCGGCAGCTCCAAGAAGTGTCAGCAGGTGTCTGCAGGGGAAGCAGTGGCCAGCCGTCAACCATCACCTACAAGGACCAGTAAGGTAGGAGTGGCCTGGGTCAGGAGTAGAGCAACTACTCTACCCTAGACTCCGAGCCACTTACGAAACCCATAGTAAACAAGGTGATTACTCCCCTCTGCATCTCTCTTTCCCTCACCCTCAAATTTAATCATTATTTAATACTGTACCACTCTGGCTAGGCACAAACCCCCTTCCTCTGTATAGACCAATACAGGTCTCTCAAATTTAGCAGGGATTCAGTCCAAATTGCATTGTATGATATTTAGATTGCATTGATAGGCCTCTCTCCCACTACACAGGTCTCTCAAATTTAGCAGGGGTTCTATCCCCAAACTGCATTGTATGATATTTAGATTGCATTGATAGGCCTCTCGCCCACTATACAGGTCTCTCAAATTGAGCAGGGGTTCTGTCCAAATTGCATTATATAGTATTTAGATTGCATTGGTAGGCCTATCCCTCAAATCTAGCAGGGCTTCTAAGTCCACATTGCATTAAGTGATAGCTAGGATGCACCAATAGGCCTCTCTCCCGCTACACAGGTCTCTCAAATTTAGCAGGGGTTCTATCGCCAAACTGCATTTTATGATATTTAGATTGCATTGATAGGTCTCTCTCCCAACATACAGGTCTCTCAAATTTAGCAGGGAGTCTGTCTCCAAACTGCATTGTAAGTTATTTCGATTGCATTAATAGGTCTATCCCTCAAATCTAGCAAGGCTTCTAAGTCCACATTGCATTAGGTGATAGCTAGGATGCACCAATAGGCATCTCTCCCACTATACAGGTCTCTCCAGTTTACCAAGGGTTCTGTCTCCGAGTTTGATTGCAATGATGTTTTGATTGCATTGATAGGCCTCTCTCCCACTATACAGGTCTCTCAAATCCAGTTGGGTTTTGTGTCCAGATCACATTGTATTATACTCAGATTGCATTGAGAGGCCTGTCTCTCAAATCTAGCAGGACCTCTGTGGCCGGCGCCTGTAAGATCCCAGTAATACCGGGATATCGGGTGACAGATACGGTAAACCAGGGTTGCCGGTATCCCGCCGGAATTACCGACACGATACCGGCAGCCCTGTAATGAACCCCTGTGGCTATAACCGGCATGTGAGGCTCTAACAGATATAAGATGGCAGTGCCTGGTCAAAGGAGGCAGTTTTGCTATCAGAAAGCAGTGCACCTGGCCTATGATGGTTCAGCTGCGTGGGTCCCCGGCCTATCATGATTGCACCCCTAACATTTTGGGACAGGCCCTAGTAATATATGGTTGAAAACTGAAGTATCCTTTTGTCCTCTTTAGTACTATTAGTTATTTTATAAATCATACACTTATTTACTTTTTTGATGTCACTTCCTGTGAGGCTACACGGGCAAAAGCTCATTTGGCATCAGTTCCTGGGATGTTGTTAGGGTCAAAGCTCTCTTCCTATGATGTCATTGGGAATGTAATGTCTGTATGATCGTATAATTGTTTTAACAATATACAGATCTTTGGCACCCTATCAAGAAGTATGTTCCTCTTACCATCTGAGGCAGGTGAGCGCGTGTTGCCGCTGAGGAGCCCCCTGGGCCTTTACTTTGGATATTTGCAGGGTAGCCCTTGCGTCTGCAGCGCCGTTGTTGTCTCCTTCCATCCCACCCCTCTTGCATCCATTTCCCTGATTCCTCCCGCCTCCCAACCCGCCCACCTCCCCTGATTGGTGGATATCGCTGGTGCTTCCAGGCCTAGAGACCTGCTGCCCTCGCCGCACGCTTCTCACAATCTGAGGCAGGTGAGTGCGTGTTGCCGCTGAGGAGCCCCCTGGGCCCTTATTTTGGAAAGTTGCAGGGTCGCCCTTGTGCCTGCAGCGTCGTTGTTGACCCCTTCCATCCCACCCCTCTCGCATCCATTTCCCTGATCCCTCCCGCCTCCCGACCCTCCCACCTCCCCTGATTGTCAGATATCGCTGGCGCCTCCATGCCTAGAAACCTGCTGCCCTCGCCTCATGCCTCTTACCATCTGAGGCAGGTGAGCGCGTGTTGCTGCTGAGGAGCTCCCTGGGTCCTTATTTTGGATATTTGCAGGGTAGCCCTTGCGCCTGCAGCGCCGTTGTTTTCCCCTTCCATTCCACCCCTCTTGCATCCATTTCTCTGATTCCTCCCACCTCCCGACCCTCCCACCTTCCTGATTAGTGGATATTGCCGGTGCTTCCAGGCCTAGAGACCTGCAGCCCTGGCCGCACGCCTCTTACCATCTGAGGCAGGTGAGTGGGTGTTGCCGCTGAGGAGCCCCCTGGGCCCTTATTTTGGATATTTGCAGGGTAGCCCTTGCGCCTGCAGCGCCGTTGTTGTCCCCTTCCATCCCACCCCCCTCGCATCCATTTCCTTGATTCCTCCCACCTCCCGACCCTCCCAACTCCCTGATTGGCGGATATTGCCGGTGCTTCCAGGCCTAGAGACCTGCTGCCCTCGCCGCACGCCTCTTACCATCTGAGGCAGGTGAGTGTGTGTGCCGCTGAGGAGCCCCTGGGCCCTTATTTTGGATATTTGCAGGGTAGCCCTTGCACCTGCAGCACCGTTGTTGTCCCCCTCTGACCCCTCTTGATATTTCCTTATTCCTGCCTCCCTAGCCCTCCCCCTTTGGGCAAATACCTGCAGGCCCGAGGCCTTTTGCAACCCCCCAGCAGCCCGCTCCCACCCCACACCCTCTTCCTGGTTTCCCTTCCTCCCGCCTCCCGACCCGCCCAACACTGCTCTCATTGGTCCTCCCAGCCTCCATCACTGGTCTTCCCAGGGCAGCCCTTCTGCCCATGCAGCCCTGCGGCTAAGGGCCCTAAGGGCGGCTCCAACAGAGGCAGCTCCAAGAAGTGTCAGCAGGTGTCTGCAGGGGAAGCAGTGGCCAGCCGTCAACCATCACCTACAAGGCCCAGTAAGGTAGGAGTGGCCTGGGTCAGGAGTAGAGCAACTACTCTACCCTACACTCCGAGCCACATACGAAACCCATAGTAAACAAGGTGATTACTCCCCTCTGCATCTCTCTTTCCCTCACCCTCAAATTTAATCATTATTTAATACTGTACCAATCTGGCTAGGCACAAACCCCCTTCCTCTGTATAGACCAATACAGGTCTCTCAAATTTAGCAGGGATTCTGTCCAAATTGCATTGTATGATATTTAGATTACATTGATAGGCCTCTCTCCCACTACACAGGTCTCTCAAATTTAGCAGGGGTTCTATCCCCAAACTGCATTGTATGATATTTAGATTGCATTGATAGGCCTCTCGCCCACTATACAGGTCTCTCAAATTGAGCAGGGGTTCTGTCCAAATTGCATTATATAGTATTTAGATTGCATTGATAGGCCTATCCCTCAAATCTAGCAGGGCTTCTGAGTCCACATTGCATTAAGTGACAGCTAGGATGCACCAATCGGCCTCTCTCCCGCTACACAGGTCTCTCAAATTTAGCAGGGGTTCTATCGCCAAACTGCATTTTATGATATTTAGATTGCATTGATAGGTCTCTCTCCCAACATACAGGTCTCTCAAATTTAGCAGGGAGTCTGTCTCCAAACTGCATTGTAAGTTATTTCGATTGCATTAATATGTCTATCCCTCAAATCTAGCAGGGCTTCTAAGTCCACATTGCATTAAGTGATAGCTAGGATGCACCAATAGGCATCTCTCCCACTATACAGGTCTCTCCAGTTTACCAAGGGTTCTGTCTCCGAGTTTGATTGCAATGATGTTTTGATTGCATTGATAGGCCTCTCTCCCACTATACAGGTCTCTCAAATCCAGTTGGGTTTTGTGTCCAGATCACATTGTATTATACTCAGATTGCATTGAGAGGCCTGTCTCTCAAATCTAGCAGGACCTCTGTGGCCGGATTGCATTAAGGGAGTAAGTCCTAGCTGCGCCCCTCAAACTCACTCCTCAACTAGTACATGTCCCCCCTGAACCTACATGGCTATCTTACCGCTGTGAACCGTGTTCAGGGAGACATCCACTGTGCAGGACTCCCAGATCTAGCTGTGTTTGGTATCGTGCCCCACTGCTTCAACTGACCCTCAGATCTAGCTGTGTTTGGTATCATACAGTACTGTTTCAACTGACCCTCAAATATAGTTGTGTTTAGTCTGATAACCTGTTGTTTCTCCTCTCACTATCCTACTCCTGCTACACCTACTAACCCATCCCACCTTCTCGTTTGCAGATCTGCCAGAGTGCCTGTGGACCAACTCCGTTGGTGACGGTGCGCGGTACAAATACCTTTAACATTTAACATTTAACATTTATTATTGTCGTGAGCTGTGCTCAACAACAGCTGAGATATTCAGTTGAGTGAATAGTGCCAAGTTGCCTTCGGGTGTTTGTGCGTTCTATAAATTCCCATAACATAAAATAACATATGTCACTGTTCTATAATCCCTTCTGAAACTGAATTAAGAGTTATTCACTAAAATGCGTTCCATGAAAATCCCATGAATTCCACTTTGAAGTACTTTGGAATTTATTCCAGCCAAATAGTATCATTTGTATTGGTTCGAAAGAGCCAGATTGCCAACACATGTCTCATGCTAAAACATGCATGATTTCTCAAGGCAAGAACATCCTTTGACTTGATTGTTCCAAAGAGCAAAATTCGTCAGAGTGTCTCGAATCCGGGTAAACTCAAGACATGCCAACAGCTTGGTTTCTTGAATCATTTGGGCTCAAATGTCACTCTCTCCACTTGCGATTGCTTGCAAGGTCTTCACCCGTCCTTGAAATCCGTCTTGAGATCCGCCATTTTGTTGCCTCCCTTGTTGCAGGTTGAGCCGCTTGTATCCTAGACTGACTTGGTTGTAGAAGATCTCTGCGAGTGCTGCAGCGGAAGCTGTACGGGCCTCTTTTCTTCTCAAGTCCGGCCGTGACAAGAAGAGTTTGTGTACATCTTTGCTGATCATGAATGCCAGCATGGATGGCTTTGCTCCAGTATCCGCCCCCCCCAGTCAAGCAGAGTTAGTGAGCCTACAGAGGGTGCACCACCACGCATGCTGTACAGTGGCAACTCAGGGAAGGCCAAGAGAGCCAAGTGCTCGGGTCATTTGAGTGCTAGGAAACGACATGCCACACTGATTGCTTTGCCGGCTGAATTTTCACTCATGACTGTCACCTGCGCCTGGCACAGTGTGTCTAGATAACACTTCTCAATATACACGCTGCTGCAGGGCCATCTCCACCTTTAAGTGGCCGCCAAGAACTCCTGAAGACTCCCATTCCCGTGCGGCATGTGATCCCTGCAGTGGGCTGAGAGGAAGACTGTGGCTCCACCCTTGTCGGCAGTTGTTGTGTCTTGTGATTAGCTTAGAGAGGTTCATAAAGTAGGCTGAGGAGAGGTCTGACTCTATTCTCACCCGTGTTTAACTAACCATCTTCCAATTGGAGCTGAGAGGGTCCAGTTTGCACTTGTGCTTTGCATAATATAAGGACATTGCTGGCATGGGAGTCTCTGACAACTTCTATTTTCTTATGAGAGTTCCTAGGTCTGCCGCTTTAATAGTCATCTCTGAGACCCATGGGCATGGGTGTAATTATAGGGGGGATAGGGGGTTTTGTCCGCCCCAACTTCTGTGGCATGCCTTTCTGTCCCTCCCATCTTTTGGAGGGAGGGCAGGGGGGCCACAATCATCAATTATGTAATTGAAAAGCGCAAGCCCGGCTGGGGTGCCCAGCAATGCTTGCACTGTCTCATTACATAATGCTGAGATGCCTGGCAGCTGCACAACAACACACTCAGGGCTGTGGGATGCAGCCAGGGTGCTGAACTGGGTGTTGCAGGGCATGGCGCCTGTGCTGCCACACTAGCAGCAGCACTTCCAGGGGCTGCTGCGCAGAGAATCGATTTCCGGCTTTGTGTTTGTGCGACACACAGACAGGAACTAGGAAGCTCATTCAGCTTGCTGGTTTCTGTCTGGAGGTGTGCGAGTGCAAGGTTAGGTCGGTGTAACATGAGGCGTGGCCCGGGAGGCATTTGAAAGCAGAGCAGTGGTACCTTTTTTTAAATTATTTTGAATTGTGTTTGTGTATGTTTGTTGGGGGGCTGGGCTGCTGGCTGACCATAGAGAGGGTGTGTGTCACATTTGGACAATGTGAGCAAAGCTCACAGTACACATTAAGGCCCCAGGTATGAAGACACACTACCAATAACAAATGGTGCATTCTCTGTGGCAAGCCACAGCTCTGCAACGCCTCTAAAATTAGTCTTGCCACTTTTCAGATGCTACTAAAGCACCACCATCATACTTTAAAAAAGAAATTGGCGGAAGGTGCGCCCTCCCGAAGTAAAGTCAAGCTGAGAAAACCTGTGACCCAAAACTGTTGTACTCTGCAAATTCTGTGAAATGAGTGCTATATGCCTTCCAAACATGGTGAACTTTTGTTAAGCAGTTTTTGCTCTCTGTGCGCAGAAGGAACCGTATGGGATTTTGTGTTAAAAGCACACGTTTAAGAGCCCTTCACCTGCTGCCAAAAATAATCTTCACCAAACTGGCAAAAAGTATTTCGAGTTTTGCAGACACTTTTTCAGGACATTTAGGTGCAAACAAGTAAATGAGTGTCATGGTTCAGGTTACAGGCCACCAAAAACTGCTTCACTTATCAAACTAAGCAGGGGAGTATCCAACATTGAAAGAGTGGATGGGATGGGGGGTGAGCAAATAAATGCAGTGGGTGGAATTCCACATGGTCTCATTGGCACTCCCAAACCGCCCACCCCTGCCCCAATCTACTTTTTTGGTAACAATAGTGGAAGATGGCATTTTTAAACAAACAACAAAAAAAATAAAACTGTAGGATCATTCAAGATGCTCGAAACTCATCTATTAGAGCTCTGTCCAAGCCAGCTGAGGCAAAATACATGCAAACTTCCTAATTATCATATGGATTGCACCAACAGAAATGACTTCACAGAAAAGGACATCGAAAGGCGCATCATCAGTCTTTGATACTTGGAGGCACCATGGAAGTGACTTTAGAATAAGTTGCCATAAATAAGCCAAGTGGAAAATAACTTTGTGGTGCAAAATACCTAAATTGCACTATAGTTATATGTGGAGCAAATCTATAGTCATTAGGCTTTTCTATTATAATACCATGACACATTAACATATGCTTTGAAGTGAATCAGAGTCACTTGCAGAGCTGCAGATAAGGCACAATGTGATTAAATGATTTGCTCAGGATCACACACTTGGTTAAATGGCAAAACTGGGATGTGGACAATGTAAGCGACCGCGCACATCTTTCCTAGGTTTAGTTGATATAGATATTTATTAAGGTTTTGCTTTACATTTCATGTGCTTATATAATGATTTATAGCAATGCCATGGAAGCCAACCACATTACATAATAAAATAGCCTTTCATAGTAAACTAACCATACACTATATTCATTGTCATAGAAATATGTTGAGCAACGGGAGTATGGCTTAAGTCACAATAGCAGCATGTAGAATAATGTGAGCCTAACAAATTTGCCTTGGGTTTTAAAGCCATAGTCATTATTTCATAAAGCATGCAAAATTATGCACTCTTCTCACTTCTGAGAACTCCCTCCCATTCACATTTCTAAAGAGACAAAAGTCCCTGCTAATAGAACCTCCTCTCTCCCATCAGTGCCTTATGGCCCACATTGTACTGCTCTGTTGATACAGAGCAACGTGAGGACCATCTGCTGCCCGGAGCTCCTTGGAACATTGTTGTTGCACCGGGACACCTCTACCATTCGGAACGGGTAAGGTGTCCTGCTGCCAGGACAAGGAGCGTGCTGAGCAGGAATTGCTCAGCACACATTGTACTGCCAGTGGTACACCTTTGTCGTTGGGCGCCCTCTTTAAGGGAGCCGAACGGGAGAGGTTTCCCAATGACAAATGTCCCGGTCTGGCTCTTAAAAGAGCCACAGGGGGCGGCAGCTTTCCCCCCCTGCCTCTCCCGCACGGTACTCCACTGCTTGGAGCCATTTGAAAACTGGAAAACGTACCTTAATTTTAATCAGTCAGATTCTTGTAGAAAAAAATCTATCAGCACGTACACATATAAGGTGCTGTGCAGAACCCAAGTTTGGAGATATATGTCATTTCAAAATGTATACCAATTATACATAGTAACCCACTGCACTGCATTAACCAGTGGCTTCTGCCTTTGAATGAAAGGAAAAATCAAGGGAATTGCTGACATTCAAGTGTATCTGTTCCTTTCGGCCATGGCTTTATAGTTCAGAAAGGTCAAGTCAATTTAGCCAAAAATGTCAGGGATCAGGGGGTGATAAAGTCTGGTCTGCTCAATGGACGTTGCACCACTGTTTCCATGTGTTATTGTATATGTACATATAAATGTTGTGTGCACACAGTGCATGTCAATGGAGATGCTGGGTGCATTTGTGTGTGAGTGAAAGTGTATGCAAGCATATGTGTGTTGACTTTTGTGTCTGAATGAATGATAAATAATGCATTGTTTTTATCTTCTGTTGGAATTAAAAGACACAATTATTCAAGGGTAAACTGTGTCCAATTGCGCTGGATTCCAAGGTGTATAGACTACAAGCAGCGAGGCGAGTGATAAATGGTAACCGTTGTACCACTTGAAACTAAGTAAAGAAAGAAGAAAACCCCTCACACTTCGCGCTTGGTAAATGCAGCTCTACAACATGTTTTACAAAAGATTATTTGGTTTTAGTAACGCTTGAGTTAAAACTCATGTAGTCTTAAGTGGGCTTGTTAAATCCAGTTCATTTTCTTGTGCAAAAGACCAGCCAACACGTGTTTCGACGCGCTGTCTTTTTCAAGGCTATTAAATTCTTGATGCGTTACCAGATTTGAAACTTGAAGCGTCCTGTAAGGAATCACCTCCCCAGCGTTTCCGCAAATAAGAACCACATGAGAGGAACCTGACTTAACACAGCAGAGGATAGTGTTTGGAGGTGATTCCTTACAGGGCACCTATGTCTATATGTAATATTCCCATGAGAGGGGCCTGACATACGTAGATGGTAGTTTTGGAGGTGATTCCTTACAGGACGCTTCAAGTATCACATCTAGTAATGCATCAAGTATTTAATAGCCTTGAAAAAGACATCGGGCCTCATTATGACCCAGGCGCTAATGGGTTAACGGCGCCGCAAAGGCTGCGGCGCCGTTAACCTATTAGCGCCTAATTACGAGGTCCCTTTGCGGGACCTGACCTTAACGGCTGGTTTTACCAGCCGTTAAAGTAGGGTGCCGCAAAGGGACCTTGGTGCTAAGTACGGTGCCGCAATTTGCGGCACCGTACTTAGCGCCTTCCCCATTCCCATTGAGCCCTATGGGGCAAAAATGGGAATGGGGAAGGGCCCATGGTGAATGGGGAATTACCGCCCCGCCAACCTTGGAATGGGGGGGTAATTCCGCCATTCACCATGGCGGACCCTGGCATGGACCATGGTGCTAATAGCACCATAGTTTAGCGCCGGGGTCGTAATGAAGCCCAATGTCTTTTTCAAGGCTATTAAATTCTTAATGCATTACCAGATTTGATACTTGAAGCGTGTTGTAGAGCTGCATATACCAAGCGCGAATTGTGTGAGGGGTTTTCTTCTTTCTATTGTAATTAAGTTTGTGAATGTTATGTTGTGTCACTGGGTGCATGGCAGGACAGCTGAAGATGTATGGGGGCCCAACTGAATTTAAAAAATATGCCACCAGTCTTATGAAAGCTATAAAAGAGCGTCAGAAATGGACTCTTGTGGTGTAGTAGTTTAGTGTTATCCCTCAAGGATTTAGGTTGTTTGAACGAGGTACAAAATCACAGCGGAATTAACCGTAGTCATTTTAGCTGCAAATACATTTTACCTCGGTACAAAAAACCAAAATCATGTCCCCCCAAACCACCAGTACACTCATAACCCCCCTACTTAACTTTTCTCCATCCGCCGCCTATCCTTTACCATGCAGCGTCAGATCTATCCATCTAACACGGGTCGGATCTGACGCTGCACGGTCCCTTTTTCTTTTTTTGTTGGGTCCCCTGCCACCAATGCTGAGGAAGCAGGGGACACCCTTGCAACCGTGAAATCCAAAAATACCAAACATGGGGAGCAGGGGACACCCCCGCAACCCCAGCTCTTCATGTCCGGTATCTTCGGCTTCCAAATAATGGTGGTGACCGAATTCAGTCAAATCTACCTTTCGACCAAGTTATTTCAAACCATTTGGCCGAAACGATATCTAAGAGCCACCATCCGCCCGCCTTCCACCCCACCCCAGTTACCCCAACATTTTTAGCAAAGTTACTCCACTGCCTACGGGCAGGGTGTCTGAGGCCTACTGCTGGTATGGAGAGTCTCTAAGGCCTGTTACTAGTGTAGGGAGCTCCGAGGCCCACTCCAGATGTGTTTGAGAATGTCTGGGGCCTGCTGCTAGTATAAGGATTTCTAGGCTCGGACTGGCCTATAGTATAGGGCAATATGGCAATGCCCAAACCAAAAATACAAAATGCTGGCGTGGACCAGTTTGTGGCGTCAAAATGACCCACCTTTCACTTCCCCATGTAGCTAGTAGTTTTGACCAATGTTACTGAAAAAATATTCTTTAAAATGCACAATTTGCATCGCATTTTATTGAAAACCTCCCCCCTGGGTACTACTTAAACGGCCTAGCACAAAATAAATGAATTGCCATTTGCAACTGTGGGCCTCTTTTTCATTGGTGCCCGAGGCAATGTTATGTCCCAATGCGACCCTGAGGATGTGTGAGGCCGGCTGCTGGTATGAGAGAGTCTGTGAGACCTGCTGATGATATAGGTATTTTCTGTGTCTATTGCAGATGTGTTTGAGAGTTTCTGAGGGCTACTGGTGGCATACATCACTTCTGAGCCTTGTCGTTGTTAGGAGAGCGTCTCTGAGATCTGCTGATACTGTAGGGCTTTGTGAAGACTACTGTAGGTTTGTTTGAGATGTTCTGGTGTCTGCTGTTCGTATAAGGATTTCTGGGGTCTGCTGCTGGTGCGTTTGACCCTGTCTGGTGCCTGCTGCTAATACCAGAACCTCTGGAGCCTGAGAGTCTTGAGTCCTGATGTTGGTTAGAGAAAGTGGGAGTCTGTGAGAGCTGCTTGTTGTTTAGTAGTCTTTGCAGCTTTTTCTTGGATAAGAGCCTAGACCTGGCTCTTGCGTGCGAGTCTTGGAGGCTTGTGCTGGCTTTAGACTGTCTAAAGCCTAAAGGCTTTGAGGCCTACCCTTAGTAATGGTGTCTAAGGGCAGTCTGCTCCTGGTATGAGTAGCGTTGAGACTAAGCTAATTGTATTGAAAACCTGCGTGAGTGTGATTTCTCATGAAAAGGCTCACGGAGCCTCATTCTGAGTTTGGTGGTATTTTGGAGGTAAATCCACCAAAATCAGTTACCGTTACTGCCAATTGGTCCCTTGGGGTTCAGCACAGGATTACAAGTGGTGGTAGGGTGGTGTTAGTCCCTATTTATGGAGTGAGAATTTTTGGTGGAATTACCACTGGTGCAATTAACAAGTGTTGGAGGTAAATCCTCTACTTTTCCTCCAAAAATTGGTGGAATTACCACACGGTAATTCTGCCAGTGGTAATTTCATCAAAACGGCTAATTTGGTGACACAGGAAAGAATTGAGGTAATTCTGTTACAGCACAGAAAAGTGGCAGCAATGGAATAACTGGCACTTTGTTTCCCCACTGCCAAACTCGAAAGTGTATTTTTGCAGTGCAAAGTCCGGGCAAAGTCAGCGCATAGTCATTTTTGCAGTACAAAATGATTTTGCACGACAAAAATACACTTTGCACAGTTCCATGAATCAGGGTTTGTGTCGGCAGTGCAAAGTCACTTTTCAGCTGTGCAAATTCACTTTGAACCGGGCAAATATTCCATGAATCGGGCCTGTTGGGTTTAACCTTCTGTCACCAAAGGCTTGTAAAAGGAAAGTCTTGGTACATTAGAGGGCTGGTGACAGGGAGTCATTTGATAAGGGGGAAGGCATTGGAAAATTGACAGATTTCTGTGAAAGGGGCAGAATGAGACCAACAGGTGGAGCACTGTAGGAGGGCAGAGGCACAAAGCAATAGGCACGGTGGAAAGTGGGCAAGAACACCAGCGGCAAATGAAGGGGAGAGGGCACCTGCGCAAGCTGAGGTAAAGCAAAAGAGCACCCAGAAGTGCAAAGGGCGAGTATGTTAAACATGAATGCCCGTAAGGAATCATTGCAGACTCCGCCCACTTGCGCAGGTAAGTGAGCATTGCCAGAGGTGAGTCTTCATTCAGCGGTAACTGTTGCAAATACATTCTGGGTGTGATTGCATTTAAGTATCAGCAGCTCCTTATGCATCGGTTGCGGTCCGAAACACCACGTGCCTGCCCGGTGATTACCAGACTGGGGTCCAATCCTCTGCATCAAGTGATCAGAGAATTAGATGGTGTGATGGTGTGGGCTCAAACCACTGAGCCAGTATCTTACATTTGGCCGCTCATCTAGGGTGATCTGTCAGGGAGGCTTATTACTGTTGTTGACCAAATATAAATTGTTTGATATGAGCATTGCTTACTACTATTTACTCATGCAGTCAAAAGAATTATGAGTCACCTTTTAACCTTTTTAATGCCAGGACAAATGATTTAGCTTTGCACAAACTACTCCCACCCACTTGCAATATGTTTCCTCTAGGGAAAGGGACATCATTTCACCAAATGTTAGAGATAGCGGAAGTGACATCATGAGCTTGATAACATCACAGGAAGTGGCACTGACTATGCTCAGCTCACCGGTGGTAATGTTGCATAAGCTCTGACACTGATGGCAGGGGAGTTGCTAGGTCTGAAAAAGACCCGGGGCTAAACTGATGTCGGAACTGTTGGGACTGGGGGCTAGCTAGTCTATTGGCTGTAGCTCCTGAGATTCTATCCAGGGCTACAACCAAAAGATCAGGGGCTATAGGCCCCTTACCCCCCCCCCAGCAACGCCCCTGACTGATGGCTTTAAAGTAAGTCATGATGTAACTGCTTTAAAACACTACAATAAGCGCAATATTAATGAAATAAATGCCTACTAAAGCAAACCAAGGGCTATTTTAGTTACTAAGCATATCCTAAGCGGGGCGCTGCTTTTGTATGACATGGGTGCAGACATGCAAGGTTAGGGGTACACTTAGCTGATTACACAGTGGGCAAGGGCACCACCTTCGTATGCCAATGGAGCCCCATAGGGCCATGCAATGGCACATTTTGCCATTCTTAGCCCCACGTACCATAAATACAACCTCAAATGATAGGATCTATTATAATTTGCCATATGGAGCCTCCTATATGCTGCTATTTCCTTTGTATGGCAGTTCAAGTCTCAAATATCAACAAACTCACAATATGTATGGAACAGCCTCACATGTTCAGGTATGCAAACATATGCTACATGCAGGCTAGGGCGATCAGGCGGCTTGGAACGCGGACTAGATCGGGGGTAGCCGCCGGAGTTTCTAGCCTCCTGATTGGCCAGCTCCCACCCACAGGGTGCTAATAATGTAGCCTAGGCCCGGTATAGTGCCCATATCTAAGTTTCACCTCTGGGGACCTGCATCACTCATGCTGCTCCAGTGATAAATCGTGCAACGGCAAAATGACGTAGTATGAGGAACCATGGGCAATTTATCACTGAAAAAATTCCTCTGGTTGACAGTAGCGTACTGACCGAGGGACTCAGGGATTGGGGGGAATCTGGTGGGGGAGGGGATAGTTCAGGGGAAACGCATGTGTCTTGGAAGCAAGACAACGCAGAGCAACACTGGTTTGAAACTTGGCCTCGCAATTAGAGACTGGTTTCTGATAATTAGCGTGCCACAAAAGATGGATGAATTAATTAACCAATTCATTCAACCGAGGCATTTTGGAGCTGGCTGGGACTTTTCCCAGCGCTGTGGCTGGGAGAACGTTTCCTGGGTGTTCATCCTTCTGTGGTCCGGCTAGCGAGCTTTCGCACTTGTCTTTAACAATGCCCGGTTATTGGGCCGCAATTTCACTTAATAGTTGCTGCTTTGGGCTTCCGCTGAAGTGCAAGCTCGCCCCCAGGGCTGCCACCAGGAGGACAAAATGCAGATGAGAAAAGGCGCCTCGGCGACGGCCTCTGGTTTCCCTTTTATAAAACATTTCTTTTGTTAGCAGCTCCTCTCTGAGGCTTGAGGGTTTAATCAGTTAGTACAGCTATGGTACATTTTCAAATGAGAGACCATCCTCACTCCTCTCCAATTACCTGCTGTATATGGACCGACTTCCAGAGAAATACAATTGTGTAATGAAATAAAGCGCCTTTTAAAGATTCATTTATATCAATGGTTTCCACTACCGTGACATGCAAAAAAAAGGGTTTGCTTGTATGTGCATAGTCAGGTGTTCTTAATACCGTGATTAAGCGCAAGCTGGAAGTTTGCTGCAAACAATCTCGTTATCTAAGTGCCCTCACTGTACAATTTATTTTAGTGCGTGTCTTAAAGTGCTAAATGTTCACAGTTATCCATCAGGAGGTTTTTCTTACACTTGCAACTCTAGTGTCACACATTATGACAAAATGCAGAAGGACATGACACTTGAACCAGCAACATACAAAGCCACAATATGTCGTCTACCCTGCCCCCGAGCTTTCGGTATAGTTGCGCCCCTTGCAGCAGGCATGGCAAACAGGATAGACCGCTCCTCTCGGAAATCTTCTATGTCCTTAACTTGTACAGATGCTTGTTTGATGTGTGATTGTTGTATATGTGATGCATACCTTTGTCAAGCAATGACTACAAGCAGATGGGTTTATCACATACATCCTTTGGTCGTGCCATGTCTCGTACATGAGGTGTGTAAGGCAGCTTAAAGAGATCTTAAGCTGTCCAGTGCCTGTTGTCAAATAATTAACCATTCTTGGCTTATGGGCTCATTACAAAGAACAAAGACATGTTTTAATGTGTGTTTGCTTGTGTGTTTGCTTAAATGTGTTTGTGTGCGCAGGTGCACAGTTTGCGGCAACTGAGAGCAGCATGACGCAGAACTGGGGACAGCAGAAGCATATTGAGACAGCCTGCAGGATGTGATTGGGGAACTGGCAGCACAAAAGGTGGGATTCATAGGCACGTATTGTTGGGACAGGCCTTTTGTGGGCACTGGCAGCCTGAAGCTGTCTTTTATTGGGTGATGCTGACATGTATTGCTTAGAGCAGCCTCAGTACTTTCTTTGGGCACAGACATCATGAAAGGAGGGCAGACCTCATGATCACGTTTGGCAGAATCTGCTTCAAAGTGGGGCAATGCTGGCATATATTGTTGAGAGAGAACTCCTGTTTTATTTTATTTGGGGACAGTCTGCATGAGCACCTGTCTATTTTTGGTGACCTGGTATATATTGGAGTATTTCATGTCTTGCCCTGCAGCACTGAGTGCAAATTCTATTTTGATACCCAATTATTCCTACGATTTTTGCTGTAAAATGCACAGTTCCAAACCAACCCATTATTTGAAAAAATTTCTAAGGTGACGTACCGGGCAAAATGATTTTGGATTAGTTCAGGGTCACACATTCGGTTCAATTCAGGGCAAACATTGACACCCCTCCACTTTACAAATGCACCAGCCGCAACCACTCTACACGGTAGTGGTATTATCGGAGTGGGGCGTGGAAGCCCATTAAAGTGGCTTGTTAGGTCTTGCTTCCTTCTTTGACTGTACCTTGGGAGAAACCAATTTCCTTGATCAAAAATAAATCAAAATACAAGACTTTTTCCATAGTTCACCCTCGAGTCCTGCCACGCTGGACGCTACCCTGCTTGTTACGGTAGTTGGGGTATCAGATACTTCTTGGCACACAGTGTGGAGCAGAGAGCAGAAATGTGGTATTGGCGGCTTGTAGCGGCTAGCATTAAGGGCGTGAAGGTGGAAGTGCAGCTCTGCACCAAGTGCATAAAGGGAGAATACCTGTATCCGGGCATAGCAGGTGGGATAGCACTGGTGATTGACACCAACCAGAACCGCGCATGTGAACCGAAGGAGACCGGAAGTGTAGGGCTGCGGGACAAAAGCAGGGGGCTCAGCTTCTGGCGTTGCTGCGGACACTGAGATCACATACACCGCAGCGAAACATATTAACATGTGTGGCCTCACTTTTTGTTTTCCTTTTCCAGTAGCGTCCTCCTGACGTGGCCACTGGGCAATGCATACTACATGAAGCGGAGTCACCGCAGAGAAGCACTGGACCCAAAACCGGGAGTTCTGCAAGGTGTTAAAGTAAGATGCATCCTCACGAGTCCAAGTGCTGCCAACATAAGTCAAGTGCATTCTAATATGACTGGTTCTGCCATCTTGTGACTGTTAGGGCCATTCTATGCCAGTTAAAACCTTAAAGTCCTGCTCTAATGACCACATGAAAGGTAAACTGGGTGTTATTTTCATGTGCAAGATACCGGTTATTAGATACAGGTGTTCCGATTATGCTCTGCTTAGTTAGAAAAGAACAATTGATCTTTTTGATTAAAAGAAATGAACAGGTACTAAACGATTGCATTGAATGGAGTAAAGTACAATGGGCCTCATCACAAGGTGGGCGGGATCCCGGCGGTAAATGCGCCGGGATACAGCCAAACGCTATTAGCGTTACTGCAACTTGCGCCGGATCCCGAGTTGCAGTGGTGCTGTTAGTCCCCATTTATTCAGAGTCCATAGGACTCTATAGGGCTTTTTGGCATTATTACCGCTGGTGGTAATAGCACCGGTGGAAGTAGCACCAAAAATGGGAGGTTTTTACCTTAATCAAAAAGCTGTGGTTGTAATAGCGTTATTGCTTCATTTTTACCGCTATGCCCAACCCGTGATTAGGCCCAATGAGTCATACATCAACGTTTAGATGCATGCTGCATACTGTGTGCCCATAGAAAGTTTATCATTAATAGGCAAAATAGTTAGAATTACTGGTAATTTCCTATTTCATGACATGTGACCTTTAATATGTGGATTGGAACATAACCGAACAACTACTATTTAAAAAAAAATAAACAAGATTAAAAAGCAGAATTCTTCTGGTTTTCTCGTCGTGCTGTCTCTCTCTCTCTCTCCCCCTGTTCTGGGTTTTTAGGTGATCGATATATTTCTGAGTGTCCGTGGTTTATAGAAATGGGCTTCCCTGTCTCCAACAAAATCTCTAAAGGGGGACCATATGGACAGGTATCTCTGGTAAGTCTCTGTTCTTATGGCGGTTACCTTCTCCATTGCCATTACTCCCCATATTTTCACCCACCACCATGGTGTCGTCGGGCACTCTGGTGTTTTCCACCGTTGTGCCAATGTCATTCGTGCTGCTGATAGTAAGTGTGTTATTAGGGTAGCCATATGTCCCGATGCTGCATATATATCCTCTGCCTCTGCTCCCAACAGGATCACCTTAGGTGAGAGCAGTAAGTCTATGCCAGTAATGAGAAAAAAACTCAATAACGGCATATCTCCAAGTGCACAAGAAAACCCTGCATTATTCCAATAAAAACAGCTGCTGGGAGAGGGTACACAAGACAATCTCAAAATGGTATTAGGAGCAACAATTTTTAAGCAAAGAAAACATCATAGCTGACATCAGTTAGTTATCATCATAAACAACTTCAACTCTTTCACTTAATTGGTTGGTAGAGTAAAGAACATATAGTTACAACTAATTAATCCTCCTAGGTTCAACCTTCTACAAATGATAAATTTCAACCTAACATGTTATTGGTTGGCATTCTAATACACTAGTCGATAAGAAGATCAGGGTTTGATTGGCCGGCTATTTGCTAATTCGATCTCGAGCACTTCTATGCAGTAGCAAGTTACGTGGCGGGGATGGAGAGGTGCATGAACCGCTATGATCCAGGTTAAAGAAGCTCCTCCCTTCTCATTCCGAGGCCTGAGGCCTTATCTGTCCTCTCTGTGTCTGGATGTGCTAAGAAAGTGGCAGGTGTACTATTTAATTGTGCCTGGAATAAATTACCATTGTTTCGATTACGTGGTAGAAGACCACTGTTCAGAGCTCATTTTCATCTATTTAGTGGATTTTCTGCCATTCTAGCGTGTGTCTGGGATAATGTGGCATGGTAGCTACTTGCATCTGGCATTCAAGGATATATCTATTTCTCACTGCTACCAACGAAAACTAACTTTAATGATTGTATGCTGTATGTCCTGGGAAATGCTTTCTGGTGCGGTTTCAGCTTCTAAGCAGAACTCCCCTCGGCACACTGACCTTGGTGTTTGGCTACCATCTGAGCATCGCAAGGCCTGGAATTGCGAGTTAAGCAATTTTATGCCATGATGCAGAATTTCAAAATTGAGGCCTTGCAGGGTTTGGTCTGAGCAATGGCGGTACTTTGGTTCTCTCCCTGCCATGTTGGTGCTCTTCGTGTCTTGCATGCATTCCGCCATTCATTATTTTCTGCCCTGTGTACGCGCAAACATGTCCATTTCTATAATAATTGTACAACCCTGTCTGTGTATTCTGCAACCCTCCTACTTATGTGAATGTAAATTACTTTGTGCCCTACTTGTGTCGCACAATCTATTCTACTCTTAATGGTGGCTGCGTGGCCCTTAGTGTTTTACTGACTATTTATAGACCAGTTCTCAGCTTGTATTTTCGAGCATACTTGGGTGCGGGTAGGGACGTGGCCAGACCTGGTGTAACTCTCAACTCCATTACCACAAATGTATTAGTCAAAAGGACTGATATAGCCTGGAAAAAGCTCACTAGATGCTACAAAAGATTTATTGTGACCTCTAAGCGAAACGTGTGTTGGCTTGATTGTTGTGTATTACAAAGATGTATCAAATTTGAAGTTTGTATTGAAGAACCTTCAAAATAGAAGGTTTAAGAGATATGGAAATGATTGGTTTACAAGGTGTAATTTTCGGGATGAATTATACCATTGATTAAACATTGTAACATTAACAGAGATCTGGTATTAAGGTGTGTTCATTAAGTGTGGCTTATTAGGGGTTTATTGTGTTATGATATATTTTAACAAGTGGTCTTACAGGTTGGGTCCAGATTAACCCTATGCTGCCATATTTAGGAAGGATACATTTTGGTGCTTGAGTACCATTAGTATAGTGTAAGTAAGTTCAGTGCAAGTAGGATCACTTTTTCGGAACCTGAGTTAGTACTTGGATTGACATATGCTCATCATTGTCCCCTTTGAAAATTGTGTAATGTGTGGAATACAGGCCATTAAACATACCTCTTGACTTGCGTTGGGTGCATATATTGAATTGAGGGGGATCTGAGTATCCTTCTAAATCCACGAGGCAGGAGAGAGCGCCCATCATTGTAAAGCAATGATTCAGTGGTTGACCAGTGTGTGTTTTTGCTGTAAAGGCTGGCAACTCCAATCTTCTTCAACAGGCCAGCAAAAATAATCTACGCAGAATGTTTTTGTGGTACAATCTCAACCAATCTTCTTTTATTAAATACATCTCTTGGATTAGGGCTATGTAGGCTTGGTTGTCCAGTGGAATGGGAAACCACTGTATCTTTGATTCTGGATGTTTAGGCCGCTATCATTTATTGCTGTGACCATAAGAGCCATTTGAACTCTTTAAGCTTTGGTGACGAGAAGTGGGTTCTCTCTAATGTGATCGCTGACACTGCTCGCCTGCATAAATTGCAGTACTTCTCCGGTGAGAGTTTAGGGTCAACAGCCTTGGATTCCACCCAGCCCCTCTCCATCCAACTGCTAATGCTTGAATGTGCAGCATTTAGATCTCTTGATATTGAGGCCTTCAGCTCCCATCAGCTCTACCCACAATAACTAATGGTGAGGAATCATGGGGGTTGCGGTATAAAACATCTGGAAAGCCACCGGCTGCAGACCACTGTGCTAAAGGTATGTTATCAACTAATAGCCATATATATCGAGAGCAGTTTTTATTTTATTGATATAATTGTTCATTTATGGCACGCTTAATACCAGCGAGTGGTTTCTAAGTACGGGATCAGGATTCGAACCTGTGTTGCACCGCGTTGTCTTTCTTCCAAGACAAACGCGTTACCCTGAGCTATGATTCCTCCCGTAAAAACATATTTATCACCTATTCATATAATCAGAGCACTGTGAACTATTGAGACATGTATGAACCTTCAAACTCCAACAATCACCGTACGAAGTAAGATAGAAAAGCGGGTTGAGTGGTCACTGCTGGGATCAGTGTGTAATCTGTCAGTCACAGGTTCGAATCCCCACAAGGCCAACTCAGACTTTACCCTTCTGAGGTCAATAAATGAGTGCCAACTTTCGGTTTGGTGATCATAATTGAATGTAAAATGTTCTATTTACAGTGCTTTGGTGAAAACTATTATCTTGGGGGAGAGAGCCCTGTGCCTCACATGTTATCTTCAGACCCTCGTTTTGTGCCCCTTCCTTGACTTTTCCCCTTCACCTCAACTGCTGATCAACCTCAGGAGACTGTCAATACTACTCCTGGGTTGCAAAGGGTTCTCCCTCTATCACTGCATCCTCGGCTCCACTCTTCGGAGGCGCAAGGGCTTTCGTGGGCTGCCATGCACAGGTGGAGAACTCAGGCACAATCGTGCGTACCAGCGCAGAGGTGTATCACAGACCCCGTTTTCATGATTCCCCTAGCTCACCAGGGAGCCCTCCCACTGAAATCGGCAAAAGGAGTGGCCCTGGGATCTTGCAAATGCCATCGTAGATGGTGGATGGAATGCAGCTCTGCGAAACTGCTCTTGGACCACACCCCCAAACGTTAGGATTTTACCCACATGTAGGTAACTGGCAAGGCAAAGCCGGTTGCCCACACGTGGGTTAAGGTAGTGTCATGGTCAGGCGAGAAGAGTAGGTGATATGAGTTGGGAGATGCAGTGAGTGCTAGGTTTGGTGGATGCATGTTTTCTGAGGGGAGGGAGGGCGGTGGAGAACTGCACAGTGTGCTGCTAATACTCATGAAAGATGTATGGTGTCTGAAATGAAACGTTTTATGGATTGTTTACAAAGTAAAGCTTGATTGATACTTGAAACTGTGGTGTGGGAGAAAGAGCGAGGGCCAATCACAGCAGGCCAGGGCACGGGCTGCTGGAGCTGGGAACAGGAAGTGCTGAACTACTGGGGATGAGAGGGAGAAAGAAGGCGTGCAGCCGAAAGGGACAATGCTGGACCCTCTGTGCACAGGTGGGGTCTTGGGGGGAGGCACTACGCTACAATGTGCATAGGTGTCAGGGGTGTTACTAGGTCTGGAAAAGATCAGGGGCTACGCTATTGTCGGGACTGTCGGGACTCAGGGCTAGCTATAGCCTTTTGGGTGTAGCCCCTGAGCTTCTATCCGGGGCTACAACCCAAAGGCCCGGGGCTACAGCCTCCTCAGCTCCCCCCTAGCAACACCTCTGATAGGTGCTGAAGCCGCTCTGTCTAGTAACCCAGCACATCCAAGGCCTGCAAACCCCTGCAAAAAGTGTGTCATGAACACAGAGACCCCATTTCCTGGCATCTCGCAGTCTCAGTGGGTGTCGCGTGAGATAATGCGTGTTCGGCTCATTACTGAGCCGCGAACCCGCTAGGCCTGGATTCATTAGAATATTTCCCCAGTCTGCTGGAACTCTTTAATATTCATCACTAATTGCGCATTCATCTTTCCTACCCGCCGTTGCCGGGTTCTGGCATTTCAGGAAAATGAGAGGGGGAGGCGGGAAGACACATTACAACGTCATAGCGTGACGCTGAACGCCACACCCGCCAGTATAGGCTTCTCCCTGGGTGTGGACATTCCTCTATCTACCAGCCCCCAGGTAAGTTAAGGTGCCCCCAGACCCCTCTGGGCCTAGATCAGTGCACCCGTGACCCAACTAGCAGCCCCCAGGCCCCCGCATGCAGCTTCTCCATTCCCAAGGCCCTTCCTCGTAGCTTCCCCATCCGCCCGCCTCCCAACCCTCCCTCCACCCGTGATTGGCTGAGCATAGGCCTCCTTGCAGGAGCCTACTGGCGACCCTGCTAGAGCGCACATTCCTCCATCTACCAGCCCCCAGGTGAGGTAAGGTGCTCCCGGACCCTCCTGGGCCTAGATCAGTGCACCTGTGACCCAACTAGCAGCCCCCAGGCCCCTGCGTGCAGCGTCTCCATTCTCCATTAAAAGGTACGATTGTGTGTGGCGTGTCTTCCTCTCCATGGCCGCTTCCCCTGCACATAATATCCGCCTCCTAGCCCTCCCTCGCAACCCGATTGGTGCCCTTGCCTTCCCACAACACAGCCTGAAACCATGCTGCAGGCACTCGACTCGTGCCATTACAGCAGCCATCAGAGGCCAGGTAAGGGTGTGCTTCCCCAGCCCCACAGACTACTTCCCAAAATTCCACATTTGTACTTTAAAAAGTACGATTGTGTGCGACGTATCTTCCTCTCCATGGCCGCTTCCCCCAGCACATAATATCTGCCTCCTAGCCCTCCCTCGCAACCCGATTGGTGCCCTCGCCTTCCCACAACACGGCCTGAAACCATGCTGCAGGCACTCGACCCGCAGCATTACAGCAGCCATCAGAGGCCAGGTAAGGGCGTGCTGCTCCAACCCTCAGCTTCCTGCGCCCTCGCTCCTCCCGCCTTCCAGCCCTCTCATCTGCGCCTGATAGGTCAGCCCACCTGGTCATAAGTGACCCTGCCTGGGCAGCCCTCTGCCTGGCAGCCCCTGCGGCTAAGGGCCCCAAGGCAAAGGGCGGCTCCTACAGAGGCAGCTCAAGATTGTGTCTGCAGGTGTCCGCAGGGGAAGCCAATGAAGCCAGCAGTCAACAGACACCAACAAAAACTGTAAGTTTGGCTTGGGTGGGGTGTAGAGCAATTACTCTACTCCAGAAAGCCCCTGCCACTCTACCTTACCTCTCCATAAAGTACACCATCATAGACTTACACCATGCACATTTAGAGAGATTTATGACCGCCGACCTAAATCTACGCATGACTGGACTGTAAATGTTGTTTTGCATTACTTACAAACATAATTCCCAATGTTAGCATGTGCCACACTTAGATGGATTTCTTAACCTCAGCCTGCGTCACATCTAGATAGAAATTTGAATGTTAGCATGTACCACACTTAGATGGATTTCTTAACCTTAGCTTGCGTCGCATCTAGATAGAAACTTGAATGTTAGCATGTGCCACACTTAGATGGATTTCTTAACCTTAGCTTGCGTCGCATCTAGATAGAAACTTGAATGTTAGCATGTGCCCCACTTAGATGGATTTCTTAACCTTAGCTTGCGTCGCATCTAGATAGAAACATGAATGTTAGCATGTGCCCCACTTAGATGGATTTCTTAACCTTAGCTTGCGTCGCATCTAGATAGAAACTTGAATGTTAGCATGTGCCCCACTTAGATGGATTTCTTAACCTTAGCTTGCGTCGCATCTAGATAGAAACTTGAATGTTAGCATGTGCCCCACTTAGATGGATTTTTAACCTTAGCTTGCGTCGCATCTAGATAGAAACTTGAATGTTAGCATGTGCCCCACTTAGATGGATTTCTTAACCTTAGCTTGCGTCGCATCTAGATAGAAACTTGAATGTTAGCATGTGCCCCACTTAGATGGATTTCTTAACCTTAGCTTGCGTCGCATCTAGATAGAAACTTGAATGTTAGCATGTGCCCCATTTAGATGGATTTCTTAACCTTAGCTTGCGTCGCATCTAGATAGAAACTTGAATGTTAGCATGTGCCCCACTTAGATGGATTTCTTAACCTTAGCTTGCGTCGCATCTAGATAGAAACTTGAATGTTAGCATGTGCCACACTCAGATGGATTTCTTAACTTTAGCCTGTGTCACACTTAGTCAGAATTCCTAGCTTTGGCCTGCCTCGCATCTAGATAGGATTGTGAATGTTAGCACATGCCACACCTAGATGGAACTTGAATGTTAGCATGTGCCACACTTAGTATTGAGAATATTATCCGGCCCCACATCTAGATAATTATTGGGAAGGTTGGCGAGTGCCACACTTGGACGGAATATGTAGATTAGCAAGTGCTACAGTTAGACAGAACTGTGAATGTTAGCATGTTAAATGTCATATAACCCACTAACCAATATAAGCTCAAACTCTCTGCACACGCATCTCTCTAAAAAAACTCACGCAACCATCTCTCGCACAACAAGCTGCACACACTTCACCACATTGCAACAACACATAAGCCACACCTACAGCACACGTGGACTGACTCCGATACTCGCACCAAAGCTCAGCACCCGGTGTCTACCGAGTTGAAGCTGCCAACAGTACACCACTCCTCCCACTATCCTACTCCCTCTTCGCCTTACTAACCCATCCCACCTCTCGTTTGCAGATCCGCCAGAGTGCCTGGGGACCAATTCCGTTGGTGACGGTGCGCTATATAAGTACCTTTAACATAACATAACATTCATCTTTCCTGCCCGCCGTTGCCGGGTTCTGGCATTTCAGGAAAATGAGAGGGGGTGGCGGGTGGACACATTACAACATCATAGCGTGCCGCTGAACGCCACACCCGCCAGTATAGTCCTGCACCCTGGGTGTGGCTTCGGGCTCTAATGAGGTAGGGGCCTGTAATGGGAGTTATTATAGCCCGTTGTGGAAGAACTATAATGCTATTACAACATTCAACTCATTCAGGGCAGATATTTTAATTACATCCGGGAGCTATTGAAAAGGTAAGTTGAATTCTTGGGCAAGAGGGTGCACACCAGCCATTAAAAGCCCTGTACCCCTCAACATACAGTAAGCATTTTGGCTCTAACCCCCTGAATGTACCAGCATGGTGCTGACCTGTCTAGTTGGGCCTGCAGCAGCTGGCTGCAAGTCAGTTGGTATGCCGGCCGACTCTAGGGCAAAGGCAAAATGACCAGTCGTTCCATGCCCAGTCACACTCACCAGGTGATCCTTGCCCTGATGGGCAGGAAGCATTCGAGCCATTGGGCTTGACACCTGCACAAGACACAGTGAGGGCGAGCCTGCTGCCAGCTTGCCCCTGCAGCTAACAAGAGTGTCAGAGGGCTCTCAAAAATCTGATAGCTCCCAGAATTCATAGCCTTAATGCAAATAGAGGCCTCACCCCAAATGCCCTCCCCAGAGCGTGAGGGGCATATCGCTCGGGAAGTGGGTGGAAGGCGGGGGGGGGGGGCAGAGGGGAGACATATAGAGAGGAGGAAGAGAGATTATGTGGGAGAGATAACAGAAACATGCCAGATGTCTGGGGTGATGGAGATCCAGCCATGGGACTCGTGGGGGAGGGGGAGTACAGGCAATGAGTAGGCATGGGACCTAGAGACCCTGTTTCCCTGGGCATCATGAGCAAATCTCTCTTTCTTAAGGGAATGTTCCCCTTTCTTTAGCCACAAGCTTGTTCCTTCCTGTGTTCTCCGTGACGAATCACGCTTATTTGTCACCCCAGGACGTCTCATCCCCCCCACACCCTCAGGATTTCCCCTAATGGCTGCTCCCATAGACGCATCGGTCGGTGCACGGCATCCGCGTCATGGGGAAGTAACTGTCCAGTGGATGATGTTCCCTCGTTCCCTCTCTCACAAGCGAGTGAGCTTTCACAGAAGGATACATTGCAACAAGACCATGGCAGTGGCCTCTCTGGGCTACACAGATCACAGCTGACAGAGTCGCTCCATTTCCCCATCCGTGATTATTTCCCACTCTAGACTCTGAGCGCCCTTCAGGCAAGATGGCGTCACATGCCTCCTTCTTCCCTTCACTTTCACCTGTTCCCGCCTTCTCTGTCTCCTGCTTCTCTCTTCTCTTCCCTCACAGCTCCTCCAAGTGGCAGGCGGGCAGCACAAGCGCTACACGAGCCAATGTCCTGTTGTAACATGATGCCCCCCTTCTTGCCTCTCTCTCTCTTATACTCTCTTTCATTTCACGCCTTCCTTTTCATGTCTCCTCCTTCACACTCCCACCAACCTGCACTGCTTTATAGCACCCCTCAGGGAGGCCTAAGCACCGCGTAGTCTCGGGATGATAGCTCAGCGGCAACGTGCTCGCCTTGGAAGCAAAAACATCACGGAGCAACACAGGTTCGATACCCGGGTCCAAACTTAGAAACCTCTGGGTTTCAAGCGCTATAAATAACCCATCACATCATAAGCATATGCCTTTAATGGAACAATGAACTTCCAAAGCGCCACCTAAGCAATATCCTACACAGAGGCGAGTACCTAACATGGGTGGAGCTGGGAATGTCATGCAAAAGTACAGGGGCCTACTCCACCGCAGTTAATTCCTACCTCAGTGTGCTCACCCCCCTGGAGTTGAATTACAATAACTCTGCAACAAAGGGGGCTATTTTTGCCTTCAGGCTGTGAAGTTAAGGCCACATTTTATTTATTTATTTAAAACAGAAGACACGTCTAGTTTTTGCTATTGTTATTGAGTGTGTAGAGAGAGGGATATCATCACTGATGCTGGATGGGTCTACAGTATCCTTGGACTAGACAGATTTTTTTGGGTCATAGGTGGTGGCTTACATAGTCTAGTGTACTACAGACGTTTTAATACCCCCCCGCCCCCCATTAGCTTTGGCCTTGTCGGTGGCGCTTGAACCTAGATTGTTTTGTCTCATAGGTGGTATTTTAGCTCTGCTTGATTTGGCTCAAGGTGGTGTTTTAGCGACACTTGCTAAACCCGTAAAGTTTTAGCTTGTGTGTGGTGCTTTAGAGGGACGATTAGTCCTGGCTCCTGGGTGGCGCTTCAAAGCCAAACAGGAGAAAATTATATGTTCATAGACATAGGACACAGTTGATACTGAAAAGCACTGGGAGGCAGGAGAGTACAGAGGCAATAGGGGCGCTGTAGTGCTCTTTCGTGGTGAACCTCCTTCGACGATGGAGGCCACCTACTCACTCTCTGAAACATGGGAGGATGCTGCAGAGACAAAAGAGGTCCCTTCAGAAAAGTAGTCAAAACTCTTGGCGTAGCAATGTTTTGCACTACAACTCCAGTGATCCATCCCCCTTACCTATGCTGGCGCGGGTTGATGGGAGCAGTAGTTCAAAACATCTAGAGGGAAAAAGGTTGCAGACATGTAATAGCCAAGACCTCTATGACAAAGCGTTAATGCAGATGCTGACATATAGCTTAAGTAACACACTTCTTAGACTATGAGTCTTGATATCAGGTTGTTTAGTAATCGCTATGGTGAACCTTTTCTGTCAGTGTGGCTTATTTCCCAACTACTTGTTTGTTTGCCTACAGCAGGAGAGAGAGACACTTGATATGTTTTGCAGATTCTCTCCTGGTAGTTATTGGCCTGCTGTCAGCAAATCAGCAACCTTGATCAACAAATCCAGACCTCAGAAGCAAGCCTCCTGCTAAGCCTCAACAAGAGACAACACATCATGTCAGTATTGAGATGGTATTACCCAAATTGATGGTTTACAATTGTTCGAATGAACAATTGACCGATTTTAAAGGGTCACAATTGACCGCATATATATATATATATATATATATATATATATATATATATATATATATATATATATATATATATATATGGGGTCAATTGTGAAAAGGTCAATTGTCATTCGAACAGTTGTAATACGAACAATTCGTATACAACCAATGAGATGACTACATCGGCTACCAGTCAAGAAAAGGATCTATTTCAAAACCCTCTGCATTGCTCACAGAACAATTTGCAGCCAAGAAGCAGGATTCCTGTGAGAAACAATCTCCACCTACAGATCAAACAGAACCCTAAGGTCTAGCAATGACATATGCCTTGAACCCATACATTATTTGAAAATGCTGCACGAGGGATCAGCATTTTCAAACTCCTCCCCTAGGGTATATGCACAATAGAGAAACACCGGACCTTCAAGAAAGCTGTATAAACATGTCTGTTTAATAGGCTGAGTTATCTTGCAAGTCATAGGCCATTGTCAAAGAAAGACCGAACATAGCCGACTATGGCATGCTTAATCTCCTTTAACCAGCAAGCTACCTGCATAACTGCTACTTACCACAGTGCCATGAGGATTGCACTTTTCCCCACTAACCCATACTAAAACAGAGTAACCAAGTGATGTTATGCAGATGATGGTGGCTACCAGGGCTACCAGGGCTACCAGGGCTGGGCAGATTTAATAATATGTCAGATTAAGGACAGCCTTAAAAGGATGCAACACTACTCTCTCCGTGATTGCCCAAGCACAATAAGTACCTCAGGACAATATCAAAAGAGGGTGGCCTCCTTATCATTCTTATTTATTTGCTTTATTTATTAGTGTTTTGTAGCGTGCTGCATTTCATTTCAATAAAATTGCTTAAGTGACCAGGTTGAAAGGAATGAGGAAGTGGGTAGTGTGGCGGGTCGGAAGGACAGAGAGGAGGTTCAATCATGGCACTGATTTTATTTAACTTAAAAGGGAAAGTAAAGTAACTCAGCGCTATCCCTAACCTGGGAGTTTTCCCTTACCTAAACCTAAACCAAACAAACTCAGGTGCTCGTCAGTCATTGGTTAGTCTCCAAATTAATCACTGTCCTCTGACCAACCGTAACTTGCTCTGTCCCTACCACTTATCAAAAAGGATGAAGGTAGAAGAGAATTACTCCCTTCTTCTGTAATCTGCTTCTCAGTAATGGTTACTTTAATAGCCAGTCTTTAAGTAATTCCTGGTCACTACTTTAATCAGTTCACAAAGTTCCATAATAGGGTTTTCCAATCTTTTACACTTGGCCTTAACCCTTGGCTTTTCCTTCCTGAAAGGAATTTCCTCCACCTTTGGCATAGGGCACTCTTTATGTTTTCCTGGTCTGCTGTCCAGTTCCCCTCCTGGCTGGGAAAGTCAACAACACTCTTGATAAACTTTTCAATTTCTTGGGACTTCATCATGGTATCAAAATATAAAAGTTTCTTTCAGCAAAGATTATCTCTGGGTTTATACTCTCCACTGTAACTGGGACGAGTGTGATTATGCTAGTGTTCATTCTCACTTAATTCTTCTTCTTATCAGTACTGGGACGAGTATGCTTGGACCAGTAATTATTCATATTGGGTTTCCATTTCTTTGCATCACTGGGACGAGTATGATTGAGCCAGTGATGTTCCTTACTCAATTTTCTCACATCAAGATTACTGGGATGAGGATGATTTTACCAGTAAGGTTCTTCACTTAACATTCTTACTGCTATATAACTGGGGTGAGTATAATTGGATTGGACTAGTAAGGTCACTCTTGACTTCAACTCTTTACATTCACAGTGACGAGCAGAATTCTTATACTCGTTATCTTTGTAATCCCTACTGGGTCCCCCACCATCCATGTTACCTTTACTTCTGGGGCTTGGCATCACTGGGCCTGTTTGCAGGATGGAAAATCTTCTTCCTCTTTATGGCTTCCGTATTCACTTCGACTCATTCAATTACTCTGCATACACTTTGCAGTGCCAACATCGCAGTAGTCTCGCTGCAGTTGCCAGAGTGCACAGTCCACCTCTCCAAGGTCACAACGCCACTCACGACTACATCCCTCCTTGGGGTTTCGCTCTCCCTGGTGTGTCCTGCTGCCAGCTCTCTCTGTGTTTCCCTCACACTCGAGATGGTTGCCACCCCGGCACACAAGACACGCTGGTTTCCCTCAGGTCTCACCACAACGCTGGTTTGAATCTTCCAGGCTTCTCTCTCTCTTACCAGTTTCCCTTCTTGTCTTTTTATTACACTTTTCTGGGCCCTCCCCAGCAGAGAATTAAAGTCCTTTTTTTCCATTTCTGTCACATGCTCTCTATCACTTGTATATTCTTCTTCCTCACAGTATTGTCAGCCCTTCTGAAGCCTGGGTGTTATTGTTGGTCCATGAGTGGGTAACTCAGGAAGCTCCTGGACGGAACGGGAGTCTGTGTCCCCAAGGGGGGAGTCTCTCCCTGTGAGGTCCTGCTTGCCTCTACCCCTTGGGGGGGGGAGTATTGTGTAGCCGGCTCACCACCCAAGCCTCACAAGGAAAGGCTCCTAGCTTGGGAGAAGTGACAGAATCTGGCTATTCGTCACAGTAGTCAGGCTACATTCAGAGATAAACCCAAAGGCAGCATTCCAGATTCTGGCAGCCAGTGGGTGACAAAAAGGAGAAAGGGTGTCAGAGAAAAGAAGGAGATAGTCAGGGTACATTCACAGCCTGAACTGAAGGTTACACTGTAGATCCTGGCAGACAAGGGGAGAAAAGTAGGGGAGGGAGTCAGAGAAAAGACAAAGGAGGTTTGTGTAGATAAATCTACAACTAAACACACATCCGGCATTTGAGATCCTAGAACACAGGGGGGGGATTGCTAAAGGAGGTGAGATTGGGAAAGGCAAGGGTTGGCATGAAGGGTACAGGGGCATCAGAATCAAGGGAAGCATTTCTACTGCAATTGCCTCTCTCAAAAATAGAACCCCTGGTCCTGGTGGATTCTCTGCTTCCATTTATAGGATATTTCGGCCTCAATTGGTGAAGCATTTGACCAAACCTTTTAATTCCCTTCAGAAATCTGGAAAGGTTACTTCTTCAATGGAAGAGTCCACCAAAGGTTTTAATATTGAAGCCTGAAAAATCTCTGCAGGAATGCCATATGGACCCATTACATTACTAAATATAGACGCTAAGCTGTACTCCAAGACTATGGTTACTAGACTACAGTTTTGCCCCTATTATTGACCCTGACCAAAAGGGATTTTTCTGGGCTGCAGGACACACTACAACATTAGACAGGCATTGCATTTAATAGATATTTCTATGAGAGATGTACTGGGAAGGGGCGTCCTAGCTTTAGATGCTACTAAGGTGTTTGATAGGGTGCTATGGCCTTAGCTGAGTAAGGTCTGGTAGTCCTTCAGCTTTGGGCCAGCATTCCAGAGCATGGTCCTGTAGAGGAGCAGGTGGATGTATTTTCCCTAATTTCCACCCCGTCACTGCCATCATACTGGAACATCAGGTGAAGGGCTGTAAGTAGGACCCCATGTGTTATGCCTATAGCACCTCAAGTGTACGAAAGACAATTTGCACTCAGGCAACCATATCGAATGTATCCCCGCACTGAAAGAGTGGAAGGATGCCGTGTGAAAGGATGTCAGCATTCACCATTGGACATCATGTAGTGCTGAGTGAAATCTGACGAGGGCAGAGTGATGTCATGAAGAAGATGTACAAGGACATACTGAAAAGTTATGAAAATACCTGAGAGTGACAATGTAACTGAAGAGACAAGAAAAACATGTACAAAATGATAAGGTAATCGTGTATTCAAAAGAAGATAAAGTAACTTACTGACCAATAAGTGTAAATACGCAGCAGCGCAAGATAGATGAGACATATAGACGCTTTCTATAGAGAAACTTATAACGTGGCAAGCACGCACATGATAGGGAAATGGACGTCGAAATACAGACCAGGGGTGCAGAGTCAGGAGACATTGGAGAATTAGCTTTGTGTGCAAAATGAAGAGGAGTCTATGTTGGCTTGGGATCAAGGATGCTATTTGAGGAATAGCTACAAAGCGCAAAGGGAGGCGGACGGATAAGCCATGGACATGAGACATATTTCTCTTGGATTAAAGAAGAAGAAAACATTTACAAGAGCCAAGTATTGGACAATTAACAATGGATACGGCTCCTACAAGATGGAGTGAGCAAGTCTCTAGAGGGTAAGAGGAGCAATGACACCCAACATCATTGAATGAAATAGCAGTAAATAAGTGGTTGAAAAAGACACATTTGTGGTCTCTTCACACGTGATTCAAAAGCTAAAAACAAGGTCTATTCATTAGGTTGTGGATGAAGACAGTGATATGCTTATACTCCCTTGAATGTCCCAGAACAGAGAGCGAGCTACAAGGTCAACTACAGATGGGAAACTTTGACTAATGGTCAGACTGATGAGATATGATGGACTAATTGTGAAAGTGGGAAGTAAACTGATGTGACTCATGCACCTGGGTTCCTTTTTGCTTACGTGCTGCTAGCTGAGCAGAAAGTCCAAGGTTGGGTGGGAATGCCAACCAATAAGTGTGTCTATGGGGCAACCTGCTATACAATGTTGCATAGAGCAATCAGCTGCCATTTTGTCTGCTATAATCAATATCATACGTACTTGGAGGTAGTTTGAGGCGTGCCTTACAGATAAGAGACAGCTAATGAAGTACTAACCCATGTGTATTCTATAAGTAGATATGTTCTCCTAACCAATTCCTCCCCTCCATAGGTTTTAGAGTTTGTCACATAGGATGATGTCATAGATGATGCATGTTGGGTTATAAAACCTCTGTGCAATTGAGTTTGTGTGTGAGTGTGCAATCATCAGTCCGGTGTCTGTCAGTTGGCCCTGCTTTATTATGGGTTAATGTTGAACTGCCTTTGCTTGTCTTCATAACTCCTGGGTACCACAAGGGAGAACCCCCACTCCCTCTTCTTAAGTGCATTCTTGCTTCCTGATCTCCCTCGTGTGTCGAACCAGCCCACCCGGCTGGCATGGCATCCCCAAAGTGCCATGTTTCCATACTTGCAAAGGCAAATGCCAATAGTCTTTTATACTATGCCACTTTCCACCATAGAGGTTTCCCGGCATCAAGGTTTGAAAAGAAGAGAACAGAGGGGAGTAAGCGGGGGGAACACAAACCTGCCTGACGAATACAAATCCCTATCCCCCTCCACCAACAGAACTGCGCTACTGTATAAAATGCCACGCCCAGTTCTGACACCTTCCTGTTGTAAGGCGCTCTGCTGCTCTTGCGCTAGGTTTGCGCTATGAGCAGTAAAATAAAATTAATTAAATTCAACTAAGCAGAAGCTGTATGACTTCACTTCTCTGACAACGAGGCCTTGAAAAGTCACCTGTTGGAGAGCCTTGAACAGTGACGTTATGTTATTGCGATTTACACCTCTCACTGGTCTCCAGGTGCTCTGGCGTACCTCCGGGAGAGGTGGGATGGGCTAGGTCAGTGGTGAGAGAGCGGGAAAATGCAAGATAGCTTTGCTGCTGTGTTGATGCGTGCAGAGCAGAACTACTCTGAACTCTGCATGTGGGGCTGTTTCTCCGTGTCCGGGGTCAAGTGCACAGAGGCCTTTGTGACCAGAGGGGAGCCTTGCGTGCCTGTGGTTCAAGGATGCACTGGCCGGGACTGTGTTCAATGATTCTTCCTCTCTGGCTCTATTTGATGCCATGCACAGACCACAGCCCACCTGCGGCACTTCCATGTAACCAAGTGTCCCCTTACCGAACCAACACTTACCATGGCGTTGTCCTTTCTCGTTTATCCCAGTCCTCCTCCCTAGTGCTCCGGAACTATAGATCCGAAATCCATTTTTTTGTTACTCTTGTTTCACCTGGATTGCTTTCCACCTCATTTCCAACCCCTTTTTAATTATTCGGATCAACCCTGCAATATTTGCACGACTGATATTTGTTTGTTGGGGTGTTGTGTACAGCGCTAGAATTCTGCCTCATGCACCACCGGTGGGTCTGTGCTGGGGCCCCAGACCCTCGGCTGACAGAAAGGTGAAAGGCCTGTAACCCCATTTCCTACAGATTGGAACAGCTGGGGTCCCTGAGGACACCCCGAAGCAGTGGTCGAAGTAGGCGGGAGCGGTTGGGAGGGGTGCTCCTCAACATTTTGTAAAACGTTTTACTGTCGAGCTCATGGACTGTTTTAACAATATTGATATTAATTGAGCATCACTTTTCTTTCCTATAATGATTCTGACATATTAAAAGCCATGATTTCATCATGTGTACATCACTGCAAGCAATGTCTACATTGGCATTGTAGTCATATTATTGTGTTCGGGTTCAATGTTGATTTGACAGCTTTTTTTTCAAGAAACATACATGACCAGGGGTTTTTCCTTCAAGCTTCGATTAGTCCAGCATAAACAAATTTAATATTCTTCTTGGAGGAGCAAATGTTTGTATATTAAAACTTACATCTGTCCACAAAAAAAAACCCAAAAAACCAAACAAACAAAAAAAAACAATATTGGTAATAATCAGGATGTATGTGTTATAGATTGTATGTGATCGAGATACTTTAAATCGGCCAAAGACAACGCTTGCGACTGGCTAGAGCTTTCGCACGTCAAGATTAAACATTTATCGATAAAGATGATCTATGATCTAGGCAAAGCGAGAGAGATGATTGAGCTTGCTACTAAAGTTAATGGTGGTAGGTTCTTGCAATACTGCTCGCAGGATTTCGCAAGAACAAAATATCTGGCAGCATTCGCAGATAGTAAGATAACGAGGCGTTACTTACTATTTACATTTAATATGTGCGACACGCTAGAAATAGTAGGCGCAACATGCGGTATTGCTAGAGAAAATAGGCTATGCGGGACATGACTAATAGAATCAGCAGATCATGTGGTTTGTCGATGCGAGAGCCAGGGGAGTTGCTAGGTCTGGAAAAGGCCCGGGGCTAAGCTGATGTTGGAACTGTTGGGACTGGGGGCTAGCTGGTCTTTTGGCTGTAGCTCCTGAGATTCTATCCGGGGGTACAACCAAAAGATCAGGGGCTATAGCCCCCTTAGCCCCCTGCTAGCAACGCCCCTGGCGAGAGCCTTAAGCTTTTAAGAGCTAAATGCCTGAACACGGAGGATAACTCTAGTCACCTCGATGATAGGAATGTGATATGGGAATCACTTTTCAATGGAGACAACATGAGTTCAATGCACCATTTGATGAAGTTCTCTGAGCTCATTTGATCCATTCCTAAACCATTGTCTACTGGCATTCTTTTTTTGCAGGAACATTTTATCAATGATGGATCTTAGTAATGCTGAAGAGTCTAGCTCTGTATTTTATGAACCTGTTGTATTGTTGTGTGTCATATGTAAAGCCTGTGTTGGCTGTTAACATATTATTCTAATAAATAAATAAAACATAAATACAAAGTTCTACTCTTTTATTCCAAAAAGAAACCTTTTCGGGAATGGTTTAGGTTTAAACCTAAAAGTGTAGGAAGAAGTTGAAACTGGCACAGCACATTGCCTTAAACAGCAGGGGCATTTATTTCTTGGTTTGTATTGCACGTGGGAGGGGGCCGTGGCGATGGGGTTTGTGGGGGGTGGGGGCAGCCAGCAGGGAAGATAGTTCCACTACTTCTTTGCGTGCACTTCGTCCACTGCCCCGAAGTGAGAGGTGGCTTTCATATGTTGCTTCTCAGCTGAGGGCAGGGCACCACGCCTGCTCTGCTGGCACCCCTCTTAGCCTGGCAGTTTCCTTTGGGGGTTCCACTGATTTCAGGAAACAGGGCCACTCTTTGGCCAGAGTTAGGCTCTTCTGGGGGTCACCTGCATACAGTATACCACTCCTTTCCAAGCGCCCTTCCTGTGCTCCACTACTTACATTAAAAGGGGTCTGCAGAGTGAACCCCTGAAGTGTGCATGGGAGAATAAAGCAGGGGCACTGTGTTCCCTGCAGTCATTGCTGAGAAGGTTTCCAATCTGTTGGGCGACTGGGAACAGATTTATTAAAAGCCGAAAATAAGTGCATAAACACCCCCCCCCACCCCCAGGGATATATGCTTACCTGGATGTTTCAAAGAAAGGCTGGCAACAGATGTCTTTAAAAGGGAACTCCATTGACTATTCATTGACTATTGTTATATAGCGCTTCATGCCGGATTCCTGGCTCTCCTCAATGTTGTAAGAATATGGACCGATTGAAAACTACTGAATGTTTCGACCCGGAAGGACAAAGGGCTGAGTCAAAACCTGTGTCCCGTGGCTTGAAGCGAGCTTTCCCGGCTGGCAGAGCTATCTTGCTGCTAGTTTTGTTCCCATTCAAGTCAATGGAAATTACAATTCGTTTGAGTGTGATGAGAGTTTACTTGGGGGTGATACTCAATTAAAGTGTAGGGTGGACAGGCAGCAGGTTTTCGGGATGATAGGTAATGAGTTTAAGTGCTTGCCTCAGACATAGAACCATACTGCACTCTGCGGGTTTGAATGCCACGTAAGGCCAGACACGGCCCTTCAGTCTTCTGCAGTGAATACATTGACCGCCCTTAAACTGGGTAATAGCAACATCGAGAGAGAGGAATGTGGCATCACGCGTGATGAATGAGCACACATTGTCAGTATATTAAAAAGGGAGTTTAGGGAAGATGCGAGAGGTAGGATCAGGGAGTAACAACCTCTGCTAAAAATGAGTGCACATTTTTGACCCAATTTGAGTCATTTTCACTCAGAGAACACAACACATAACATTATGACAAAACACAGAAGGAAAGCAATCAAACAATCAAAGACACATTGGAAAGGGCGCCAGGAGCAATATTTCCTTCATTCTGTGATGGTGGACAGGGAGAGATGCCATAACCTATACATTCCATAACACTCTGCAACCTATGGCTCTCTGGCAGGTTTTGACTACAACTTCCAGCAGCCCTAGCAAGCATAGTCAATGGTGAGGGATCATGGGACTTGTAGGCCAGAACATCTGTAGAGCAGCCAGTTGCAGACCCCTTAAAAGCTTGTGCAACGCATACTGGACAGAGGCAAGGAGGCACAGTAAACGCAAAAATGGGAAGTGGTCAAAGTTGGACAGAGTACATGAAGGGCAAGTGGGTAAAAGGCGGAAGAGATTAAGTCTGATAAGCCTTCATCCTCACATTAAGGGCAGGAGAAGGAGTGGAGAAAGGGTAAAAGGGAAACTGCCCCGACGGCAACAGGGCAGGGTCATTAACTGTATCAGAACGCTCTTTCTTACTTGATTGTTTTGGGTGTTATTCACGAGACTTGCCTCATGTTTCTGATGCCCTTTTTCCATTGTATTATGGATTCAGTCGTAAAGTCTCCTTTAAGGTATTTCTTAAAAGGACATGATCATGTGGGTCCCACAAGCAGGACCCTTTTCCTAGAGGCATGAAGCTTCAGCAGAAAGTTTGGGGCCACTCTTGTTATAAGAAGACATCCTGTTTCTTCTGGTGGCTCCTAAAGGTCAAGAGCCGTGATTTCCATCTGACTATATTATGTTATGTTAAAGGATATTTATACCGCACACTGTCAGCACCAGAGTGATCCCCTGGCACTCTGGCGGGTTGGAAAAAGCAAGAGGGTAGGGTCAGCTAGTAGAACTGAGCGGGGGAAAGAGCAAGAGAGCTGTGATGTGCTGTTGGCAGCTTCTGTTTGGTTTACACCGTTCGCTGAACTTAGGTGTGTTTTTCGGTTGGTAGCGTTCATGTGCTGTTGTGCGAGACTATGTGTGGTTTGTTTTGTTGTTGCAGTGTAGTCAAGTGTGTGCGTTTTGTTGTGCTTTAGAGGTATGGTTCTGTGTAGTTCAGAGTTTGAGAGGTGTGTGCAGAGGGGTGAGTATTTATCATGAATAGGGTTGGTTAGTGGCATCATTATCTAGATGGGACGCATGCTGACACCCACACTTCCATCTAGAGGTGAAGCATGTTAATCCTCACAGTTCTATCTAGATGGGACGCATGCTGACACCCACACTTCCATCTAGAGGTGAAGCATGTTAATCCTCACAGTTCTATCTAGATGGGACGCATGCTGACACCCACACTTCCATCTAGAGGTGAAGCATGTTAATCCTCACAGTTCTATCTAGATGGGACGCATGCTGACACCCACACTTCCATCTAGAGGTGAAGCATGTTAATCCTCACAGTTCTATCTAGATGGGACGCATGCTGACTCCCACACTTCCATCTAGAGGTGAAGCATGTTAATCCTCACAGTTCTATCTAGATGGGACGCATGCTGACTCCCACACTTCCATCTAGAGGTGAAGCATGTTAATCCTCACAGTTCTATCTAGATGTGATGGAAGCTAATCTTCACAATTCTGTCTGGATGTGACACAAGCTAATATTCACGGTTCTGTCTAGATGTGACGCAAGCTAATATTCACAATTCTGTCTGGATGTGACGCAAGCTAATATTGACAATTCTGTTTAGATGTGACACAAGCTAATATTCACAATTCTGTCTGGATGTGACACAAGCTAATATTGATAATTATGTTTGGATGTCATGCAAACTAATATTCACAATTCTGTCTGTGATACAGATTAATCTTCACAGTTCTGTCTAGACATGACACAAGCTAATATTCACAAATCTTTCTAGATGTGACACAAGCTAATATTCACAGTTCTGTCTGGATGCGATACAAGGCTAATCTTCACAATTCTACCCCATCCATAATTGCCCCAAGTGTAAACTGTCGCTGGCTAACCCAATTGGTTTGATGCAATGTATGGTAACCTTACACATTGAGGCTGGTTTCAGAAAGGCTACCTTATACAAGTGGGGTAAATGCTGACTATGACTGATAAGCAACAAGTAGGCTGAGTGCCTTGGGAGTAGTAAAATTGGATAATGAGACAGGTGGGGTAGTTAAGGGAGTACAGTAATGACTGAATAACACAATCAGGCTGAATACGAGATAACATTACTATACAAACAGTGGGCTGGACGCATCAGACAACCAGGTAATAGAGAATAAGATGGGAATAGTTCGGGTTGGTCAGTTTAATGAGGAGCAGTAATGGCTGCACCCCGTACCCGAACCACTCTTTCCTTGTCAGTAGCTGCTGGTTGACAGCTGTAGGCCTCACATGCAAACACAGACTGGAGCTGCTTCTTTGGGAGCTGCCCTTTGCTTTGAGGGCCTTAGCCGAGGCTGCCAGTGCCGATGTATCTCCCTTTTTAACCCAGCACCACCTCTAAATCTCCTTCCAATTGACAGTCTCCCTTACATATTAAAGGAGGAAACTGTGGTCAGCCAGTAGGCAGTTGTGTATGCCAAACACCACCAATAATATGGTGGGTGTAAAAGGATGAATGTGATTATTTGAATATGAACATTTTGAAGACAAAAATGTTGAATTCTAAATGTTCGTATTGAAAATAAGCACCCCACAGCTAAATGGCCATAGTAGACCCCCCTACCCCATTAACTACCTTTTGGCGGAATGCTTTGTGCCGCAGAGTCCCTACAGCATCAGTTCCCTTCACTTCCATGGATGGGAAACGATGCTGCAGGGTCATTTTCTTTAAAAAAAATGTTTGCGAAAACTTTGTTGTTTTGGATGCAGGGATACCCCCGACACCCCTGATTCCATTATAGTGAACAAAGGTGTGGGGGACAACCCCGCAACCCCCGCTTCTCTTCTTCACTATAATGAAAACCAAATGATTGAAATGTTCAGCATTTTTGGCTGTATGTCATTTGGGTACGGCCGAAATCTGATCATTTCAACCATTGGATTTTTTTATATGATATTTTCGTGTAATACCGGTTTAGAAATCAATAAAAAATCATCCACCATATAATGAGAGTAGATTCAGCTATTTCAGCTATAGTGGGAAGCGGGGCAGGCCAGCAGGGAACATAGTTCCACTACTACTTTTCGTACACTTCGACCACTGATTCTCCTGGATTACGTAAAATGTAGTTGTGAGAACTATTTTCCAGATCTTTCTCGGGCTGCTCCACGGCTGTTTGTGGGCCTCATGAGGGCCCGAATCTTAGCACCGTAGCCTGGACGCTGGTCAACTGGGCTTCATGGACACCTGTGAGATGGGTGATTTACTCTGTTTCAAGTTTTAAACTACCCCGCCTACCGCCAAAATCTTCTATGCAGTGGGGGGCATGAAGATAAAAACGGTAAGGTTTTGAGATGTGCCGGCCCAGTGTCACATTTAACAACAAGGGCACGCATCCATTGTGAATCGTGTCAAAGCGCAAAACTTAGTAAAAACCTATATCTAATTTATCTTGCAGATCACTGCCAGGTGGGGCCTCTGCACATTCAGCTCGCAGGGACCCCCAAGCCATCAATACTCCTGAGAGGTATATATAAACCATAGGCAATAAGGCTGGGCCTATCGTCTGACCGCTACCCGTGGCCCATTACGTTGAAGACCCTATGAAACCAGCCCAACTCTGACAAGTCCATGAAGACCATGAAGAAATCCAACCCACGACTACACACTCAACCTGAGAAGATGGAGTGATGAGGCTCAAGCTTCGGTATCCAATAATCACAGCTGATGGATGAAATCTGTCAGAAAGACGAAGAAAGAAGCCGCTGTGCCCATATGTGTACATATGGGGTGAAGGAAAGGAGGAAGGGATGGAGAAAAGGAGGGCATGAGGGAAGGAGGGTGGGAAGGAAGAATGGAGGAAAAGAAGGAAGGAAGGGAGGAAGGAGAGGAAGGAAAGAGGGAGGGTGGCTAGGAAGAAGGGAGGGAAGGAAGGAGGGAGGGAAGGAAGGAATGAGGGGAGAAAGGAAGGAGGGAGGGATGGAGGAAGGAAGGGCGGAGGGAAGAAAGGAAGGAGGAAAGGAAGGAAGGAGGGAGGGATGGAGGAAGGAAGGGAAGGAGGTTGGGAAGTAGGGTGGGAAGGAAGGAGGAAAAGAAGAAGGGAAAGATGGAAAGAAGGAGGGAGGGACGGAGGGCGGGAGGTAACAGGGAGGGAAGGAAGGAGGGAAGTAGGGAAGGAAGGGGGTAAGAAAGGGAAGAAAGGAAGGGAAAGAGGGATAGAGATGGGGGAAGGAAGGAGGAATGGGAAGGAAGGAAGGAAGGAAGGAAGGAAGGAAGGAAGGAAGGAAGGAAGGAAGGAAGGAAGGAAGGAAGGAAGGAAGGAAGGAAGGAAGGAAGGAAGGAAGGAAGGAAGGAAGGAAGGAAGGAAGGAGGGAGGGAAGGAAGGGAGAGAGAGGTGGAGGCAGGAATGGAGGAACGACGTAGAGAGGAAGGGAGGAAGGGAGGAGTGGAAAGGAAAGGTAGGAGAGGAAGGACTATTGGAGAGGTGAGTGAGGGAGGGAGGGAGGGAGGGAGGGAGGGAGGGAAGGAGAGGGGGAAGGGGGGAGGAAGGCAGGAAGGAAGGTAGAGGGAAGGGAGGAAGGGGAGGAGGAAGGAATGGAGGCAGGGAGGAAGGAAGGAGAGAGGAAGGGAGGGAGGAAGGGAGGGATGGAAGAAGGAGGGGCCAAAGAAGGGAGTGGGAAGAAAAGAAGGTAGGCGAGGAAGGAAGGAAGGGAGGAATGGGGATGGAAGGAAGGGGGTAGGGAAGAGATAGGGAGTGAGGAAAGAATGGATGAAGGGGGCAGGCAAGAGGGAGGGAGGAAGAAAGGAAGGAAGGAAGGAAGGAAGGAAGGAAGGAAGGAAGGAAGGAAGGAAGGAAGGAAGGAAGGAAGGAAGGAAGGAAGGAAGGAAGGAAGGAAGGAAGGAAGGAAGGAAGGAAGGGGGAGGAGGGAGGGAGAGAGGAAGGAAGGAAGACAGGAAGGAAGGAAGACAGGAAGGAAGCATGGAAGGGGGAAGGGAAGGAGGGTGAAGGAAGGAAGGTAGGAAGGAGAGGGATGGAAGGAAGAAAGTAAAGGAAGCACGAGATGGAGATGAAGAAGGGAAAGAAGGGGGAAGGAAGGGAGGGGAGGAAGGGATGGGGAGGAAAGAGGGAAGGAAGGAAGGAAGGAAGGAAGGAAGGAAGGAAGGAAGGAAGGAAGGAAGGAAGGAAGGAAGGAAGGAAGGAAGGAAGCATGGAAGGGGGAAGGGAAGGAGGGTGAAGGAAGGAAGGTAGGAAGGAGAGGGATGGAAGGAAGAAAGTAAAGGAAGCACGAGATGGAGATGAAGAAGGGAAAGAAGGGGGAAGGAAGGGAGGGGAGGAAGGGATGGGGAGGGAAGGAGGGAGGGAAGGAAGGGAGAGAGGGAGAGATGGAGGAAGGAAAGAGGAAAGGAAGGAAGGAAGGAAGGAAGGAAGGAAGGAAGGAAGGAAGGAAGGAAGGAAGGAAGGAAGGAAGGAAGGAAGGAAGGAAGGAAGGAAGGAAGGAAGGAAGGAAGGAAGGAAGGAAGGAAGGAAGGAAGGGAAGGGATAGAGAGATGGAGGAAGGAATGGGGGACAGGAGGAAGGGAGGGAAGGAAGGATAGGAAGGGAGGGAGGGAGTAAGGAAGGAAGGATGGAAGGAAAGCAGGAATAAAGGAATGGAGGGAGGGGATGCAAGGGAGGAAGGGTGGGGAGGAAGGGTGGGGAGGGAGGAAAGGAAGGAAGGAAGGAAGGAAGGAAGGAAGGAAGGAAGGAAGGAAGGAAGGAAGGAAGGAAGGAAGGAAGGAAGGGAAAGAAGGATAGGAAGGGAGGGAGGGAGTAAGGAAGGAAGGATATCAGGAAGGCAGGAATAAAGGAATGGAGGGAGGGGGAGCAAGGGAGGAAGGGTGGGGAGGGAGGGAAGGAAGGAAGGAAGGAAGGAAGGAAGGAAGGAAGGAAGGAAGGAAGGAAGGAAGGAAGGAAGGAAGGAAGGAAGGAAGGAAGGAAGGAAGGAAGGAAGGAAGGAAGGAAGGAAGGGAGGGGAGAAAGGGAGGAAGGGTGGGGGGACAGAGGGAGGAAAGAAGGAAGAAAGGGAGAGAAGGCAGTGAGGAAGAGAGAGAGAGAAATGTGGAGAAATGAAGGGAGGAAGGGACGGAAGGAGAGGAAGGGAGGGAGGGGAGGAAAGGGAGAGAGAGATGGAGGTAGGAATGAGGGACAGGAGGAAGGGAGGGAAGGAAGGGAGAGAGGGAGAGATGGAGGAAGGAAAGAGGGAAGGAAGGAAGGAAGGAAGGAAGGAAGGAAGGAAGGAAGGAAGGAAGGAAGGAAGGAAGGAAGGAAGGAAGGAAGGAAGGAAGGAAGGAAGGAAGGAAGGGAAGGGATAGAGAGATGGAGGAAGGAATGGGGGACAGGAGGAAGGGAGGGAAGGAAGGATAGGAAGGGAGGGAGGGAGTAAGGAAGGAAGGATGGAAGGAAAGCAGGAATAAAGGAATGGAGGGAGGGGATGCAAGGGAGGAAGGGTGGGGAGGAAGGGTGGGGAGGGAGGAAAGGAAGGAAGGAAGGAAGGAAGGAAGGAAGGAAGGAAGGAAGGAAGGAAGGAAGGAAGGAAGGAAGGAAGGAAGGAAGGAAGGAAGGAAGGAGAGATGGAGGAAGGAAAGAGGATGGAGGAAGGAAAGAGGGAGGGAGGGAGAAAAGAAGCAAGGAAGGAAGGAAGGCAGGAATAAAGGAACGGAGGGAGGGAGAGAGGGAGAGCAAGGGAGGAAGGGTGGGGAGGGAGGAACAGAAGGAGGAAATATGGAAGGAAGGAAGGGATGGAGGGGAGCAAGGAAGTTATGGTGGGGATGGCAGAACAGAGGGAGGAAAGAAGGAAGGAAGGGAGAGAAGGGGCTGAGGCAGCGAGAGAGAGAGGTGGAGGAAGGAAGGAATGAAGGAGGGACGGGAGGAAGGGACGGAAGGAAGGAGAGGAAGGGAGTGAGGAAGGGAGGGAGGGAGTTAGAAATGGAGGAAGGGATGAAGGGAGGGAGGATGGAAGGAAGGATAGGAGAGAAAGGAAGGTAGGATAGGGAGGGAAGAAGGGAGGATAGGAGAGGAAGGAAGGGAGGAGAGGAAGAGAAAGAGGGGGCAGGAAGGAAGGGGGAAGGGAGGGAGGAAGGTAGGGACAGGAGAAGGGAAATGAAAGGTAGGAGAGGAAGGAAGGTTGGATGGGAAGTGAGTGTGGGAGGGAGAGAGGAAGGGAAGGAAGGATGGAAGGAAGGCATGAATAAAGGAATGGAGGGAGGGGGAGCAAGGGAGGAAGGGTGGGGAGGGAGGAATGGGAGGAAGGAAGGAAGGAAGGAAGGAAGGAAGGAAGGAAGGAAGGAAGGAAGGAAGGAAGGAAGGAAGGAAGGAAGGAAGGAAGGAAGGAAGGAAGGGAGGGGAGAAAGGGAGGAAGGGTGGGGGACAGAGGGAGGAAAGAAGGAAGAAAGGGAGAGAAGGCAGTGAGGAAGAGAGAGAGAGAAATGTGGAGAAAGGAAGGGAGGAAGGGATGGAAGGAGAGGAAGGGAGGGAGGGAAGGAAATGGAGAGAGAGATGGAGGTAGGAATGAGGGACCGGAGGAAGGGAGGGAAGGAAGGATAGGAAAGACGGAGGGAGGGAGGGAGAAAAGAAGCAAGGAAGGAAGGAAGGCAGGACTAAAGGAACGGAGGGTGGGAGGGAGAGAGGCAGAGCAAGGGATGAAGGGTGGGGAGGGAGGAACAGAAGGAGGAAATATGGAAGGAAGGAAGGGATGGAGGGGAGCAAGGGAGTTAGGGTGGGGAGCGTAGAACAGAGGGAGGAAAGAAGGAAGGAAGGGTGAGAAGGGGCTGAGGCAGAGAGAGAGAGGTGGAGGAAGGAAGGAATGAAGGAGGGACGGGAGGAAGGGACGGAAGGAAGGAGAGGAAGGGAGTGAGGAAGGGAGGGAGGGAGTTAGAAATGGAGGCAGGGATGAAGGAAGGGAGGGAGGATGGAAGGAAGGATAGGAGAGAAAGAAAGGTTGGATAGGGAGGGAAGAAGGGAGGATAGGAGAGGAAGGAAGGGAGGAGAGGAAGAGAAAGAGGGGGAAGGGAGGAAGGGGGAAGGGAGGGAGGGAGGAAAGTAGGGAGGGGAGAAGGGAAATGAAAGGTAGGAGAGGAAGGAAGGTTGAATGGGAAGTGAGTGTGGGAGGGAGAGAGGAAGGGAAGGAGGCAGAGGTGGAGGAAGGACGTAGAGAGGAAGGGAGGAAGGGAGTAGTGGAAAGGAAAGGTAGGAGAGGAAGGAAGGTAGGAGAGGAGGTGAGTGAGGGAGGGAGAGTGGGAAAGAGGGAGGAATGGAGGATGGGAGGAAGGGAGAAAGGAAGGAGAGAGGAGGGGAGCGAGGGGAGCAGAGAGGGGGAAGGAAGGAGGGAAGGGAGGGGGGGAGGGAAGGAGAGGGGGAAGGGGGAGGAAGGCAGGAAGGAAGGCATGTGGGAGGGAGGAAGGGGAGGAGGAAGGAATGGACGCAGGGAGGAAGGAAGGAGAGAGGAAGGGAGGGAGGAAGGGAGGGATGGAAGAAGGAGGGTCCAAAGGAGGGAGTGGGAAGGAAAGAAGGTAGGAGAGGAAGGAAGGAAGGAAGGGAGGAATGGGGAAGGAAGGAAGGGGGAGGTAGGGAAGAGATAGGGAGTGAGGAAGGAATGGATGAAGGGGGTCATGCAAGAGGGAGGGAGGAAGGAATAGAGGAAGGTGGAAACGCGGGAAGGGAGGGAGAAAGGAAGGAATGAAGGGGGGAGGGAGGGAGGGAGAGAGGAAGGAAGGAAGGCAGGAAGGAAGCATGGAAGGGGGAAAGGAAGGGAAGGAGAGGGAAGGCGGGAATAAATTAAAGGAGGAAAGAGATGGAGATGAAGAAGGGAAAGAGGGGTGAAGGGATGGGAGGAAGGAAGGAAGGAAGGAAGGAAGGAAGGAAGGAAGGAAGGAAGGAAGGAAGGAAGGAAGGAAGGAAGGAAGGAAGGAAGGAAGGAAGGAAGGAAGGAAGGAAGGAAGGAAGGAGAAACAGATAAAGATACTAAGTGAATGAGACGAAAAGAGGTAGAGGGAAATATAAACCAAAACAGAGAAAAGAAGGCACCTGTGAAGCAGATGGGCATACTGGCAAATGGGCACATTAGCCTATGAAAAAAGATTGGTGTGTATGTACAATTACACAATACATAGAACGTCATTACGAACCCCACCCCAAAAGGCCCTCCTTGCTCGTGTGCCTCTTCTGCAATTATATGCGCAGCGTGGTTCTGCCACTGGGTGAGGCCACTTGCTGCTAACTGGCGCCCCAGTAGGGACAGCTCACAGCAGCCAGAATCAGCAGCAGCCAGAATCAGCAGCAGTCGCCCTCTGGGGCTCGGCACGCTGCAGCGGCGCGCGGGCTCACCAGCCCTCATCACTGAAAGAAACGCACACACACATGCAGGCTTACAGAGGTGACCCGGTCAGCCATGCACACTCTCACAGAGAGGCAGAGTAAAGCCTCTCAGGACTCATATGGTCGTTCTCTAGCTAATGGTAACTGCCATACTTGTGTTGGTGGCTACAAAGTGTTGTGTTTGAGTTGTTTGCTGTTGGAATGGTTTGGTTGTATTTTTGGGAATGCCATTGGATGTTGTGGTACTGCTTGTGGTGCTAATGGCAGCAATTCTCATGGTGCTGCGATTGATGGTGGTATTGGCGGTGAGTGCTAGTTGTATGTTTTTGGGAGTATTCTAGTGGGCAATGGTGGTGCCAGTGGTGTGGTTAATGTTCTTAGCCTTCATTGTTTTGTAAGTATTGGTGGTGTTGATAGTTGTGGGTTGGTGGTAGTATTGGTGATTTCGGTAGCTGAGATGGCTTTGCCTTGTGGTGTTGGCCATGCGGGTAGTGCGGTTGGTGCTGTGATGATGCTGTTGGTGGTATTAGAGGGACTGTTAGTGGTGGGGTGTGTTGTGGCATGGTGCTTGGTATTGTTGGCATGGTGGCCATCAGCATTAGTATTGCTGGGCAGTTGGTGGTATTTGTCATGAAAGTTATAGGTGAAGTAGTTAATGGTGGAGTTTGTGGTGTCAGTTGTTGGTGGTTTGGGCAGTATTAGTTTGGTGCAGGTGGTCATTGTGGTGGTTGCAGTCGAGGTAGTGGTGGTGTTTGCAGTGATAGGTGTTACTTTGCGTGGCATTGCTGGTGGCGTTGATGGTAGGTGGTGTCAGTAGTGCGCAAAATGGTGTTGATGCCGATGTTACTGGTGGCATCGTCGCTGGGTGTTTGTGGTAGTGGTGTTGGTGATGTTGGTGTGGATGGTGAGTGGGCGTGGTGGTTATTTAAAGTGGCAGCATGGGTGGAATTGCTAAATGTCTCTGCTTCCGGGATTGTGAGGATAGAGTACACAATCCCTTCAGTTGTACAGGCGGTGCCACCAGATGCTGAAGTCCTTTCTCTTTACGCGGCTCTGTGCAGTGGCCCAATCAAAAGCGTTGCTGGTGCCATGTGCGGTGCTCGAATTCTTCCCACGCCACACTTGGCCAGAGCCAACGCATGCGCCGCCAGTACCCAGCCCCACTTTGCCTCAGTCGCACTGCTCCGCTGCTGGCCTCCCCCTGGGGCTGCCCGTGGGGTCCCTCTGCTCCCGTCCATTTTAAGGGGCTGTGTGCACAGCTGTGAGGCTGTGCACGTGACTGGAAACACGCGGGACTGTCAATCATAATTTGGAGGCCCGAATCCCCGTCTGACGAAGTCGCAGAGCGGTGCATGTGATGCAAGTCAAGAACCCAGAGCTCTCGAGCACGCATGCAGCCTCCCTGCACTGCGGACGCGCTATGGGCGCGTGCACTCTGCACAGTGGCTGCACTGCCAGCAGCGTGTTCTGACGTTTCATTGGTTCAAGAATCATTTTGCTTCTCCCTCATCGATGCATCTACAGTTTAGATGTGGCAGTGCTGCTTAACTGCTTTGCCACGTTACTGTCGTTCTGCAAATTCCCACAGGTGCACAATTGCACCACGTGCCTTCCACACACGTTAGTGGAAGAAGCCATGTGCCACGCCACCCTCTATAGTTGAGACGGAATATATAGCGCCGTGCGGAACTCCTACAGCAGATAAAGTACTCAACCCGCACAGCACCATATGCGTTAGATGGCACAGGTACACACAGCTGTGTGCAGCGATGCACGCCAGGCCCACACACACTTCCCAAAAGGTGCTGGACTGATTTTATTCTTTACGTCACAGCAGGGTCCCGCTAGCCATGTACAGAACAGCATATTATGTATTGGGCCGTATAGCGAAGTTTGTCAAGTGTTCGGCCGAACCGAATATAAAGCCAAATAGTTGCTTTATTTAGTTAATCATGTTGCAAACTTAGAAAACAGTCTTTTTTTTGTAAAAGCCCTGTTTCAAAAAAACATGACAATTTTATTGAAAGCATACAAGCCAGAAAATATCAGATTAACAAAAAAAGCAGGTACGAAATGTATAGCAGGATGTTGCTTATGCAAACCAGGGCTACTGAAAATGGCGGCCTTCACGGACGCAAAGTCTAAGGCTGCAGTGAACAAAATGGATATTGCAATAAACATTGTGATTCACATACATTGCAATCGCTTTCGGGTTGCAAGGCAGCTTACGTAGAAACTGAGTTTTGAAAGTTCCTTGTGACTGGCAATGATATGTCTGTCATGTTATGTTAAAAGTACTTATATAGCGCACCGTTACCAACGGAATTGGCCCCCAGGCGCTATGGCAGATATGTAAACAAGGAGGGGGGCGGGTAGGGTTAGTCAGGAGTAGGAGAGAGGAAGAAGTGGGGTGCTGTTGGCAGCTTCGGCGCAGTATACACCGATTGCTGGGCTTTGATGCAAGTATCGGATCGGGCGAGGCCTTGTGTGCTGTAGGTGCTGTTTATGTGTTGTTGATGAGGTGTGGTAAAGTGCGTGCGGATTGCTGGGAGAGGGGTGGTTGTGTGAGTTTTGTGTGGGTTGAGTATACAGAAAGTTGAGGGTTGGGTTAGTGGGGTCTGTATCCTGATTCAGATACTTCTGGTTCCGTTTGAGCTGTATCCCTGGCGGTGGGGTTGTTGCTGGTTCCTTATAGGCCGTCTCGCTGTGGTGTGTGATGCTGCTGCGCGGATCCAGCTGTATCATAGTGAGTATTGTATGGGGTGATAGGTGTGTTTGAACCATTTCTTCGCATGTGGAACTGGGTTGGTGCTACCTATTCTCTTGTTATCTAATCTGACACTGGTCGGTTGAAGCTTTGAATGGTTCCGGGTCAGAGTGCTGTTGATGAGGCGGCCTAGTACATCCGTCTTCGTCAGCCTTTGTATTCTGTCAATAGTTTCCTCCTATCATGACTGTCTTTCAGTTAGTTCTTTGGTTTTAACTTTTCTTCACTTGTGCATGACGCAAGTCGGCTGTACATCACTGCTGCAGCACACAAGTCGATGGTACATCGCTGACACAGGACACAAGCCAATGGTACAGGTTAGAAGACTGGACCCCATCTACTAACTATTGCCCCCCAGCAGTAGGCCTAAAAAAGGGGGGTAGGACTTTTGCAGAGAGGCCGATAGGTTTGGACGAGGGTTAACCACATATAGGAAAGCCTGACACGTGACTGAGTCTGCCCCAACCCTACTAGCTCTTTGCCTGTTGGGTAGTCACTCCATCACAACACATCTCAAGCCATTCCCACTCACCCCAGTGCTTTCCCACCACAGTAAGCAGAAGCTGCCATGCTCTATGCATTCGTCTATGCCCCTCACATGCAACCTTCCGCCCTGCAGCAGCAGCCAATCTCGCTTCCCACACAGATCCACACATCTTTCCTGTTGGGGGCAGAGTGGCCTGTAACGATGTTCATGAGATTTCCCAAGTTCTCCCAAGTGGCCAGTATTGGCCAGGCAGAGCAGGAGGTTGCCACGTTACAGACACGTCCCCAGCCCTATTGACCTAGAAGAGGCAGCCTGATTGCTGGCAGTCCTCTGATTTGCAAATATCCTCCTGCTGCCAATTTCACCAACAGGGCATAATTCTCTATGCCCCCTACAGAGACCCCACTCCTCTCTCTCCATACTGCCTCTGGCAGACTGGCCCACAGGGGAACTGCAGCCATCTCCCAACATGATGGAGGCGTGCCACTCTGCCTGACATAGACCTGAGCACCTCGGGCCTCCCAACGGGAAGATCCTCAACTACTGTGTTTCACAGAAGAGAATGGAGCGGCCGTGAATATCACAGCTATAGAGTAGAGTAGCACAGGCGTATGACTCAACAGTGCTTACTGTGTGAATGAATTGTTATCAGCAAAGCGTCTCCGTGGAGTGTGGACTTTAAGACACACCGGCAGCCAATTATGTGTTCTGCATTACTGGAATGCAGTAGAGTACATGGTTCTGACTCCATAGTACATACCAGGGGAACGAATTGAAACCAGCGAAAGGCTATTACGCAATGTGGACATTAAGACACGTCGGTAGTCAATGCAGAAAGACTGGAAGCTCTGCTGATATTGGGTCAAATCACTGGAGCACCACGGATTCATTCCACAGTTTGCACTACCACCACAAGTACACATTGAAGAATGTTCCCTTTGAAGACCTCTTCCACTGGATTGTGTTTTAAGGGTGAGGCGACATTTACTGCCCGCCTTTTGTCCTGAAGAAGGTCGGATGAACACAAGGCTACATCAGAAGCCCTTTATGCCGACGGAAACACGTGTAGACAATGTTAATAAGCCGTTTGGTGCGATTTAACAAATATACACACGTGTTCTTTCTGGAGAGGAGCGCCTGCTACCTTTTTTGAAACACTTGTAAATTGTAAGGGTGTGAAGAAGTCAGTTATACTGTGTCTTCGTTTGAACGGATTCTATGTATTTGACAACTGATATTATTGTAGAATTTTCATTGGATGTGTGATAGAGAGTATGTGTATGGATGGTGGGTTGCATTTGGTGATGTCAATTGTTTGGGACCATATTTGGTTTTTATAAGTAAACAGCATCTGTATTTGTTTTTGTAATACATTTGATTTTTCTATGTATAGAGTGTGTTAGAATAATCTTTCCAACCTTATAGCTGAGGTCCATTTGTGTTTATTTTTATGCCACTCTGCCTGACATACACCTGATTACCTCAGGCCCTCCAAAATGAGGTTCCTCTGGGAGGCCTCTCACGTGGTGGAGGCATGCCACTCTGCCTGACATAGACCTGAGTACCACGGGCCTCCCAGCATGAGGTTCCTCTGGGAGGCCTCTCACGTGGGGGAGGCATGCCACTCTGCCTGACACACACCTGATTACCTCGGGCCTCCCAACATGAGGTTCCTCTGGGAGGCCTCTCACGTGGGGGAGGCATGCCACTCTGCCTGACATAGACCTGAGTACCACGGGCCTCCCAGCATGAGGTTCCTCTGGGAGGCCTCTCACGTGGGGGAGGCATGCCACTCTGCCTGACATACACCTGATTACCTCGGGCCTCCCAACATGAGGTTCCTCTGGGAGGCCTCTCACGTGGGGGAGGCATGCCACTCTGCCTGACATAGACCTGTGTACCTCAGGCCCTCCAAAATGAAGTTCCTCTGGGAGGCCTCTCACGTGGTGGAGGCCTGCCACTCTGCCTGACATAGACCTGAGTACCTCACGCCTCCCAACATGAGGTTCCTCTGGGAGGCCTCTCACGTGGTGGAGGCATGCCACTCTGCCTGACATACACCTGATTACCTCGGGCCTCCCAACATGAGGTTCCTCTGGGAGGCCTCTCACGTGGTGGAGGCATGCCACTCTGCCTGACATAGACCTGTGTACCTCAGGCCTCCCAACATGAGGTTCCTCTGGGAGGCCTCTCACGTGGTGGAGGCATGCCACTCTGCCTGACATAGACCTGTGTACCTCAGGCCTCCCAACATGAGGTTCCTCTGGGAGGCCTCTCACGTGGTGGAGGCATGCCACTCTGCCTGACATAGACCTGTGTACCTCAGGCCTCCCAACATGAGGTTCCTCTGGGAGGCCTCTCACGTGGTGGAGGCATGCCACTCTGCCTGACATAGACCTGAGTACCACGGGCCCTCCAAAATGAAGTTCCTCTGGGAGGCCTCTTACGTGGTGGAGGCATGCCACTCTGCCTGACATAGACCTGTGTACCTCAGGCCTCCCAACATGAGGTTCCTCTGGGAGGCCTCTCACGTGGTGGAGGCATGCCACTCTGCCTGACATAGACCTGTGTACCTCAGGCCTCCCAACATTAGGTTCCTCTGGGAGGCCTCTCACGTGGTGGAGGCATGCCACTCTGCCTGACATAGACCTGAGTACCACGGGCCCTCCAAAATGAAGTTCCTCTGGGAGGCCTCTTACGTGGTGGAGGCATGCCACTCTGCCTGACATAGACCTGAGTACCTCACACCTCCCAACATGAGGTTCCTCTAGGAGGCCTCTTACGTGGTGGAGGCATGCCACTCTGCCTGACATAGACCTGACTACCTCGGGCCTCCCAACATGAGGTTCCTCTGGGAGGCCTCTTACGTGGTGGAGGCATGCCACTCTGCCTGACATAGACCTGACTACCTCGGGCCTCCCAACATGAGGTTCCTCTGGGAGGCCTCTTACGTGGTGGAGGCATGCCACTCTGCCTGACATAGACCTGAGTACCTCACGCCTCCCAACATGAGGTTCCTCTAGGAGGCCTCTTACGTGGTGAAGGCGTGCCCCTCTGCCTGAGATAGACCTGAGTACCTCAGGCCTCCCAACTTGAGGTTCCTCTGGGAGGCCTCTTACGTGGGGGAGGCATGCCACTCTGCCTGACATAGACCTGACTACCTCGGGCCTCCCAACATGAGGTTCCTCTGGGAGGCCTCTTACGTGGTGGAGGCATGCCACTCTGCCTGACATAGACCTGACTACCTCGGGCCTCCCAACATGAGGTTCCTCTGGGAGGCCTCTTACGTGGTGGAGGCATGCCACTCTGCCTGACATAGACCTGACTACCTCGGGCCTCCCAACATGAGGTTCCTCTGGGAGGCCTCTTACGTGGTGGAGGCATGCCACTCTGCCTGACATAGACCTGAGTACCTCACGCCTCCCAACATGAGGTTCCTCTAGGAGGCCTCTTACGTGGTGAAGGCGTGCCCCTCTGCCTGAGATAGACCTGAGTACCTCAGGCCTCCCAACTTGAGGTTCCTCTGGGAGGCCTCTTACGTGGGGGAATGCCACTCTGCCTGACATACACATGACTAGCTAAGGCCTCCTGACATCAAGTTCCTCTGAGAGGCCTCTTATGTGGTGGAGGCGTGCCACTCTGCCTAACAAAGACCTCAGTACCCCGTCCCTCCCAACATGAAGTTCCTCTGGGAGGCCTCATAAGTGCTGGAGGCGTGCCAATCTGCCTGACATAAACCTGAGTACCTCGGCCCTCTCAACATGAAGTTCCTCTGGGAGGCCTCTTACGTGGTGGAGGCGTGCCACTCTGCCTGACATAAACCTGAGTACCTCGGCCCTCCCAACATGAAGTTCCTCTGGGAGGCCTCTTACGTGGTGGAGGCATGCCACTCTGCCTGACATAAACCTCAGTACCCCGGCCCTCCCAACATGAAGTTCCTCTGGGAGGCCTCATAAGTGCTGGAGGCGTGCCAATCTGCCTGACATAAACCTGAGTACCTCGGCCCTCCCAACATGAAGTTCCTCTGGGAGGCCTCTTACGTGGTGGAGGCGTGCCACTCTGCACAGCATAGGCCTGAGTACCTCGGGCCTCCGTGTCTCCACTACCTGCTGTGAATTTTTAAAGTATCTCCAGAAGCATTCACCTCTCACTCATCCTCACCACTGCTCCCCTATACAGAAGCACATGCACTGTACTCTTATATTTCAGGAGGAATGCTGACAGTCTTTAATCCGGTCTCTGTTGCAATCTGCATTCCACACTGGCCTCCCTGAGCGATTAAAGTGCATTCAAATGAGGAGGCAAAGTATTCAGCAACAGCCAAACAGCAGGAAATGATTTGGCCTGAGCTGAGTAGCATTTCTTCAGTCGGAATTCAGCTGAGTACTTACTGGAAGCCGCGGTTCGGTGCACCCCTGATGGGGGCGGTAGAACAGGAGCTGCCACTCCACACGCAAGCCTGCCATGCTCTCCCCCACCGCCAGAGGCGAGCTAGCCTAAAGGAGGGATCTAAAGATGCCCAGTCGAGCCAGTGCCCCTGCGAGCCCTACAACTGACCCTGTCCACCCCTACCGGCCTTCCAGAGGGGTAATGGCCCAAAATGTCACCCTCACAATTCCGACTCCCGAAATTCCGACTTAATTTTTTTCCGACCCCCCCTTACACCACATATATATGTGGAGTGGTATGGGATATAATATTAGTATGGGGTGGTGCGGGGGGGCTCCCCTGCATATGTTTGTGGTGTAAAGGGGGTTTAAAAAAACGTTTAAAAAAGTCCGCATTTTCGGCCGTCGGAATTCTGGGGGTCGTAGTGATCACATAGATCCTTCAGGGGCATCGGCCTGTCAGTACATCCTTTAACAGATCAGTTCTGCCCACTGCCAGTTCACCTGGGCACCATGCCAGGGTAACACAGTCTCTACCTGCTAGTCCTCGGGTTGGGAGTGACACAGAATTGTAAGAGTAGGGTAGCGGTGAGATATATAGAGGGGGTTGAGGGGTGTTCTGAGGGGGAGACTGGAAAAGGAGGGGGCAAGGCACTGGAGAGATCGAGAGAGATCAGCTTTTAATCTGGTCGCGGCCTGGAACATGCACTGAGGGCAGGAGCCCAGAGTTGGGAGCAGGCAGATCCATTATAAATATTGGTGAACTGTAGCACAGAGGGTTATCGACCAATGCCGGGCTTTCTGCCACACAGACCGTCCTATCCTGTGCCTGGGGTAGGGGGTGCACTGCCTGTCCTGTGTCTGGGGTAGGGGTGTGCACTGCCTGTCCTGTGTCTGGGGTAGGGGTGTGCACTGCCTGTCCAGTGTCTGGGGTAGGGGGGTGCACTGCCTGTCCTGTGTCTGGGTTAGGGGGGTGCACTGCCTGTCCTGTGTGGGTAGGGGTGTGCACTGCCTGTCCAGTGTCTGGGGTAGGGGGGTGCACTGCTTGTCCTGTGTCTGGGGTAGGGGTGTGCACTGCCTGTCCTGTGTCTGGGGTAGGGGGTGCACTGCCTGTCCAGTGTCTGGGGTAGGGGGTGCACTGCTTGTCCTGTGTCTGGGGTAGGGGTGTGCACTGCCTGTTCAGTGCCTGGGGTAGGGGTGTGCACTGTCTGTCCTGTGTCTGGGGTAGGGGTGTGCACTGCTTGTCCTGTGCCTGGGGTAGGGGTGTGCACTGCCTGTCCTGTGTCTGGGGTAGGGGTGTGCACTGCCCGTCCAGTGTCTGGCATAGGGGGGTGCACTGCTTGTCCTGTGTCTGGGGTAGGGGTGTGCACTGCCTGTCCTGGGTCTGGGGTAGGGGTGTGCACTGGCTGTCCTGTGTCTGGGGTAGGCGGTGCACTGCCTGTCCAGTGTCTGGGTTAGGGGGGTGCACTGCCTGTCCTGTGTGGGTAGGGGTGTGCACTGCCTTTCCAGTGTCTGGGGTAGGGGTGTTCACTGCCTGTCCTGTGTCTGGGGTAGGGGTGTGCACTGCTTGTCCAGTGTCTGGGGTAGGGGGTGCACTGTCTGTCCAGTGTCTGGGGTAGGGGGGTTCACTGCTTGTCCTGTGTCTGGGGCAGGGGTGTGCACTGCCTGTTCCGTGTCTGGGTTAGGGGGGTGCACTGCCTGTCCGGTGACTGGTGTAGGGGAGGGTGTACTGCCTGTCCTGCATCTGGGGTACGGGGGTGTACTGCCTGTCCTGTTCCAGCGGTAGGGAAGGGTGTACTGCATGTCCCGTGTCTGGTATAGGGAAGGGTGTTTTGCCTGTCCTGTGCCTGGGTCTAGATAGAGGAGGGAGTACTGCCTGTCCCGTTCCATGGCTAGGGAAGGGAGTACTGCCTGTCCTGTGTCTGGTATAGGGAAGGGTGCACTGCCTGTCCTGTGCCTTGGATAGGCAAGGGTGCACCACTTGCTCTCCGCCTGGGTTAGGGGATGGTGTACTGCCTGTCCTATGCTTGGGTATAGTAGGGTGTGATGCCTGTCCTGTATCTGGGGTAGGGGGGTGTACTGCCTGTCCTGTACCTGTGGTAGGGGATGGGGTACTGCCTGTCCTGTGCTTGGAGTAGTGTATGGTGTACTGCCTGTCCCGTGATTGTGGTAGAGGAGGGTTTGCTGCTTACCCTTTACTTGGGGTAGGGAGGTGTGTGCTGCCTGTCCTGTGCCTGGGATAGGGGAAGGTGTGCTGTCTGTCCTGTGCTTGGGGTAGAGGAGGGCGTACTGCCTGCTCTGTGCCTGGAGTAGGAGAGGGCATACTTCATGTCCAGTGTCTGGGGTAGAGTGTGTGCTGCCTGTCCTCTGCTTGGGGTAGAGGAAGGCGTACTTCACGTCCTGTGTCTGGGGTAGAGTGTGTGCTGCCTGTCCTGTGTCTGGGATATGGGAAGGTGTACTGCGTGTCCATTGCCTGGGGTAAGGAAAGGGCGGGCTGCCTGTCCTGTGCCTGGGATAGCAGAGGGTGTGCTGCATGTCCTGTGTCTGGAATATGGGAGGGCGTGCTGCCTGTCCTGTGCCTGAGGTAGGAGAGAGTAGACTGACTGTCTGTCCTGTGCCTGGAGTAGGGGAGGGTGTACTGCCTGTCCTGTGGATGGGGTAGGGGAGGGTGCACTGCTTGTCCCGCATCTGGGATATTGGAGTATGCACTGCCTGTCCTTTGCCCGGGGTCGGTGAGGGCTCACTGCCTGTCCTGTGGCCAGGGTGGCGGATGGCGCACTACCTATCCTCTGCGCAGGGTGGGTGAGGGCACGCTGTCTGTTCTGTGCACGTGGTAGGGGTGGATGCGGTGCCTGTCCTGTACCCGGGGTACGGCAGGGCGCACTGCCTGTCCTGTGCCTGGGATAGTGAAGGGTGTGCTGCCTGTCCGGTGTCTCCGGTCTCTATATGCCATGGCTCTCCACCTCTGCTTAGAGCAGGAACAGCACGAGGATCCTTACAACAGGTGCAGAACAGGCACCCAGCAGGAAGGTCAGGATTCTCAAAGAATTGAGGTACAGTAAATTCAGAGCAAGTGTCGTAAACCATAAGTACACAACAGGCAGCACAAGCTTCATAAATTGCACGGCAGCGAGCAGAAGCTTCATCAACAACGAGTGCTTGACAGGGCAGATCGAGCATTCTCCACAAACCACAGGTGCATGCATTGCAGAGCAATCACCAAAAAGCACAGGTGCATGAAAGGCAGCTACAGCAATCGCCATAAACCACAGGTGCATGACATACAGAGCAATCTCCATAAACCACTGGTGCTTGAGATTTAATTAGTATTTATTTGTACTGTTTAAAGCGCAGACCTAGCTCAAGAGCAGCGGAGCGCTGTACAGAGTGTGGATAGCCAGCATTTGGACTGCCATCTTTTAACAGTAGAGCAGTACTGGGAGGTCTGTGTGCTCGATATGCGTGTCCATTGGAATTAGTCGTTGGTCAGGAGTTTGCCGAAAGAGCCATGTTTTTTGGGAAATTCGCGAAATTGGAAGATTGAGGGGGCATTTCGAGTCGACACCAGGATCGAGTTCCAGGGGGTAAGTGCATGACAAGAAAACCATTGTTTGCGGGTCTTCTCTTTGCGGACGAGTTGTGATTCAAGCCTTTTGGTAGTTTTGCTGTGCGAGGAGCGTTTGCCACCGGATATGTGGAGCTTAGCCGCCAGGTACGCTGGTGTTCTACTAGTGACTGCTTGGAAACGAAAGCAAAACCAAAAGTTGACGGCTGGAAGGCTTTGAACAAATTATAACCACAGGCACATCTCCAGGCAACCCTCCAGACCATTGTTTTGCAGACTGTCAAGATATTATAGAAGGGAAAAGACCATATGCAAATCAGGCTTGGTCCCACCCCCAAAGGGGCAGTCCAGGCCGAACTGCTTGGTCACATCCCTGCACGATACCTGAGACTGCAAGCATACCCAGATATATTTCAGCCTTTTGAGGTGAGACCAAGCCTATATGGTATTTCCCCTTTTGTAATGGCTTGGTAGGCGAAGAACGGTGATCTGGAGGGTTGCCCAGAGCAATGCCAGAGGTTAAGAATAATTCTAAACCTTCCAACCACCACCTCTTTCGATTTGCTATAGTCAACCCGAGAGGGTCGGGTATGCCCAGACGCGGGTCCCGTGCCTGCTGGGCCTAGATACCCAAGCTGCTCATCACTGATGAGGCTCAGCGAGGCCGAAACAAGTCTGGGGATACTTGTGGTCTCGTGCAGAAGGGATGTGACCAATCAGTTCGGGCTGGACTGCCCCTTTTGTGGCTTCTCTTTGTTTTCTGCCACACCTCAATAAAGGATTTTTGAAATGTGCTGCAGAAATTACAGATTCTTGGCGCGGGTATTTGAAACATTTTGTTTGCTTCTTGTTGGGCTCAATATATATCTTGTCAGTAGACTTTTAATTCTTTTTTTAAATGCCAAAAATTAAAGTTTTGTTTTTAAACTCCTGAGCGTCCTGAACAAGCTTATTGTGCTTTCCATGCCCTGAAGCTATAATTGTTATCTGGCGGCCGCAGTGCGATTGCCTGCCCACCTGCTGCACGGAGCTACTCCGCTATTCGTTATGATATTTCTATATAAAAAATATTTGGGAGTTCCTGACTCCAGAGGGTCAGCACCGGGTGACATATGGCCCGCTCTGGCGAGCCACACTGCTGTTTTCCCCCACTCCCCCCACTGTGGGATTTACACTGTGTAATTGGTTGGATAGTTGGTTCCTGGCTACTTACATTGACTACAGCAACCAGAATCCCCTGAGGCAATATTTGGTACTAACAAGCAACACCTGAACAGACTGCATCCCTGATGAGTGCAAGAGGCATGAAAGCGCATGGAGGAGAAGATCACCTGGACTGTGCAAGGTTACTGAGCTGGGAACCAGAATGCGCCCCTTTCCCCCCTTGTTTGAAAAAAATATATATATATGCAAATAAAAAGATAAATTGGTGGATGGAAGGATGAAGAGCAGAAGGAGGGGAATAAAATGTGCAAAACCTTTGATGTAGTAAGTATCCTTCATTACACTTAAATGATGCATATCACTTTAAAGCCCTATGATAAAATGGAGTATAAGTAGCGTGGTTCCTCAGTGGGAGATGACATGACAAAGCTTCATTTTGAAGTGAAATGCACGTCGACTGAGAGACGCCAATGTGTCTGAGACATGGGGCCTAATTACGAGTCCGGCGGTAACCGTGCCTGAAATTCCGGCAGGTTACCGCCGGACTCGTATTACCATTCCGCCTCTGTGATTCCTGGAATTACCGGGGTATTACGACCCCTGTAACCCGGGAATTCCGGAGGCGGAATTTGGTAAATCCCCATTCCCATTGAGTCCCGTAGGACTCAATGGGAATGGGGAAGTGGAAACACTGGCACCATCTCGTGATGGTGCTGGTGTTTCCTCTTCCGCCTGCAGGCGGGCAGTGTTAAAGCCGCCAGGTCAGACCTGGCGGGAATTACGCCTCCCGCCTGCAGAACTCGAGATCACCCGGTGACGGCGGGTTTACCGCCACCGTTATTTCCATACCGGGTGACTCGTAATGAGGCCCCATTTTTACATGATTTCGGAGAATAACATTTTATTAGCCAATTATTTTTGTAGAAATTGCGCATCAATTTATGCAATCATGTATCAAATTATAATTCTGCTTCATTTCAAAACAAGCGCATGCCAGATGGCTTAAATCTGTATCCCAACACCATTTCTTGAAGTCATAGGTCATGTTACTTAATAATCCAACATAAAACTATAAAATTAGTCCCTTTACAATATTATTCCCCCAACACAACATTTGCTAGCATGGTTGTAAATGGACATCCAATGCCCTGCTAAAAATGTATTTTAAAAACAGAAGAAATGTTTTTCATGTTTACATTTTTATATGCAAAACAATAAAAAATTGTTCTATATTTACATTCACAAACTCACAGCAAGAAACTAACACACAGAATAGACTAAGCAATAAGCATCTGAGATGTATGTACATTGACATTATATACTGACACATGAAAGAGCAACAAGATAAAGCAAAACTGTATATGAGGGGTATCGAGAAAGGTGACAAGACACCTAGATCACAGCCATAGGGAGCTATTGCCTACCTTTCCATATTTACTCTTATTATCGCGTTGGATACTTTCTCTTATCTACAGTAAAACCAGTGTTTGTATTTGCATTTGGGGTAAATTAATATATAAACAAAAATCAAAGACACAGTTGCATGTTGATATTGACGATCTTGACATTAATTAAGCAATAACACAGATTGGTGGTAATGGCCGGAGGCCCAAAGTATAGGCCGAAACATAGCAAAGTCCTTATTGATGGTCCTCAGTGCCTTTGCCACCCGATCTAGTGGACCGGGTGTTATTGCTATTAAGTATAATGTATTTTGTTTCAATTAATGGGATACCTTGTGACGTCCCATTCATTGAAACAAAATACTTACTTAAGATAGCTGCCATTGATTTGTAAGGTAGGGCTCCATACAGAGCCTGTTTTCCATTTCCATGTCAGCCCAGGAGGCTGAAGCGGCGGCATGCTGTTACGCAGCCGCTGCTGAAGGAAATCAGGTAAGTGAGCATAGGAGGGGACCAGAGACCTGAGGGGAAGGGTGGGGAGGGTGGGGAAAGATGGCGGGTCATGGGAAGTAGTCATCAGTTTGCTTGGAACTCGGGCTTGAATCGTGGGATTCAGCCTGTGATCCGAGCTGCCTTATTGGTTGGCTCCCCCACCCTAGGGGCTAATACCTCTTTGTCTTCTCCTTTACTTAATGATTGAAGGAGTCACAGTATATTGTTACTTAAAATTATTCAAGGCGGCTTGAAAGGCTAGCAGAATATGGGCATCAGAATATGCATCAAGATCATATTCGCCAGGCCATCAGAATACTGATTAGGACAATATTCGCTAAAACGAGACCCTGTTATACATTGAACTCAGAATGGGTACTAGTTAGACCCAGATCTTCCTAGTGTCAAAAATAGACATGGGAGAGAGATATATATGAAAATAATGTGATCTTTTTTAATAGGATTTGTTTGTTTACTTTTTTTTTTATACCTCATGGTATTCACACTTGATACTTCGTGGTCTAAGACTATGATGAAATTAGACACCTTATAGCTCAATTGTTCTCTTTATTAACAAAGTTTTCCCTTCCTTTTCACTTAACAACTTTCAAATTGTTTTTTCCACAAGCATTTGTTTCACTGTTGGAATATTGTTGGTCTTGAGACTATTGGACCCGCCATCAAGCAGCACACACGTTATTGTTGATTTACCTGTAAAAAGTGTGATAACTATGTGCTCCAGGTTTATAAATGTTGTTTTTATGTCAATGTTACAAACACCATGCTGCTGTGATTTATAATGTATATTTTCTTGAATGTCAATTACTGCTGTAGAAACAATACACAAACTTTGATTAATGTTATTCCTTGTTTTGTTCATTCCTACATATTTATAATTTGTGTTGAGTGGTAGGTACCTATAGACCCCATTAGATGATCTCAAATTGCAGAGACTCAACAATTTGTTCATCAATAGATAAAAGAGTGGTCTGTTGTCTTAATTCCCTTTTTCCACTTTAGAGAATACCACAGAGGTACATTCCCTAGTTGACAGGCTTGAAAGCAAAAACCAATGTATTTTTATCCAGAGAAGGTGTATAATTCGCCATCCATATTGTGTCCTGCTGAAACCTTAGTAATTAAATAAATATTGTAACTTGTTTCCATCTTTCTCACAATAAGTTCTTGAGGACGGGTCTTGATATGTCTTAACCCAAAAAACAATAAATAGCTGAGATCCCTCTTAAAGAAATTACTATGAAATTTAGTTATATATAATTTGGTTGGTCTTATTTTTCATTGCTCTTAAATGTTGCAAGACCCTTAACTTCAATGTACAGGTAGTGCTACCTATATACCAGTTGCCACATGTGAAGATTATAGCATATACAACACAATCTGTTACACATCTGGCTCTCTTTCTGATCTTCATACATTTTCCTGTTACTGGATGTACATTTGTGTCACTATTTTTGTCATATTTACATTCCTTGCATCTTATAAGTTTATAAAACCATATATTTTCTTAAGCCAGCCGTGTTCCCGCTGTGAGACATTACTTTTTCTGTCAAAAACTAGGGACCAAAATGCCTTGCAGCGATAGCAATTCGCAGTATGAAATAGATAACGTATTGCCAAGTTTTGTTTTTAAATCGGCATCTGTCATTAAAACATGCCAATGCTTTTTAGGATTGGTCCGTACTTGAAATAATGTATCATATAAGTGCAGATTATCCTAATACATGTGAGTTCTTTGCACATTTTTTGTTGTTGTTCTTTTTCTTTTCTAGTTACCAGATAATCCTTCCTATTCATTCGTTTGCCTTTCAGGAACGATTTTTCTATTATTTACTTTGAGTATCCCCTCTGTTTGAAACTCTGGACCATTATTTTTGATTGTTCCAAAAATCAAGCTTCTTGTAAACAGTTCCATCTCATTTGAAGGAACTCCACATATGCGATGTGCCACATCAGATTACATGGGCCACTGCTACGGGCATGTAACAGTGCGTTGTAACTGACTGGTTTGCTGTATACATCCAGTGAACTTAAGATGTATAGCCTTCATATTTAGAATAGCCATAAATGTGTCCCATTCTGACTCCTCGCCATTCCAAATTAGGAAAAGATCATCAATACCTCCCAGCCACAAGTCCATGTTTTGTGTAGTCATTAGTTTCTTTGGCCCATGCAATATTTTATTCCCACCAACCCATTGTTAAATTGTCATATGTTGGCCAAAGGTGGTACCCATAGCTGTCCCACTCACCTGCCTGTAGTAGTTCCCACTTAAAGGAAATCATTGTTTCCCAGACAAAAAGTTAACAATTTTTTTAAAAAAAGTTTAAAAAAAGGTAAAGATCTAGACCGTAGAAAATGTTTAAAGGCATTAATTCCAATCTGGTGATCAAAAGATGTAGATAAAGATACCACAAGCATTGTGAATGTATCCTCTGATGCAATATGTATAGTCTGACTCAACAAATCTGTTTTGCTGCTTGTTCACATCTCTTTTGCACCAGACCACCCACAACCCCAGACATGTGTCAGGCTCATTGCACATCATCAGGCAGGTGTAGTTTTAGTTTATATGCCTAACAGGCCTGGGACCCACAAAAGAGATGATGGAACTAAGTCTCATTTGCATACAGTCTTTCCCCTTTCTGTAATGGCTTGGCAGGATGATGGACGTTTGCTGGTGGGGTTGCCCAGAGCAACAGTCAGAGGTTAATATTAATTCAAAACCATCCAGACATCACTTTGTTTCTTTTGCTGAACTGCAATTTCATCTTGCACAAAGCATTTGCCATAGGTATACCCCATGTTTTATTTGGTTGATGTGCACTTCTCTCATTTTATTGGCATGATATTGAGGGTAATCCCCAAAAATAATTGGAAAAAAATGCTAACTGCGTGTTTAGTGTGCATTCGGCATGGACGAAAATCCTGAATCACACAATGCCGAACAAGGGGACGAGGGGCTGCAAGGGTGTCCCCCGCTGCCCTTGTTCGGCATTATGGGTTCAGGGTTGCAGGGGAGGGCCCCTCTTCCATTACATGGAAAGTGGGGGACAATTGTCAGTTAAGTGCAGTCAAGATTTTTGAAACGTGAAGCTTTCAGCTTCCGCATACAAGGATGCGTTGTTCTTGGCTTTGTTATTTTGACATAGAACCATATTGAGGTTGCAGTGATCTCTCTAACCGCTCTGGTAAACCTGGAAGCACAACATGCACAATTAAGTTGCCAAGTTAGAGTTGTATTGTGGCTTCTGTGCACAAGAGTAACTGCAGCATGCTTGCCTTCCTGTTTGAATAAACAAAATACAGAACTAAAAGGAAGGTGCATGGTATGATAGCCATAGAGATCCAAGCACATGGCTTTTGTCAGTATCATGTCAATATCATGATGAATATAATAGCAGAATGACATTGATGAATTAACCCTTCAAACCTCTATCAACCCCAGTTGCAATTACCAACTAGCTTCTTAGCATCTCAACCTCCCACTGTGGACCGCAATTAGTGGCTGACAGGAATTTAACCTGCTAACCACAGAAATCCCCTTGCAACACCTGGTCCTTCCTCTGCTACCACTGGCTTCAGAGGCAGTGACAGGCTTGATAAATGCAAACAAGGCATACTCAGGTGCCCTGGCGGATGCATTGCATACATGCTGCCCTTATTTTGATATTGGTGATGGTGAGCTGCAAGTATTATTATAGATGTTATCTCGTGAACATACAATTGGCTCAGACAGACACAGCTTTATAGGTCATAGAGCAAAACATTGGTAGCAAGAACCTAGCAAGTCTCCAAGTATATGTTAGGAATGACTATCACAGTACAATATACGAATGGGAGTGTGCACAAGAATCTAGATTACTCCAAGGTGGCGTTGGAAAGGCCAGGTCTTCAGTTATTTCCTGAACTGCAGGAAACTTGAAGCAGTCCAGATTGCCATCAGGATGGGGTTCCAGGGGACAGGAGACTAGCGTGCGAAAGACTGTTTCCTAGTTTTCTCCTGACTCTGGGCTGCCCAAAGCTTCAGACAGAATTGTGTTTTCCAGTGGTGGTTGCCTTGCAAGTGAGGCACACAGACTCTAAAGTCCTAGCTGGGATCAGACTCATGTCACTCGCATCACCAGCCCCGGCTGTACAGATGACACCCCTCCATCGCTCATTCATTTGAGTGGATTAAGACCTGCTACTGCTGCCTACAATTGGCTCATACAGAGACAGCAATGGTGGGCTGGACTGGGAGCGGAGCATGTCTGGCTTCAGTGCACTAGTTTGGAACGCGGCAGGGTGACCCTATTCACGGCTCAATATGAAAACGATCCGCGAGGCCAGGCTGTAGTAACGTGTGGGACTATGGGTATGCCATTGATGCCCATGCCCTCAGAACTACTGACTCATCTATCCCATCATGGCTCCAAGGGACAAAAGGAAATGGTGGCCATCTTGAGTGTATAATTATTTAAAGGAACAGGTTACCTACTTGCCAAGGTTCATGTTTGGTCCCAATAAAAGATACCCTGAGCACCCAGGATGTGGTCTGGGGTGCAAATAGCTTGTATGATGAGTCGATGGGCTTTTACCATCTGCTATAGCCTGATTACAGCTTAAACTGTAATAATTAAACTCATTGCAACACTTAGAAGGGGGAGGAATCTGGCATGAAACACTAACAATTAGTTATGTTACTGATTCAAGATTTACAGGCCGATTCATGGAATAAATGTGCGCCGAAAATTCCGGCGCAGAGGGGCCAATACGTGCGCTGCGCCGAAAATCAGCGCAAAGCGCAGGGAAACCAGCGCACGTCGATTCATGGAAGTCCGTGCGCAAGAAAAGCAGAGGACGTGCGCCGAAAAAGCGCGCGGCGCAGGCCGGCGCACAGGTCAACCAACGTCGTGCGCCACGGCCACTGCGCCATCACTCCGAGCGCAGCGCACAGCTCTAAAGTAGGCGGAACACAGGGCGGGACACTCGGAATGGGGAATAAAATGGGGCACAACACTCGGAATGGGGAAGAATGTGGGCGGCACGGGGAAAGTTCAGGAGGCAAGTGCGCGGAACGCCCACACGCTCGCATACAACACGTATTCATGGAATAGAATAGGGCAAAAAAGCGCACGCTCAAAGCAGCGCACAGGCACAAACAGGCACAAACACGACCGCCACAAGAAAGCAGGCGGTAGCGTGTCTGCGCCTGCAAGAAATGTGCGCTAAAAGGCGCGCCAACAAATAGCACCTATATACAGACATAACCAATGTACAATACTGTTGCCCTCCTGGACAAATGACGTACAAAGGGGTACCCACAAACACAGACACGCGCAGAGAGAAAAAATAAACGTGTGCGTGCATACCGGGGTGCGCGGTAAGTTCCACACGCGATATGGGCTGGGCGGGTACGTGGATTGCAGGGGTGCGCGGGAAGTACCACACGCGATATGGCAGGGAACGTGGATTCGAGGGGTGCGCGGGAAGTTGCACACGCGAAATGGGCGGGTACGTGGATTCCAGGGGCGCGCGGGAAGTCCCACACGCGATATGGCAGGGAACGTGGATTCGAGGGGTGCGCGGGAAGTTGCACACGCGAAATGGCCGGGTACGTGGATTTCAGGGGCGCGCGGGAAGTCCCACACGCGATATGGCAGGGAACGTGGATTCGAGGGGTGCGCGGGAAGTTGCACACGCGATATGGCCGGTACGTGGTTTTCAGGGGCGCGCGGGAAGTTCCACACGCGACATGGCCGGGTACGTGGATTTCTGGGGCGCGCGGGAAGTTCCACACGCGATATGGCCGGGTACGTGGATTTCTGGGGCGCGCGGGAAGTTCCACACGCGATATGGCAGGGAACGTGGATTCGAGGGGTGCGCGGGAAGTTGCACACGCGAAATGGCCGGGTACGTGGTTTTCAGGGGCGCGCGGGAAGTTCCACACGCGATATGGCCGGGTACGTGGATTTCTGGGGCGCGCGGGAAGTTCCACACGCGATATGGCAGGGAATGTGGATTCGAGGGGTGCGCGGGAAGTTGCACACGCGAAATGGCCGGGTACGTGGTTTTCAGGGGCGCGCGGGAAGTTGCACACGCGATATGGCCGGGTACGTGGATTCGAGGGGTGCGCGGGAAGTTGCACACGCGAAATGGCCGGGTACGTGGATTTCTGGGGCGCGCGGGAAGTTCCACACGCGATATGGCCGGGTACGTGGATTCGAGGGGTGCGCGGGAAGTTGCACACGCGAAATGGCCGGGTACGTGGTTTTCAGGGGCGCGCGGGAAGTTGCACACGCGATATGGCCGGGTACGTGGATTCGAGGGGTGCGCGGGAAGTTGCACACGCGAAATGGCCGGGTACGTGGTTTTCAGGGGCGCGCGGGAAGTTCCACACGCGATATGGCCGGGTACGTGGATTTCTGGGGCGCGCGGGAAGTTCCACACGCGATATGGCAGGGAACGTGGATTCGAGGGGTGCGCGGGAAGTTGCACACGCGAAATGGCCGGGTACGTGGTTTTCAGGGGCGCGCGGGAAGTTGCACACGCGATATGGCCGGGTACGTGGATTCGAGGGGTGCGCGGGAAGTTGCACACGCGAAATGGCCGGGTACGTGGATTTCTGGGGCGCGCGGGAAGTTCCACACGCGATATGGCCGGGTACGTGGATTCGAGGGGTGCGCGGGAAGTTGCACACGCGAAATGGCCGGGTACGTGGATTTCTGGGGTGCGCGGGAAGTTGCACACGCGATTTGGCTGTGAGCTCCCAGGCATTACCTGTACACCCTCCACGGCCCCTGCAGGCAGCACACACCACAGGGAACTACCCTGCACACCAGCTCATGTCTCCCACCACCCCCACCCCCAGCACTGTGGGCAACCTGCCAGCAGGCCCCCACCCATGGCCAACCCATGTCTCCCACCACCCCCACCCCCAGCACTGTGGGGAACCTGCCAGTAGGCCCCCACCCATGGCCAACCCATGTCTCCCACCACCCCCACCCCCAGCACTGTGGGCAACCTGCCAGCAGGCCCCCACCCATGGCCAACCCATGTCTCCCACCACCCCCAGCACTGTGGGCAACCTGCCAGCAGGCCCCCACCCATGGCCAACCCATGTCTCCCACCACCCCCACCCCCAGCACTGTGGGCAACCTGCCAGCAGGCCCCCACCCATGGCCAACCCATGTCTCCCACCACCCCCACCCCCAGCACTGTGGGCAACCTGCCAGCAGGCCCCCACCCATGGCCAACCCATGTCTCCCACCACCCCCAGCACTGTGGGCAACCTGCCAGCAGGCCCCCACCCATGGCCAACCCATGTCTCCCACCACCCCCACCCCCAGCACTGTGGGCAACCTGCCAGCAGGCCCCCACCCATGGCCAACCCATGTCTCCCACCACCCCCAGCACTGTGGGCAACCTGCCAGCAGGCCCCCACCCATGGCCAACCCATGTCTCCCACCACCCCCACCCCCAGCACTGTGGGCAACCTGCCAGCAGGCCCCCACCCATGGCCAACCCATGTCTCCCACCACCCCCAGCACTGTGGGCAACCTGCCAGCAGGCCCCCACCCATGGCCAACCCATGTCTCCCACCACCCCCACCCCCAGCACTGTGGGCAACCTGCCAGCAGGCCCCCACCCATGGCCAACCCATGTCTCCCACCACCCCCAGCACTGTGGGCAACCTGCCAGCAGGCCCCCACCCATGGCCAACCCATGTCTCCCACCACCCCCACCCCCAGCACTGTGGGCAACCTGCCAGCAGGCCCCCACCCATGGCCAACCCATGTCTCCCACCACCCCCACCCCCAGCACTGTGGGCAACCTGCCAGCAGGCCCCCACCCATGGCCAACCCATGTCTCCCACCACCCCCAGCACTGTGGGCAACCTGCCAGCAGGCCCCCACCCATGGCCAACCCATGTCTCCCACCACCCCCACCCCCAGCACTGTGGGCAACCTGCCAGCAGGCCCCCACCCATGGCCAACCCATGTCTCCCACCACCCCCAACCCCCCATCCACCTGGGGCACCCTCCACCAGGCCCCCACCCATGTCCCCCTGGCCCTGACGATACACAATAATGCCAGTAATGACCAGCATACCCAGCACAAACACCCAGGCAAGGATTGCATGCACCCACATAGTGAATGCAATCACATGACACAACCCCAAAGGCAAGTAAGCAAAAGAACACATGGCCGCCACACACACATACACAATGGGTGCAAGTCAATGTCAAAACCCATATCATGGCATGTAAGAAACCAGAGAAAAAATGACACAAGTGTAAGATAATATCAAAATGTATTAAAAATAAAAATAAAGTAAACTCTGACAACTATCTGGTAAAGCAAATAAAAGGTCCATGTCCGGGAACAAAAATGAGAAACCAAAAAACAAAGGATAGAAAAAAGAATAGATTTTGTCCAAAGTAAACACATGTAGAATGAAATGAAAGATAAACCATTACGACATGGTGTGACCAATATGAAAGTTAAAAAATCAATCTCACAAAAAATAACTATATTTACAGGATTGTTCAAGGGTCCATGAGCCCAACACCACAAATTAAACCTAATACTAACTATCTAAAAAAATATGTACAAAGAAGTGGCCATTGTCCAAGCGGTCCAAAAAAAAAAAATTAAATAAAGGAAACCTAGCACTAACTAACTAAAAAACTATATACAAAGGCAGCGGGCTAGTCCTGCGGCTCACTTGGTGATGCTGGCCAGGGCATCCTCGAACTCCACGTCAATGTCCTGGAGGCGGGACTCAGTCCTGGCCCCGAGGTCTCGCAGGGACAACCCCATGTGCTCTCCAAATTCCCTGCGAGCCTCCTCGAGGCACTCAGCCCGCCTCAATGCCTGATGCATGGAGATCTCCGCCCTGGCCATGGCGAGCCGCTCCTCTTCCGCCCGCTGCCGCTCCGCACCTATCCGCTGGCCAAACTCCTCCCACACGGAACACACCGCCATGCCAGGGTTGCCCTGCCCTCCGGCCGATGCCTGCCCCTCCGATCTTGATGGCCCTGAGCCATGATGCCTCCCACGTCGAGCCCGCTGCTGCCTGCGACGCCACTGCCTCTGCCAGCACGACGGCATCCAGGCTGATGGTAACCACCGACGCCGTCGTGCACGTGCCCTGCCCGATGATGCCGGCACATCTTCCATCTGCTGGGGTCCACTTGCTGTGTCGTCCACCCCTGCTGGACCTCCGACTCCCAACTGTGGCAGGGATGGGATCCCCACCGAGCTGGCTGCATTGGTCGGGGCAGGTCCACAGGGGGCCATGGTGGCATCTGGGCCGGAAGACGGCAAGGAGAACGACTGGTGGATAGCCTGCACAGAGGAGGAGAGGGCCGTCAGATTGGCCAACACATGCAGGAACCCCCCGAACATGGCCGATCCCAATTGGGCCACGTCGGCACGGTGCACTTCGTGATGACGTGCGTGCTCCTCCCGGGAAGCACGCACGGCATCACGAATCACAGCCGTGCGCATCGCGACCCCAATCAGGACCTGCTCCACGCGGCCAGGGGTTCCCACGGCCGCAGGTGGAGGGGAGTCAGTTGACATGGACATCCCCTCTACCTGCGGACGGGCCTGGGACGGGGCATCCCTGCTGGTGCATGGTGGTGCACTCACAGGGTCAGGGACAGCGACATGCACAGGCCCCTCCACGGTGACCTGTGCTGCCTCCTGGCCCTGGCCCTGGACTGCACCACTTGCACCAGCAGGGATGCTCCCACCAGGGCCCATGTGTGCACCAGTGTCGGCCTCCTCCTCCTCAGTGCAAACCACCAACCTGGATGGCTCCTCACCGTCTCCCGCCGTAGCAGGCCCCTGTGGGGGCTCACCCACCCCTTCCGCTGCAGCCGTGGGGGCATCCCCGCCGCCTTGCTCCACAGCGCCGTCTCCGCCCTCTTCTTCACTAGCCGCTGCGTAGAGGGAGACAAAGAACACAAGCATCAGGCTACTGTACAATGGTCCCCTAGACAGGAAGCAACAGCAGATGAGCACCCCTGTCAAAGTACACTTCCATCATGTCCCTCCACAACACATGGGTCAGTCCAGGCAAAACACACACAGTAACAGGCATGGTGCATGCCATGCACATTTCCATGCATGTCCAATTGACTCTTGAAACATTCAATGAAATGTAACTCACATGCATCATGGCTCATGCATATCACATGCACACACTACACCTCAGTCACATCCATCTGGCCACAGTCACACCAAACACAGGCAAAACAAGGGTAAGGTGGGTGCGTCACTGAATCTGTGCATTGTCACACACATGAGTCATGCATCCATGGCATGCACAAGTCACAGACATGCAGGTCAGGCACACAGACATGGCTACCATATATGTACCTGGCATCAGCACCCATCCTCACCCCCATCCATGTCCAGGTACAGAGACTGGCATGCTCTCATGTCCCAAATCTGCATAGTGCTCCCCATGCCGCATTTCTACACATGCAACAACCATGTGGGTCACACATCACTGGTCGCACATGCATTACCATGATGTCCCAGCACACATACATGCATACATGGCACATGGCACACATACAGGCAAGTATCATAGAACCAGCACACCGCAACATGCCCTGTCTCACGCAGTGATGCTTGGACACTTACCGCTCAACTCCAGACGGGTCTCCCTCTCAAGGATCTGGGCGTGGAGCGCTGGGCGTACGCGTTCCAGGACCCTCTTCTGGATGGAACTCATGTGGCCCCGGCCCCCCTCCACGAGGCGCCGGGCCTTCACAAGGGTCCTGGACCTCAAGTCCTCCCAGCGCTTCTTGATCTTCAAGACGTTGCGGGTTGCCACCCCCTCCGCGTTGATGGCAACCACACAGTCGGCCCAGATCCTCTCCCGTCCTTCCTTGCTGGCGCGGGACGATCCAAAGAGGGCATCATACTGCCCCAGGACATGCTCCACCAGGACACCAACTTCGGTGGCAGTGAAGCTGGTGCCCCTCTGCCCCTCTGGCCTGGGGTTGCCACTGGTGCCAGATGTAGAAGTGCCCGACATGGCAACCCCAAAGGCAGGTGTGGGTGGGCAACTGGGTCCTGGGGCTGGGCTGTGGAGCGATGTAATCCCAGTTGGGAGTCTTCAGTTCCAGCAGGGGTGGACACAGCAACTGGACCCCTGCAGATGGCTGATGTGCAGGCACCAAATGGCAGGGCACGGTGGCAGCAGGCAGGCAGGCAGGCAGGCAGCAGCAGATAGCACGTGGGAGGCTGCACAGGGCACTTGGGGGGCAGTAACTCGGCCTTCGGGGCAGGAGCGTGGTGTTCCGTGTGTTTTCGGGTGGCCAGCTTGATACGGAGTGATTTGGCACGTGAAATTCCTGCACGTCAGCGTGAAATCCGAGGAAAGGCCCTTAGCGCGTAAGTGCGTCAGCACGCATACGCGATTCTATTGGACCAGAGTCCCTCATCGCGTAAGCGCGTCTGACGTGATCCGCACGGGCGTTCCCCACTCAGCACGTGAAGACGGAGCACACGTGGAAATCCTGCACGTCAGAGTGTCATCGCGTGTAATTGGCCAAAAGTGCGCGTACACGCCATTGGCCTATGTACGTGTATTTCATCGCGTGTAATTGGCCAAAAGTGCGCGTACACGCCATTGGCCTATGTACGTGTATTTCAGGGGCGCGCGGCCACTTACACAGGCAAGTACGTCAGCGCACCTGTATGCCTGCAGCGTGGGAATTTCCACACGCGATTGGAGTGGGAACCCGATTCCAGGGGTGCGAGGCTCACACGCTGCCTACTACACGCGCAAGGCATTAATTTGCGCACTTTTCAATAAACAAGCCAGATGCCAGGATGAACATACCGTTCCTAGCAGCAGTGGCAGTGGGCTACCAAAGGAGGATGAGGAGGAGAGTCAGGGCCAGAATATTCACACCCAGAACCAGCCTATTCGGGATGCCTGATGACCAGGTGTATGGGAGGTACAGGTTTCCAGCACACATCATACTGGACCTGGTCAGTGAGTGGGAGGATGACCTCACATCACCCACCCTGTGCTCCCAAGCACTCAGCCCCCTGCAGAAGGTCCTGAATGTACTGCACTTCTTGGCCACTGGATCCTTTCAGCGGACAAGTGCCATAGTGGGTGGTGTGTCACAGGCCACGCAGTCACGCTGCCTACACCAGGTCTTGAACATCATCACTGCACGGCCTTCAGTCCGCAGGCACATATATCTCCCCAGGACTCATGCAGAAAGGCGGACGTGCATCCAGGAATTCTATGGTGTGGCTCAATTCCCCAAAGTGCTTGGTGCAATTGACTGCACACATGTGGCTCTACGTCCACCCAGGGCAACAGAGCACATCTATAGAAACCGCAAGCACTGGCATTCCATCAACGTCCAAGTTGTATGCAATGCCAAGGGAATCATCACATCAGTATATGCCAACTATCCAGGGTCCACCCACGACAGCTTCATCTACAGAATGTCTACCCTATGCCGGGACCTAGAGGCTGGCCAGCATGGAGATACATGGCTGCTTGGTGAGCATGAATGCCACTGCACATGCATGCATGTCAGATACTGGGTCATGACACAACACCACTAATGATACCCATCACCACCTCCGCAGGGGACAGTGCCTACCCTATCAGCCCCCACATGATGACCCCAATCCGGAACCCCACCACGCCACCCCAGGTAAGGTACAACACAGCCCACATTGCTACACGGGGCATAGTGGAGCGCACATTCGGAGTGCTCAAGTCACGCTTTCGCTCCCTTGACCGTTCTGGCGGGCAGCTGTTATATGCTCCCCGAATAGTGTGCAGGATCATAGTGGCAGCATGTGTCCTGCACAACGTTGCAACACGCCGGGGCCTGCCCGTGGACATGGTGGTGCCCCCACATCCACAACCACATGCACGCCCGCTGCGCATGGGAGGGGAAAGGGCACGGGGGGAGGCAGCCCGTACGCAACTGGTGGCCAACTTCTTCACCTAGGAATCACAGTGCTGGCTAGTGCACACTGCTCTGGCACATACCATCTGACATTCAATGATGACTCTACCTGACAATGCCTGAAAATTACTTGACAATGAACTGTCAGATACACATCAGCCTGAGATTGTTAACATGGAAGTGTCAATATGTGTGCACCCCTAGCTACACATACACCAGCTATGCATCACAACGCAAAGACACAACTCCATCAATCTAAAATGCATTGCCACAGGCGATTCACTACATGACAACATTGCCATGTCACCCACTCCCTTCACAGTCCCGCCACTGAGGACACCATGTCATGGTATGTGACAGCAAACAAACTGGCCATCACAACATGACACCAGTGTCACAAATAGCAGTGCCCCAAATGGAACATAGCCGCACTTGAGCAGCTAACCGCCCTGGAGCCACTACTACACACCTGTGTAAGAGTAATTTCTATCAAATTACACACCAACCCAGACTGAAGCCCACCCAAACAAGACACATTGCATGTAATCAATGGTAGTCTCATTACCTGATTCAGCTGGTATGTCCTCACCGTCCAGATGTACAGTGATGGCGCCATGCAAAAGTGTCAGTGCACATCTACCGACATGTAGTGTGACTCCAGAGAGTATGCCCTTGTGAAGATCTGTGTGAAATACCTGCAAAACATGAGCAACATATGTAAGTAGAGGCACATATCATACCATCATGCATAGTTAGGTGCAACAACAATGAACACTATGAATGTCTACACAGTATTGACTATGGACTGGCCAACAGCTCATGGGAGTCCAATGTCACCGTGTAATTTGCTGTCACTTGGGCACACCCTTTGCAAGCCCATGGAAAGGGAAGCAGGAGGGGTGTGGATGTCTGCTACCCAAGCATCGAAACCAAACTCAGGACAAGCCTGCATGTGCCCAGCCACAATACAGTGTATGCCCAGGTACCCACACAAGGCAACACTCTTGCAAAATAAAAATGAAAAAGAGAAAAAATGGCCATGAAAGGGCCGGCGGGGGGGGGGGGGCCACCTATGAGGTCCGAGGACAGGATGCACGCCACAATCCACCTGTGTGGATCATGGGAAAGGAAAACACCCCATAGGCTCGTGGCCCACACGGCTACTCTGTTGTGGGAGATGAGTCGCTATGGCTCTGCCCAGACCCTGCAGCTGACTCTGGAGGTGGGGGAGCTGCCTCAGAAGATGGTGTGACAATGGGAGGCAGCCCACGCAAAGCACGAGTTTGCTCCTCCATGGCTGCAAGCAGGCGGGTCTGGTAGTTCTGGTTCTGGGTTATAATCATGCGGAGGTCCCCATGCAGTAACTCCCGGGATGACCTGACCTCCGCACGAGTTGCCTGCATCTCGGCCGAGAGCGTCCGTGTCAGACGCTCCAGCTGCTCCTCTGTCCTTCTATGGGATGAAGCCTCAAGCTCTAACAGGGTCGACCTGAGGTGACGGAGTTCTTCCCTCAGGGCTTCCCTGTGGCGCTGGGACTCCATGGAAAGTGATTCCCCCAGAGTCGCCAGTGCCGCCCGCCTGTCCATGTTGGACGCCAACATATCCTCCCTGTGTGCCTGGCAGATGGACTCTGTAGCCTGCTCCAGTCGCTCCATCAGCCTTTCTGGGGGGACAATGGAAGTGGCCACCCTATCCATGGCCTGTGCAATCATCTCGGATGATGCTGCCTGTTGGGTGGCCATACCGTAGATGGATTGCTCCCATACGGTATTGCCAGGTGGCATACGGCCACCACGTTGACGGGCACCACACCTGCCTGGGGCAAGGCGGACTGCGCCTTGCTGTGCCGGCAAGGCCTCAGGCTGCAGGACTGCATTCCCTCTCTGATCTGCAGCCCCAGGAACAGGATCAGAGATTGGGTGGTGTGGCCCTGCATCCCTAACCACCGGAGGCTGATCTGCCGACACTGACATCCCCATTGAGGCCAATGGCCTGGCTGCAGGTGGGTCGGACAGAGGAGATTCTCTCCCAAGAACACTCACCTGCGACTGCACATAGGTGTCATCCTCCGAGTCTACACCTGAATACTGCTCGGGGGAGGAACCCCCAGAGACACCCCTCGACAGCACGGCCTGCAGCACTTGTGGGTTTTCACCCACAAACACACCACGTCCCTCACTTGTGGTAGGTCGGCCCGGGTTGCCCTCCTGGGACGGCTCCACCACCACATCCCCAGCATCAACAAGTGCTTCGTCCCCTGCAAAGACATGAAAGAGAAAAATGGAAACAGGCATTAGCACCATGGCATGCAACAAGGGCTGATGAACAACATAGGCAGTAGTCCTACGACACATGTCCTACATGACTGGGAGTCCTCCTATGCATTCACCATCACTGGGTCTGTAGGGGAGGCTCAGGGCATACTATGTACTGATTGGAGAGCAACGCCTGCTCACCTTGATGCCTAGCACTGCCATCACACATTGGGCGGTGATTGCCATGTCAAAGGCACATGCCATCACACACATGGCATGTGACATAGCCACCAAGTGAAGAGGGAGAGGAGGGCTACTTTTTTGGATTTCAACCACTCTGGTCCTGACATTGCATCGTCACATCAATTAGTATACATGTTGTACATGGATCTGCTAGTCCAAATTGGCAACGATGCACAGTGCCTTGTCTAGATCAACATAATGCAGTAAACATTGTGATTCCACCTCCCCAACACCTGTAACGGAATAATTTTGCATTCGTGAAGCACCGGTCAAGTAATGTTTGTAGGTGCAGCGGAGCACTGAGGGGTGGTGGGGCAGAAGGGGATGCCAGTCAACAATACTACTGGTGCTGGTGTCATTCATGTCACGCAAGTGCAGGGGTGGGTGGCACAATGAAGTGCAAGGGGGAGTGGCGGCTGGAAGTGCTGTACAAGGTAAGTAGGACTTGACGTCAAGGGCAGATGGTGTTAGGCGCAGACAAGTGCTGGGGGGGTGGCCTATAGGGGTACAGAGACAATCATGCTGTGCTGTGGGCTCGGAGGGGACAGGGGAGGTACACACTGCCTCTGGCTCGGCAAGGTCCTTTCAGATTTCTATGTGTCCTGCAGAGTTGTCACATGCCGCAGATATGTGCCCTTGGATTGGGGATCTCATCTTGGTGAGAAGGGTGAGGCGCTATTGCCTTTGGAGCATGTGGCAGGCCAGTTTGCCAGAGGATGGCCATGATGCAGGACATTCCCTCTCTGCCACCCGGCACCTGTGGTTTGGGTTCCCAAGATCCGAGTCATGCCAGGACTCTGCATTGGCATGGGGCTTCAGACAGGTGGTCATGACCGTGGCTAAGACATCCAGTGTACCTGACATGGAGTGGAGCATGGAGTGGGCCCTGTCAGGATGGGAGTGAGCCTAAGGGGGAGCTGGATGGGGGGGACATTTTGGCAGCATGAGCCTCGACTGACACACACTTCATGGGTCGGAATACCAAGAAGGTGTGTGACAGTGGTGAGGGTGGCTTTGCCTGTGGGGTGTTGAGGGTGAGCTGGGAGGAGAGGAGAATGTGATCACTCCAGGAGAGAGGAGTGCAGAGATGGACGGAGAGGGGAAAGTCAGATGAGATCAGAGCATCAAGAGTGTGCCCTGCAGAATGAGTAGGGACAGACGGGAGTCTAGAGGGTGAGAGGGAGTTGCTGAGGTCACAGAAAGGTCAGGTGGGGGCGTCAACAGGCATGCAGGTGGATGCGTACCGCACCAAGGATGAGGAATTCTGTGTCTGGGGACATGAGTGAGGAGGAGAGGTGAGGACACTCAGAAAGGAAGTAGTACATTTGACCAGTTTTCCCAGACACAGTACGCACTGTTTGGAATGTCAAGGTGTGGTGGACAGACACCTCACACAAGCCATTCCAGAGTGGAGTAGGTCTAAGTAGGTGTGACAGTGGCAGGAATACCCTCAGGGAAGCCAAGGGCACACCCCCCATGCACAGTGGTGGCGGGCCAAGGAGAGGGTCAAGGATGCAGACAGAGCTGGCCGTCAGACATGTTTCCATGAGACCAAGGATGTCAAGGTGCATAACCTCATGTGAGTGACAGTTATCGGAGGAATGCCTGATGCAGCCACAGTGAAAGGAGTGTAATTGTGGAGGAGGTTGACAGCCTTGTAGGACTTACGGGGAGTGCTAGAGATCAGAGGTGCCGCATGTGTAGGAGTTGGAGTGGGAGGCGGAGAAGGTTCATGGGAGGGTGCAGGGAGGCAGTGCAGGATTGATGAGGAGAGAGGAGGGGGGACAGCAGGAGAGGTAAGGAAGTTGATGAGATGTGGGTGGCATTTCTCAAGGAGATTGAGGTTGGCCTAAGGGCCTTGGACTGAGACGCTCCCATTACCATGCACATCATTAGTGGTATCTGAGGATTGGAAGGAGGCCAGGAGTACACCCCAACGGGTCCCACCTATGATGGTGGAAGAGGAGCAAGGAGAGAGGACAGGGACCATGTGAAGGGTCTATGGGACAGGCAAAGGCATGTATGAGCAGATGTCAGTGAGAGTTAGCTTGGAGTAGGCTCAGATGCACTGGTCAGCAATAGGGTGGGTCGCATTGGAGGGCAGGCTGCCCTCATTTGACTTTTGGCAAGCAGGTGTCGTGCGTAGGGCACGATGGTCTGAACTGTAGAAGTCATGGAAGATAGACCATGAAGAGCAGCATGGAGTGTGAGGGAATGGGGCTCGAAACCAGACGGTACCAAAGGACCCAGGAAGGAGGTGGATGTCAAGGCTACATCCACATTATGACTGCATGTTGGTAGGCATTTATATACAGAGGACGCATTAGCATGTGGTATCATTGCATGTCAGGCATGTGAAGATGAAACTTTGATGGCTGGGGGAAAGGAGAGGAATGGTATGTAAGACATCAGATGAATAGACAGGGGAGTATGAGCAACAATGTAGTGACAAAATCACTAATCAAGGGCAACTTCCATGGTGTTGGCCCATATGTGCACTGTTGCCAGTAGGGATAGTGCTGTGGCCAGATGGTGTTGCACTGAACATACTGGATGAGGCACATGGGTGCCACTATCAACTCTGCCACACACCCCCTTGACAGGCACCCAACATGAATGCTTCACACACACAACATGCACATGGATGATACACACATGCATGTGCACTCACCGGATGATGCCTCGTAATCAGGGAGGTCTCCCACACCTTGGAGTTGTCCCTCGGTGACGTAGGATCCAGCTACGGACTCGTGTGGTGTGAGTTCTATTTCCTGTGCTGGGGACCCACCTCCAGTCACCAAGGTTGCGGCATGACTTGAGGCCAGCTTATCCTTTGCCCTGCGCTTAAGGTCATTCCAGCGCTTCTGGCAATCACTAGCTGTGCGCCTCACTACTCCAAGGGCACTTATTCTGTCAGCAATGGTCTGCCAGTGTGCCTGGCGTCTGGCATGTGTGGTCTTGGACCCTGCAACGATGACCATTTCCCTATCATGATCTGACACATACTGAACAAGTGCATTAAGTTCGGCGTCTGTGAAGCTTGGCTTCCTTGATGGGCCGGACTGTGCAGCCGTGTCTGGGGCATCAGCCTGTGCCGGACGTGCACTCTTCCTCTTGCGTTTGGAAGGGGGTGGGGATCCAGAGTGTCCTACGCCGCTGTGGACACTAGGGGCAGGAGCCGTGGTGGACTCTGTACTGGGTGTGTGTGATTGCCCACTCAGCATGGGAGTAGGTGCAGGCATTGGGGGTAGTGGGATGGGGTCAGGCCTGATCTGAGGTGCATGAACTAGGACCGACACAGTCTTGGCAGGGTGTATGAGAGGTGGGGTGGATTGAGCCACACCCTGGCTACGGGGGCCAGCAGATGACCTATCTGGCATAGATGCGCGTGCCCTGATGACACCAATGTGCACCGGTGCACGTACAGTGGACCTGCTGACCTGGATGTCAGCGATGGAATCACCCTCGGACAGGTCTGGTGCCACAATGGCCTGGTCCGACATGGGCTGATCAGGGTTGGTATCAGCCACATGACTCTCAACTGGGGGGGGGGCATGGGTGTCCCTGACTGTTCCTCCAGACTGGGGGGAACAGGGGCGCCCTGCAAGTCACAACCACGTCCCCTGTTGGATCCTCCACGGCCACCACGTGTGGCTCGGCCACCTTTGCCACCCTTACGGCTTGCACGCCTCCCAACCATGGCACTGATGGTATTGTGCGTATGGGAGTGGGTGTGCACAATTGTCCTGGGCAATTGGGTGTCAAAGGGGTTGGGTACCAGATGGTATTCGTACCCTAGTGCAGTGGCAAGGCTATATGACACCCCTGGGGAAAGATGACGGGTCACGCAACGCACAGGCACCCCAAAAAAGTTAAGGAACGTGCACAATACCCCTCCTAGACCACGTGTGCTGATGGAAAACCCTGCACTACGCTGTGGCATCCAGTAACACAATGAACGTATGCGTGTCACACGCGGCCTAGATTGACCTCTGAAGGGGTAGGCTACACACGGGGCAAGCACAGATGTTAGATACGTGCGTGACTCACCGTCTGCCAGGTAAAAGAGCGTGAAAAAATAGCACTTTTGGTTGGCAACACCCCCGCCAAAATAAGAGGTGTACGCTGTCTGAGGAGACAGGACAACTGTAGAAGGGGACACTGTTTGAGGGAACAGGCCCAGGAAAACCAGTACAAGAGGAAATAGGGAAAAGAGCTGTCAGAGGTAACAGGGAGTACGAACTGGAAACGCCGTGAAGTAAATCGCGTGTGAAACGACAAGAAGTACCGAATTCACCCACTCGCTCTCCACGAAAAGCACGTACAAGGAAATAGTGTTCAACACTACCTTTTATACAGGCCCACACGTACATCGTCACTTACGGCGTGTACGTGCTTGGCCCATTTTCACCAATCACACGCTTTGGCACTCCTGCGTGTAGGTATCTTTTCACCAATCACACGCTTTGTCACTCCTGCATGTGGATCCTTTTTCACCAATCACGCGCTTCGACACTCCAGCGTGTAGCTCACTTTTCACCAATCACACGCTTTGTCACTCCTGCATGTGGATCCTTTTTCACCAATCACGCGCTTCGACACTCCTGCGTGTCGCTCACTTTTCACCAATCACACGCTTTGACACTGCACGTGCAGGTAACTATTGACGCACATATGCTGGTGACGGGTTTTCGCGCGATGAGTGTGGGGTTTTCAGGTGCAAAATCACTCCCTATCAGGCTGTCCACGCGTTCTGACACGAAAGACCACGCTCCTGGCCAGGAGGCCGAATTTAAGTCCCCAAGAACCCTGAGCACGCTCCCACCTGCCATCGGCTGCTGCCTGACTGCCTGCTGGCCACGTGCCCCACAGTGCTGGTGGGTGGGGGTGGTGGGAGACATGGGTGGGGGCCTGGTGGAGGGTGCCCCTGGTGGATGGGGGTTGGGGGTGGTGGGAGACATGGATGGGGGCCTGATGGCAGGTGCCCCTGGTGGATGGGGGTGCAGGGGGACATGATCAGGTGTGCAGGGTAGTCCACTGTTTTGTGGGCTGCCTGCAGGGGCCGGGGAGGGTGTACAGGGTACACCTGTGGGGGCCCACCCAGCCTATTCGCATGTGATAATTCCCACGCACCCCTGTGATACACGTACCCTGGCCAATCGCGTGTTGAACTTCCCGCTACCCCTGTAATACACGCACCCTGCCTGTTCGCGTGTGATGATTCCCGCGTACCCCTGTAATACACGTTCCCTGGCCTATCGCGTGTTCTACTTCACGCGTCCCCCTGTAATACACGTTCCCTGGCCCATCGCGTGTTGAACTTCCCGCTACCCCTGTAATACACGCACCCTGCCTGTTCGCGTGTGATGATTCCCGCGTACCCCTGTAATACACGTTCCCTGGCCTATCGCGTGTTCTACTTCACGCGTCCCCCTGTAATACACGTTCCCTGGCCCATCGCGTGTTGAACTTCCCGCTACCCCTGTAATACACGCACCCTGGCTGTTCGCGTGTGATGATTCCCGCGTACCACTGTGATGCACGTTCCCTGGCCTATCGCTTGTTCTACTTCACGCGTCCCCCTGTAATACACGTTCCCTGGCCCTTCGCGTGTTGAACTTCCCGCTACCCCTGTAATACACGCACCCTGGCTGTTCGCGTGTGATGATTCCCGCGTACCCCTGTAATACACGTTCCCTGGCCTATGCGTGTTCTACTTCACGCGTCCCCCTGTAATACACGTTCCCTGGCCCATCGCGTGTTGAACTTCCCGCTACCCCTGTAATACACGCACCCTGGCTGTTCGCGTGTGATGATTCCCGCGTACCCCTGTGATGCACGTTCCCTGGCCTATCGCGTGTTCTACTTCACGCGTCCCCCTGTAATACACGTTCCCTGGCCCATCGCGTGTTGGACTTCCCGCTACCCCTGTAATACACGCACCCTGGCTGTTCGCGTGTGATGATTCCCGCGTACCCCTGTGATTCACGTTCCCTGCCTAGTCGCGTGTAGTACTTCCCGCGTACTCCTGATTTGGAGATTGCCCGCTTTGCTTTCCTTGTTTGCCTGCCCTGTGAAGTGGTCCGGGGTTAGCGCAGCCCCTAGCGATGATTTAGCGCTTTTGATGGCTTTTCCGTGCGCGAGGGCGTTCTTGGGGGCGTTACTGGCGCTGCTGCAGGCTCGCTGCGATTCTCTGCGCCACGGCTGTTTTGGGAGCTTGAAATCCATGAATACGCTGTGCGCGGAAATCTGTTTTAGCGCACGTGCCTGGCGCAGACTATCGCAGGCGCACGCTGTGCGCCAGCCGCGTGCGCTACTTGTGCGCTGGATTCTATGAATTAGCCTGTCCATTGTTATCAATGAAGATAGGGGATTTGGCAAATGTGCCTAGGGCGCTTTTTTGTTTCGGCTATTAGGTGGCGCTAAAGTGCCACCTACGAACCAAAACTATTGTATTAGAGAACAGCTAGAGAGAAATGGCGTATACAGAGGAACACAAAGCTTGTAGGTGTTGTTTGTTTATTTACCCACCCATTGACTGCCCATGGCCATGCTAAGCCCTATAGACATGCCACCCACTTCTTGCCCCTCCTCTCCCTGTCAGCTTGTGTGTCTGTCTGCTCATTCTATCTGTAGACTCTCGGTCTCTCTGTGCATTCTGTCTTAATCTGCACTCTGTGCTCTGTCAGTGTGTGCTCTGTCTCCCTGTGCACTCTCTCTGTTTTTCTCTCTGTCTCTCTTTCTTTTGGGCTGTGTGCTCTCTCTATCTCTCTGTACTCTGCCCCCTCTTTCTCTGCCTGCTCTATCTCTCTGTGCACTATGTCTCCCTGTCCTCTCTTTCTCTATGTGTGCTCTAATTCTGTGTGCCCCCCTTTTCTCTGTGCTCTGCCCCTGTGTGCACTGTCTCCCTGTGCACTCTGCCCATCTTCTCTGTCTTTCTGTCCTTTCGATTTCTCTGTGTGGTGTGCCCCCCTTTTATTCTATGCTCTGTCTCTCTGTGTACTCTGTGTGTCTGTGTTCCCCATCTTTCTGTGTGCTCTTCCTCTCTGTGTGATCTCTGTGATCTGTCTCCCTGTGTACTATGTGCACTCCCTCTGTTTTTCTGTCCTTTCAGTTTCTCTGTGTGCTCTGCCTCCCTGTGTGTTCTGTCCCCCTCTTCCTCTTTGTGCTCTTTCTCTTTGTGTGCTCTGCCCCCCTCTTTCTCTTTGTATCCAGCCTCTCTGTATGCTCTGTCTCTCTGTGTGTTTTCTCCCCACTCTTTCTCTGTGTGCTCTGTCCTCCTCTTTCTCTGTGGGCTCTGTCTCTCTGTGTGCTCTCCCCCCCTTTCTCTGTGTGCTCTGTCTCACTGTGTGTTCTCTCCCCCCTCTTTCTATGTGTGTTCTTTATCTCTGTGTGCTCTGCCCGCAGCGTTCTCTTTGTGTCCTGTCCCTCTGTGTGTTCTGCCTCTCCGTAAGCTCTCTCCCCCCTCTTTCTCTGTGTGCTCTGTCCCCCTCTATCTCTGTGTGCTCTGTGTGCTCTGTCTCTCTGTGTGTTCTCTCCCCCCTCTTTCTATGTGTGCTCTTTCTCTCTGTGTTCTCTGCCTGTCACATTCTATTTGGGTCCTGTCCCTCTGTGTGCTCTGTCTCTCTGTATGCTCTCTCCCTCCTCTTTCTCTGTGTGATCTCTGTGCTCTGTATCCCTGTGTACTATGTACCCTCTCTCTGTCTTTCTGTCCTTTCAATGTCTCTGTGCGCTCTGCCTCTCTTTGTGCTCTGTCCACCTCTATCTCTGTGTGCCTTTTCTCTCTGTGTGCTCTGTCCCCGCCTCTTTCTATTTGTATCCAGTCTCTCTGTGTGCTCTGTCTCTCTGTATATTCTCTCTTTGTGTGCTCTCTCCCCCCTCTTTCTCTGTGTGCTCTGTCTCTCAGTGGAACCGGTCTGTGTGATTTATATGCTCTGTCTCCTGTGTGTACTATGTGCACTCTCTCTGTCTTTCTGTCCTTTCAGTTTCTCTGTGTGCTCTGCCTCTCTGTGTGTTCTCTCCCCCCTCTTTCTATGTGTGCTCTTTCTCTCTGTGTTCTCTGCCTGCCGCATTCTCTTTGTGTCCTGTCCCTCTGTGTGCTCTGTCTCTCTGTATGCTCTCTCCACCCTCTTTCTCTTTGTATCCAGTCTCTCTGTGTGCCCTGTCTCTCTGTATGCCCCCCTCTTTCTCTGTGTACTATGCCTCTCTGTGTGCTCTCTCCCCCTCTTTGTCTGTGTGTTCTGTCTCTCTGTGGGCCCGGTCTTTCTGTGTACTCTGCCTCTCTGTGTGCTCTGTCCCCCTCTATATTTGCGTGCTCTGTGTGCTCTGTCTCTCTGTGTGCTTTGTCCCGCCTCTATATTTGCGTGCTCTGTCTCTCTGTGTGCTCTGTCCCCCTCTATCTCTGTGTGCTCTGTCTCTCTGTGGGCCCGATCTTTCTGTGTGCTGTGCCTCTCTGTGTGCTCTGCCCCCCTCTATATCTGCGTGCTCTGTGTGCTGTGCCTCTCTGTGTGCTCTGCCCCCCTCTATATCTGCGTTTTCTGTGTGCTCTGCCCCCCTCTTTCTCTGTGTGTCCTGTCTCTCTGTGTGCTCTGCCTCTCTGTATGCTCTGTCTCTGTGTGTGTTCACTCCCCCCCTCTTTCTCTGTGTGATCTGTCTCTCTGTGGGCCCGGTCTTTCTGTGTGCTCTACCTCTCTGTCTGTTTGTCCCTCTGCCTGTGTTCTTAGTGTGTTATTTCTGGTCTGAATGTCTGCTTTGTTTGCTGTGTCTCTTTGTCTGCCCTTTCTCTCTTTCTGTGCTATCTGTCTCTTTGAGTGCTGTCTCTCTATGTCTGCATAGCTGTTGACCTGCGGCTCGAAGGGGGTGAGGGGCGTTTGACCCACAGTCAAGCACAACACCTAGGAGGCGGCGAATGTGTTCAGGAAACCTGGGAGCAGGGCGGGCAGAGAAACGAGGCCTTCACGTTGATAAAGTCCTGCTTCTTTCCGATGCAAAGCGAGCCTTTCATCTCCAATGGCTTTACCGAGGGCTGCTTCTGCAAAGCCTTGACCTCGTGTGACCTCTTAAAGTTTGCAGATTTCGCAGCACAGAACCAAAAAAACTATGCCTTGCAGACTCATATAAAAAAACAAACCACGCTTCAGGTGCCTTGGAGTCAGCAAATTAACTTAGATACACTAATACACACTATTATAAAAATGTCAATACAAGTAAAATGTGCTTTGCTTTTAATTCTAATGCAATTGTTCTCAATGTATTGGGTCCTTTTAGTGAGTTTGGGGCTAGGGGGCTATTAAAATGTTGGATTCTACGCAATGGGAGTGGCACAACGCACAATTGGCCCTCGTGCCGTCTGTGAAAGGTGTGTCTGCTCTGCCTCTGTGTGTTGTGAACTCTGTCTCTCTGTGTGCACAGTCTCTCTGTACACTCTTTCTCTTAGTCTGCCGGCTGTGCGCCCTCTCTCCGAATCCCCCCCCCCCCTGACGCCCCCACGTCCATCCCCCCAGCCCCCGCGATAGTGAGAAGAAGAGCAATGCAGGCCATAGGAGGAGTGGGAGAGCTAGGGAGGAGAGGGAAGTGACGCAGGATCAGGGATGCGGGCTGAAGGAGAAAGGGACTGAGGACTATGCGAAAGCGGGCTTTCCAGGCTGCATGCCTTTGTGGTGTTACTGTTGCTTCACAAACATAACGCGTGCACACGCACACGCACAATCCAACTCCAACACGCACGCGCATGGGTGGTGGACAACTTTGCAATCACTTGTAGCATTCAAACATCAGGATTTTGCATTGGCAATATTGCCACTGCCTTGGTTTTAAAAAAGCTCAGTAGGTCAATGCAATTCCTGGGAAGGCCACTGCATTTCTTAATTCTTCGTAAATTGATGAATTGACTTTGGTGAGAGTGCCAAAGGTCTGTGGCAGCGAGCGCTATATGAAGATTAACTTATTATATTTAAAAGCGCAAGTAAATTGGTAAATAATGAATGAACACCATCATTACAGTTCTGTGCAGCTATATCTCGTTTGTTATGGACCTAAACTGTGCAATCTTCTCTGTCTGAGGAGGTGATGACCTGGGGAGAAGTTCTGCTTTTACTTTTTAGAGGAGCTAGCAATTGTGAACTTATGCCCTGGACACCGCTTCATTCATACGAGGCCTCCATGATGACGGGAAGAAGCCGGCAGCCAAAAAGCCTCTGGAGGGCACCGGCGGACAGCACTCTGCCCCTACTGAAGCGGCCGAGTACTTTGGGCATCCTGCACCTGGAAGACCAGGAGGGGAAGGTGGTGGAGTGCAGGGCAGCCATACAGGTAAGTGGGGGAAGGGGGCGGGATTTAGACCAGGGAACTCCACGAGTGATAGGGGAGGTGGCAGAGTGGCGAGTGGGTCTAAAATACAAGTTGGTATGTGGTGGCCGTTAGCAGCAGCAGCAGATCAGATAAACTGCAACATACTGATGTGGCAGCATTCTGAGGGAAATCGGTGAGGGTGGCATCACAATGCTGCCAGTGTGAGGTCTTGCTGGCATAATTCCACTGGTAAGAAGGCACGGATCTGCGCCTTTTAGTCCGATTTGGGGCAGGCAAGGGGCCTGTGCAAGGATTCAAGCCAACGTCTGCATTGCATTCAATTTGCTGTCGTGAGACAATGGGCCTCATTACGACCCTGACGGCCGCGGTATGAACAGTGCCACATTACGAGTTTGCTCGCGGGTGGCGGTATGCACGTCTGGTCTGGCCAGATGTGCATACCGGCACCTGCGAGCAGACCAGGATGCTAACAACGGACCCATCATTAACGGGTCCATTGTTAGCATTCTCCGCATTACCATTGAGCTCTATGGGGGCACAAATGGGAATGGGGACGTACCGGGTCCGGGTCCTGAAAAGTGAATTGCTGGGTCCGCAAAAGTCGGAATGGGCCGGTAATTGCTTTTTTTTTCGGGACCCGGACCAGAGTTTGGAGGTAGCCATGCCGGTAATGACGGCATGGCTACCTCCAAACTCGTAATGAGGCCAATGATATCTTCTTGCTTAGTTGCCCTGAAGCACACCAATGGAATGACTTCATTGAACAGAGTGATCTCATTTCAAATCTTCTATTCACGCAACCCCCTGAAGAAGAGCGTACCTATAGTTCGAAACATTGTGGCAGGTTGATGGTGTAAACCGGCGTATGTGTTACTTTATATGGAACAATCATGAAGAATATATTTGTTTTGGAGTAGTGACTAATATCTCATTGAATGTGCATAAAACTTCAGCTAAGTTTGATATCGCTGCTAATAAAATTTCACATTACATGTCAATATCCTCTTGAAAGACCATCATGGAAGTCATTGAGTGCAAGCGAAAGACGGGTCACATCGTTCATTCAAGGAAAGCTTTTTCTGATCCCTTCTTGGGCAATTCAATCCTTGCACCACTGGAAAATCGCACCAGAACGCTAATGTTGCAATTAAAATAATTACTTAATTATCATGGATATTTTTTGGAAATACTCAAAAGCACAGAAGAATTGTCCAAAACACTTGGCTCTCCAAGGATGAAAACTGAAAACAAGGAATGTTTTATTATTCTTAATTAGTACCCAATGAGGGTCAATGAGCTTTTTAAAAGCAGGATTATTGGACCTCGTCTGGGCCTTACCCACCCAACAAGGCTCTGATGCCGCGGTGTCCTGGAGTTCTTTCCCGCGAGTGGCCGCCATAGAAAGGAAAAAGGGACTCATGTAGTCCCTTCTACCCTTCCATGGTGGCCATTTTGTTTGTTTACTTTTTTGTCATTTTTTCATTCATTTTAATGGCCATCACGGAAAGGGTGAAGGGACTAGTCCCTTCTGCCCGATCCCTGACAGCCATTTTTTTTCTTTTTTATCTCAAGTCGAGAAACGGTTGCAGCACCGTTTCTCACTTTGAGAAACATGGCTCTTCGTACCCCGGTATGACATGCCGGGGTACTAACGGCAATATAACCCTCAGAGAGGTGGCATTACCCTACCTCCAAGGGTTATATTGCCTAAACATTGAATCGTTATAGGACCTACCCAAATATCTTCAGTTAAACAATTGGAGTATTTGGTAAATTGGTGTAAAAATGTATTGATATGTATAAGAGCATTGTTGGAATGACAGAAAGTGCTGGGAATTCCACGAGGCCTATGGATGATTTTAAAACCCAGTTTGTGTAGATATAACAAACAGCTTAAAATGTAGTGGAATTTGATAATCAGCAAAGGTTCCTTGGACCTGATTCTCTTGATGATGTAAGGATTGGCGAACTCCATTGAGGTTCTAGCCATTGAAATTAAGGTTGTTTAATATGAGGACAAACATCCAAGGAGTGTACTTAAATCTAGGAAGGTTTAGACAATATGCTTGATAATTATAAAAAAAAAGTGTTGGCAACTAAACTGCAGCTGTTCCACAGAGATATGAATGATAACAGATACACCCACGGATATAAATAATGGGCATTTTTTAACTTCAAGATTTAAACAAATATATATGGTGCCCAAGAATGAGGATCTGATGCTTATTCTATGACATCCGAAAGACCAGAATTAAGTAACAGAGAAAGTCCCACTGAATTGTTTTTTTGGAAATTGAGATTGAGTTTTTTGATGCAACTAATCCTACGGAGGATAAGGAGCCATCCCCAATAAGAGGATGAAATAAGAAGGGTACACTTAACCCTTCCGCCTCTCACAGGCTAATGGACACACCTTGCACATTAGTGAAGAATGAAATTGATTCTCTTCATTTTGTGACAATTCCATCCTCCGTAAAACTTTACAAACAACAAACAGAAGGCCTCAATGCACGTTATGACCAAGGTCTGAAAAAGAGGCTGTCATCCTGCTACGGTCACATTTCTGGCGGCAACGGGATTACCGCCACCTTTGCTGCACCACTGAATTATAGGTGTGGTCTTGAAGTAGAGGCTTTACCACCAGTAGAGCACACGCATTTGCAGATTAAGTGCAGCGGAATTGCCATTAACGGTAAATCCACCAACATCCCCATGGAGTGCAATGGATTAAAAAAATGGGGAGTAACCCTGCGCTCCCCCAAACTGTAATCACACAGTAAATTCATAGGACTAGGAGGCGTTGACTGTAAATGAGCATGGCAGTAATTCCATAGACACAACATGGTATTACCGCCATACTTGCGATGAGGCCCAAGGTGTATTAAATAAGTACAAATGTATCCAAGCATAAGAATACAACCTGATGAACAAAGTGGGGCGATTGTCATTCAAGGTCATGAAAAATATCACAATGAAAACCTTAGACAACTGCCTAACTCAGTTACATATTTGTCAATTTATTAGCAATCCCTATCCATCAACTCAAAGGGTCCTTCAAAATATGGCGTAAAGAGGATTAAACAATCAATGGATCAGCGAAAACGACTTTTACATTTTTGGTCCCACTTATTTCCACCATGCCCGCTTTAAGTGCTGGCTCTAAGGTTGTGCTAATGCGCCATCTATGAGACAAAACTATTGCATTGGAGTACAGACAGGAGGTGGATGGGTCATGAGGAGGGATGCAACGTTTGTTGGTGTTGTTTGGTTATTTACCCACCAATTTACTGCCCATGGCCCTGCTATTTACTCAGACCATTGCCACCAATTAGCAACCCCTCCGCACCCAAAACTCATCCTCCTAGGATCCATGATCCATTTGAGCTAGCTTTATCAAACAGTAACATGAAACTTTGCACTTGCCTGTCTGTTATTTCAAATCAGTCTCCTGAGAGGTAATGACTTAATTGGAGCTTTACATGCAGTGCTTTAAGTGGGATAATAAATTGAGGGGGCTTTCTAATGCACTGTGATGCACTATTTGACGATGGAGCATAAAAAGAGTCTTGTTCAGCGTCAAATCCCAAGTAGCTAATAAAGCTTTAAAAGAGGAGTGAGCTGTGTAATTAAAGGAGTGACCTAACAGAGCCAATCGAGTTTCCATATGTGCAATGAAAGGGCAAACATTCTAGTTTAAAAGTTGTATTTAAATATGGTCAATGTGTGTAAAAATATTGACTAAAATAAATATATTCAAATATGAAACAGAACATCAAATCAAAATGGGTCAGTACACCACGCAATCCCACGGTTCTTCTGAAAGAAATCCGTTATTCGCACATACTAATTAAAGGCATTCTAATGCTAATATTTTATTACAATGTGTGGCAAAAATCAGTCATGTATTCTCTTATAATTTCCCTTTCCTGTTTGACAAGTGCCTTATTTCACATTTCTTTAATTGATGTTATGATTCTAAACATTGCGGAAGGGGACCTCTACTGGCAAAGAGCAGCATTTCCACTCATATTTTTAAAGACATTTGGTGAGGGAGGTCCGTTTGGAGAGCCCTGGCTCAAGGGCAATATTTGGAGACTGCCGGGGCTGAGCCCTGGCCCACTTAAAGCCCTGTTTACCTGTTCTTCTGGTGTAATAAAAATGTTGTAACCAAGTGTGCCTCCAGCCACTTTATTTATAAGCAGTACATGTGTCCTTCGCTGAAGTCCATTTAAAAACAAGAATTGGCAAAGCCAACGGGGCTAGGCTTGTGTGTAGGAGTCATATATGCATTTTCCAGGCACTACTAGTACATGCCCAGGCACTCACGCCATTTTGCAGGTTCTTTCATTAATGGGCAGTTACTAGCATTACAGCAGTGCTGGCAAATGCCCATCCCATGCCTACACAAAATCCCAAACTACTGCCATTGCCAATGCTTGTTTCCACTATTCCTAGTATCCATAAAGATGATTGAACCCACCTGGAAGACTGATAGGGGTTGAGAACAATATTATACAAGAACTGTTATATAGTTACGTCAATAGGGGGCAGACTAATAATGCCTGAAATCGTTCATTGATGTCGTATTAGCAGCCACCGTACAATGATACAATATGATATGATATTTTATTTATATCACACCCATACACAAGTGTTTCAGGGCGCAACGAGGCAAGGGAGGGATACAAGGGAGGACAGAAACAGCGATCTTACTAGGCCCAGTGACAGTGAGAACGCACAAGTGCAGGGGAGAGGGGAGGGGAAGGGCAAGGGGCAGGGGAGGAGTGGAAAGTGCTGAACATGTGACCAAAACAACAACAGGTAGTGCGGCCAGCAGGTGGCAAGTGCACGAATTAAGCACCGACAACAGGTATAAATAAGTGCAGGTAAGGGGACTGTATGGTTGCAGATAAAGACCTAAGTGTAAGGGATGCCAGGAGGCAGTGTGGGTGTGCAGCTGGGTGGGCAGGGTTCGGGGTCCGAAATCAGAGGGTAGCCTGATGCCCAGTACAGAAACAGACAGAGATCAGCAGGGGAGAGGAAGAGAGAAGGCAGAAGCAAAGAGGAAGGTCTTGAGGTGATTCTCGAACCGAAGATGGTTGTCCTCAAGTTTCAAAGTGGCAGGGAGGCTGTTGCAGAGGGAGGCCCCAGCCGAAGAGCGAAATCTACCCCCAACTCATTGCTTGGAGCAGCCAGTGACCCTGAGGGAGTTGGAGGTGGAGGAGACAGATGAGAGATTTGGATCCACAATAGTGTCTTCTGGTGCCCCCCCCACCATCCCCCCAACCGTCCCCACCGGATGATGACATCCAAGCCAGCTGACTAGAAGGGCCTTATCGCAGCCCCAGCCCTGCACGAGACAAGTGTGGAACAGATGAGGGATGATGGCTCGACCTCTGCAGCGCTCACCCATCTAAGGGGGCGGGGCCACTGGCCGCGCGGCCACCTGTGGCTTACTCCAGGGCGCGCGACCCTCGCTACTAAGTCCTCGCATCTGTTCAGCAATTTAATTAGAAATGCGAGCCGGGCACATCACGGTACTTTGCGGGGGCATCGCAGCTCAGTGCAGTGCGGCAGCAGCGGTTTAAAAGCCCAGGCAGGGCCTTGATTTCAGGCAGCCGGCATCTGTTAAGGGGTTTTTAAAACCTTTTTTCCAGACAGTGCTCGCACGGGGGACGCCCACTGATTATGGGGGAGACGGGGCGGGGGGTTCGGTGTGTGCTTTACGTTACTGACGTACAAGGATCCTGGTTGACTTTCAGCACTGCCTTTGCCTAGGGCGGAAGCTGTTGTGCGTAAAAGCAACAGTGAGAATGTGAAACTGAGAAGCAGGCAGAAGGATGATTGCAGGCCCACGTGTTAATTGGTGTGAACGTCGCAGCCGCTGCTAAGCAGGCACCGGCTCCCAAGCAATGCATACGTGACTTTATATTTAGTATGTCCCCTCCCCCCAGGTACCCCAAAAGCACATACATGCGTGGAGTGTTCATTTCCATTGACACTGCGCGTCTTCCATCATGATGTCAAGTCCAGAGAAAGTGTTCAGAGGACACACCTTTGCAAATGTGTGAATCCAGAGTCTCTCTTTCTCTCACACACTCTCTCTCTCACTCTCTCTCTCTGTTACCTGTCTGCTCAGTCGTGCATGTCTCTCGCTCTCTGCGAACTGTCTCTTACTTCTGCAACATCCTAGACAAAGGACGGGAGGAAGGGGGCGAGAAACTGCAGATTACCACCAGACGGGTGTATTGGGTTCTGCACGGCAGAACAAAGAACGGCAGCCAGCAGGTAGCCGAAACCCTAAATGAACACTTAAACAACAAGTAAGGTGTCTTTGTCAGGATCACAGCGAGCCCTCTGAGGTGTAGTGAGCCATTTGTATCGTAAAGCTGAAAGGCCCCGATGTCGGTCCTTAATATGATCAACAACCCTGTCCTGCCATTCATACAATTAAACTCAAACCGCAGCTAGAGAATTATAATATGATAAATCGTGTGTGGTGTCAAAACGAGGATTCTAGCATGATCAGCAGATAGTGATGTCACAAGTAGGGGTCTATAATTGGATAAAATAGCCCCGTGGCTCCAGTCACTGATCAAGGAATGGCAATGTAGGCCAAGTCCCTCCATAAACCCGCAGGACCCGAATCTGGCTTGCATAACTTTGACCAGCAGTTGCGACGAAAAGCTGCAGTTTGCTCTCTCTCCTTTTTTTCTTTTTTACTTTTTTCTAGCAGAATGCCACCTGGCCAATTGTATGTTTTCTTTCATCTGTTGCAATTGCTTTTTTCTTTTGTCTCTCCTTTTTCTCTTTTTTCTGTAGTTTGCTTTCTCTGTGAAATCTGTTTACATTCTTGTTTACACAGTTTACTCCAATGTCTATTTCCCCTTTGTTGCCATCTGTGTTTTTGTGATGTTATTTCTTTTCGCACCCGTTCCCCTCCACTTGTCTTTTTGTGCAGGTATCTTTCTCGTTCCACCCCAATCAGTGTCTCCCATTTTCTTTTCTTCTTTTCTGCTATGGGTGGGCCCCCCTCACCCCCCCAGTGCCAAGGCCTTTTTTGGTGATTTTGGTATTTCGCCATTCAATGCCTTCTAACGTTTTCTCCTTCATTAACCCCCTAAGTGCCAAGGACGAGTTATCTCGTCCTAGGCAACAGGGAGGTAATCCCAAGGACGAGATACCTCGCCCTGGGCACTTAGGGGGTTAACCTTTCCTCATTCTCCGTAGCTTTCATCTGTTCTTCTTTTTCCAAGGCCTTGGCCTCTCTAGTACCTAAGCTTCCTCCTATGCAAATAAACAGCCCCGAGCATCCTCGCTCATATCAATCACTTCCAGGTGACAGGCGCTGGCTCTGTGCTTGGACTTTGATGGCACATTGATGAGAAAAGGCATTTCAGATGGCTACTTTGATGCTTTTCTTACTACAGGTGCAGTGTGGTGCCCCGGCATGCTATTACTGGGGAAATACACTACTGCTGGGAAGGAGTTACAGTCTCTCATGGGGGTTTATACTTACCCAATGTAACCTAAACCACCCCTCTCTCTTCCTGATCTGCCCCCCTTTCTCCCTGATCTGCCCATCTCTCTCCCTGATCTGCCCCTCTCTCTCCCTGATCTGCCAGAATGCCTAGAAACCATGCAAATGGACAGAGAACAGGAGTCATGTGGGGGGAAAAGGGAACCCGAGTTACAGCTCTAGCCGCTGAATTCTGAAGAATTTGCAATCGATGTAGCAAGTGCAGTGGCTGAGTAAAATTAGGGAATTACAATAGTTAATTGCGCTCACAACTAATGTAGCTACTTCAGGCGCATGCAACTGAGATGGTCAACAATGCAGGACTTTTCGCAGCACTTTAAGTTCAAAGTGACCTGATTGACACCTGAAAGCAACAAGTGCTTCCATCGATAGAGAAGCGCATAGATTGACACCTAAGTCTTTCACCACTAAAACCAGGGTGGTAAAATAACCAAGGGCAGAAGGCCAAAAGGCAGGGGTCCAGAGGGATGAAACTGGGGGAGGGCCAATCACCAACACCTCTGTCTTGTCCCCATTCAATTTAAGCCAGCTGTTGCTCACTCAACAACCCGCCGTCTCCAAGCAACTCGTCAGCTGGGACTCAGTATCAGGCTGAGATAGATTGAGCCGCACGATAATCTGTGTATCATCAGTGTAGGAGTAGCAACGGAGGCCATGGGAGTGAATGAGTCCAACCAAAGGTTGAATAGAAAAATTATATAGAATGGGGGACAGCACGGATCCCGGGTGGACCCTGCATGAAAGAGGTGTAGGCTCAGAGTGAAAGGTGGCAAGGGAAACAGATTGAGTACAGTCAGTAAGAAACAAATTAAAACAAGATAACACCGCACCAGAGAGACTCACCCCAGTTAGTCAGTCGAGTAGGATGGGAATGGTCTACGGTGTAAAATGCAGCTGATAGATCTAATAGTATCAGTGAATCATCTCCACCCTGATCACCGAGCCGAGCCAAATCATCGACCACCAAGACCAACACGCTCTCAGTACCACAGCCGGCGCGAAAGGGTAAAAAAATCGTAGTGTTCAAGAAATGAACTAAGTAGTGGAAAAATCAGGGATTCTAACAATTTCATAAAAATTGGCAATAAAGAAATGGGATGAATGCTGTCAGGAATAGTAGGATCGAGGGATGTTTTTTCAGCAGTGGGATCACAGTGCATGTTTGAGCTCTGTGGGAATGGATCCAGGAGCACAAGATGAGTTCACTGCCTGCACAACCTAAGGGGCAATAGCAGGCATGATATCAGATCATTCGGAGACGCTGACTTCATATTATTTGTGACAAACACTATGGGCCTCATTCCTAGCTTTGCATACATTTTCTGGTGATTTCGTGGTGCCAGTGGCACCATTTCCGGCAGCCGTAACCATGGAACCACTGGCAAATCACGACCTGTCAGTCGCGTGATTGCCCGCATGCCGGAAACGGTGCCACCGGCACCACTGAGTCCCTGGGAAACAGGCCTGAAATCGGTTGCACTGCATCAAACAATGCCAGTGGCACATATATGGGATGCTCCAGCCAGAAACAGCAGTAACAGAACCAGCAGTAATGGAAATAGTGGACCCCAGAAACAACATCATCGCTGGAACAAGAAACTCGTTGACAGCCATTTTGGAAAACACAATTGATTTAAAATCAGCCACTTCCACTGGCCATCCGGACCCGCAGACACTGGCAGTTCACCGGCAGCCATGGCATCTCGCATCCCAGAGAGACGGCAGCGCAAGCCACTCTTCACTGAGCAGGAGTTGACCATCCTTACAGACTGCATAGTAGACTATGCAGGAAAGTTGTTTGCTACGGATCACTGTAGCATCACCCAAATCCAGAAGAATGCTATCTGGGTGGAAGTTGCACAAAAGGTGTCAGCTTTGGTAACAACATCCGCACAGTATGTGACTGCCACAAGCGGTGGAATGACCTCCACCTGATGGTCAGAAACCTGCTGTCAATGCATGGCCACTGGTGGTGGAACCTCGTCACCCATCTGATTGATGCCAGGGGGCGACAAGTACAGCAGCGTGCTGCACCTAGAGAGAATCGAGGGAGTTGGAGGAGCAGAAGCTGATGTATGGACACCTTGTGAGGGCGGTGAGTAGAAGTGCAATGACAGAACACACACAGCTGACATGCAAATCCATTGCACCACACACGTACCTCTGTCCCTCTGCATAGCACAAGACCACACCGAACCCATACAGTGAATGACATCCCATGCGTGTTGACCAAGGACACAGAAACCGAAACCACAAATATCCAGACACACATATGCCCACGGGACAACGGTATCTGCACTGTTATTGACGCCATGGATACAAACACATACATGAGCCCCCCCTTGGCATGTATGTACCAGGTGCAATGTGAACCCATTACACACTGACAGGCATGCATGCACCCAAGTCGTCATGACGGACCCATCCCTGGCAAGTCTGACTGCCTAGTTTCCAGCCTAACAGGCCCAAGTGCAATGTTGGCCTACCCTCATCTCCACATCACTCCAGACCTGTGTCGGCACACCGGGCTCAACTCAATTGACCGGGCACCCCAACACATTCCTTCCCACCTGCCCTACCCTAGGATCACCATCGTACCCCACTAACAGTGAATTGCCGATGACACACTGCCCACCTACCAACACTCATCCAGCACCACCTCACCATTACCTCCCAAACATGATTGATAGAGTGGCAATCATGCAACATGCCCTGCGGCCCATGCCAGCCCTGACCCCAGCCAAACAAAGAGCCACCTCACCATGATACCCGCACACTGTAACCCAGCCACTTCCTGCACAGACTCCATGATCTCCTCCCCACACCCTATGCCGTCACCACTGAACAATCCCACACCTCACACCCGCACATGACAGACCATGGTAATACGTCAGACTCACAGCGCCACCACCGCAAAGTCAGCCAACCCTACCATGCCTACACCCATATGGCCAATGTCACTACTGCTCATGTCCCAACAGCGGTGGCAACCCACCCTCACTCTGCTGTCACATACCCTCACCCCCTAATGCACATCCAGGGCACTGTTGAGTGCAATAGCTCAGGCCCCTGGGATTGCTTCCGAAAAGCCCTGGGATCACTGTACAGGCTCCTTGTGATGGTAATAACAATTGCATGTCTCCCTGCCCCACACGCAAGGTTGTCTGGTGCCATGTTTACCATGTGTGACGTCTGTGGTAGCCCATCCCCAACAAGCCAACAACAGCATCCCTCACTAACACCTTCCCATGGCCACCCTTCCCTGGAATGGCTGAGGCATGGGCTGTCCACCTCCATGTACCCCCCCAAACTCTCTTGCATCACTTGGACCTGCCTCTCTGGCCCCCATCAACATGTGCCCAGCCCTTTAAGCCCCCAGCCACTGGAACAGACCCCTCACATCCCGGTACCCGCGGACCCTCCTCACTTGCATAGCATTGTCCCCTGCAAATGCAATGTGACAATGACACAAGGACAAGTACAGCCGTGTCACTTGAATCAACCTTCACCTCCTTGCTTGTGGCGCCCAGTGACACATGCGAAAATGTGGCATGCAATGTTCGACTGCATGACCCCTTGACGCCTTGCCATACACTGTTTGAACTGCATGTAGCAAGGCAATGGGATGGCACAGATGTGTATAACGTCACGCCCCACTCACCCCCACAGGCACAACATCTGACAGCGATGAAGCTGGCATGAGCCCCTCAAGGAGAAGCAAACAAGAGGAGAGCACCACCACGCTGTAACAGTACCAAGGTGACACCAGCACCGCACACGCAGGGCACAGGCCCGGTGAGCAGGCTGCCTGCCCCTGATGCAACTCCTGCAGCCCCGACAGAGACACAGCCTGCAGCCCTGGGCACGACTCTGAAAGCACCGACAGAGGAACAGCCTGCAGCCCTGGTCACACCCTTGCAGCCCTGATGGAGGCAAAACCTGCAGCCCTGGTCACGACTCCTGAAGCCCTGGTGGAGACACAGCCTCCAGACAAGGTCACGACTCCTGCAGCCCAGATAGATCCTCCGAAGGGACACCCATTCCCTCGCACACAGCAGCCTCCCATGGATGTGGCTGTGTCGACTGATGACGATGCTCGACAGGATGCGAGGGACACAACGGAGGACATGTCCGAGCCCACCCCGTACGAACATGCCTCATTCAGCCCACCCGACATGCAAATCCCGCCGCCACACCCGCCCTTCCCCAGCATCAGGGACATGGACGCACGCCTACGGCGCATGGAGGTATTCCACAAACACATAGTGGGACTCGTGCAACAGCACCTGGAGGAGGCCAGATTGATGCGGTAGGAGTCAAGATTGATGTGAGATGAGGCAAGATTGATCTGGGAGAGCGTGCATGCCACTGGACGGTGCTGTGGACATGCCCTGGGATGTTCAACTCATGCGGCGGTCTTGCTAGCACCAAGGGTCTGGGAAGGGAATGAGACCATTTCATCCATGGCTGAGTCACTCACCCTTTCCCTGCAGGCGGCACTGGAACACAGGGACATTGCGGGTTCACGCACGCCCTTTTCCACTACCACGCCCGCAAGCTCTCAGCAAAGCAGCCAGAGGCAAAGATCCCTCCACCTGGCGGGCTCTAGCCAGAGGGGCAAGCTAGGCATGAAGAAGCCACAATAGTGAGCTGGTTTATGACTGGATAGGTGACACTGTAACAGCCTGGGGGAGTTATGCTGGCGATGTGTTTTTGCGGCTCATCCTGGGAGGCTCAGGGGTAGGGGGTTGGTTGGTGAGGGGGTAGTTGGTGGGGGTAGTTGGGGGTTTAGATGGGGATGGTAGTTGGTAGAGGTTTGGGTGGGGAAGGTGGGATTTGTGAGGTACTTGGGGGGGTTCTGGTAGGGGGTGGTGAGCCACACATTCTTTGTTGACATTTCATGTATAATACAATGGTACTGCATTAGAATTCACATCTGGACAATCATTTTCTGCTCAAGTGTTTTTATTTGTGCGCAGTTACACATGCAGTGTGTGCCCTTGGGCATGTGAAGGTGCCGTGTGCTCAGAAGTAATTCCTTATCAGTTCCCGGTGGGTTGCAGGCCCGTCCATGTCATACGTGTGACAGTGTTGTCACACTTCTGCAGCTACTTAATCTTCGCTGTCATCTCCATCATCTGCAGGTGGTTTGTCCATGTCCGGGGCAGGGGGATGTTGTGACTGATGCACATGTCGCACAACATCGCACAGGCCAGGCCAAGACTATCTTGCCTACATTCACCAGCCTTTACATCAATGCTCCTCCAGAGCAGTGCATGCAACGGAACGTGCCTTCAACAGGCCGATGGTCTGCTCTATTGTCCTCGTACACATATGTGCATGATTGTAGGCGGTGTCATGGTGGCTCTGTGGATGCCTGACAGGAGTCATCAGCCATGGCAGTAATGGGTATCCAGAGTCACCTGCATGGAAAGGGACACAGTGAGGGACACATCACTGCGGTGACAGCGCAGTGCATTCATGGTGTATGTGGATGTTTGACACATGCATCTGGATCTGTGCACTTGTTGGCCATGTGACAGCTTTCAGATCCTGGTGACAGGTTATGCTGGTCAGGACATATGTGGGATCGGTATACCAAGGTGGTGTTGGCGGTTGCGGGTGAGGCATGGTGCGGTCTTGCTGTGCTCTGTGCCATGGGAGCGATGCATTGCGGTACATGTCGAGCATTACACATGCATGTCCATCTGTGCCCGGTTTGTGCACTCATGTGTTACATTCCAGTCGTGCACACTCACTCCTGCATGCTGTTGTGTCACTGCATTTGCTTGGTTCCCAGAGGTGTTGCTAAGGGGGGGCAAAGGGGCTATAGCCCTCGGGTCTCTTGGTTGTAGCCCCAGAAAAAAGCTCAGGGGGTACAACCAAAAGGCCTGCTAGCCCCGCGTCCCGACAGGCCGAACATTAGTGTAGCCCCAGATCTTTTCCAGGCATAGCAACACCCCTGATGGTGCCTGTGAGGAATGCGTAACTGACCGTGAACATTTCCCTCCCCTCAACCGGTACACATACAATGTGGTTTGTGTTGATCATTTTACTCACCCAATAGCCAGGTACGCTGACCAACGTAACGCGCCATGTAGCCAGGCAACGTGCTGGTGTGCAGGACCATTGAGTCATGTGTTGATCCTGGAAATCTTGCACAGCAATGTGTGATGGTCAAATCAGCATCACATACAACTTGCACATTCAGGGAGTGGTATATAGTCCTGTTACGGTACACCTACTTTGTGGCGTGCCCTGCCACTAGCTTGATGTGTGTACATACAGTCACGAATATCTGTAATTTTTTGTACAAAGAATTGGGGCAAAGAGTCACAAAGAGACTGTGAGAGAACAACCTCCGTCTGAGCAGTAGATTTAGAAGATACAGAGCAAACTAGATTAAACAATTCCTTAAGTTGATTAAGAGCTGCCATTACTCTATTCTTGTAGAATGTATGTTAGGCCTCCTAAATCGCTTTGTGATATGTAAGCGTTGCTTGGCGTAGCTGTATTCTATCAGATTGACAGTAAGTACTCCTCCACTTCCGTTCCACCTGCCTTCGCTTAAGTTGGAGTAACTCAAGGTCCTCGTTGATCCAAGGTTGAAAGGGACGGCCTTGTTGTTTACAGGCCCTAAAGGAGTAAGGTAGTCTGCAGTGGAGGTAAAGTCTTGTGCAAGTGAGATCAGGTCAAAAGTGAGAGGAGTGTCATAGCAGCTGTTCATTTGAGGTACCCTGTCCATCATAGACCTAAGGTGCCATGTCCTTCTTCGCATAATTGATCGATCAGATTCAGAAGGAGAAGTGTTAGGCACAATAGAAAAGGGAACAATGAAATGGTCAGACCAGACAACCCGAAAAGTAGAATAGACTGTGACCAAGGATGCCGATGAAAGAAACAAGCCACGCCTGTTACCCTGCTGATGTGTAGGTTCACAAACAAGCTGCAACAAGCCTCAATCGGACATCGCAGCAGAAAAATGGTGATCTGTTTATCACGAACATTATGTTAAAATCACCTACTACTAAAAGGTTAGGACAATTAAGCTGCAGATCTGTTGCCTGCTCTTAAAATAAATCAACAAAAGTTGACTCATAATGAGGAGGGAGATACACAATAAAAAAAACAGCAAGTAGTAGAGGCCGTCAAAAAGAGAGGAACCAACAACGCTTCCATATTGATTTTATGGGGTAAAGGCAGGGCAGTGACACCATAGTTGCATTTATGAATCAAAGCGATGCCACCGCCAGGGGTTGAGGAAACCCGGTCAAAGCGAGTGTTAATATAATGAGCCGGAAGGGCTTCAGCCACTGATGGGCCGGAGCAGTCACAGAGCCAGGTTTCCATTACACGAACCACATCAGGCCAATGATCATTCAGTAGAGCGAAGCAGGACAAAGAATGAGCACCTAGAGAGCGAGCATTGACGAGAAAACGCTTCCAAAGAATGAGCACCAGACGAAAAAACTCCTCTGCAAACCAACCGGTGCTGTGCGGTTTCTGACATTGACACTTAAGCATGTGTTCTACCCAGAGGAAAACACTCAGGATCCATTAGATGGCAGCAATGGGAGCCCGAGAAAGCCCCCTGGCAGCGCACACTATGCCATAGAGCTAAAGAGGGCGCTGGTCTTGTGTTGCTCCTGGCAGGTTCAAGTGGTTGGGGTTGTACTACCAGGCATACAGCTGCGGTGTGTTTTGGGGTATGTGTGTAGCTTAAGGGTTACAGAAGTAGACTGAAAGGTGAGTCAATTAAATGGAGTGGGGAAGGGTTTTGGGCTCCTGAGGGCTTCCATTGCTGAACTCTGAGCGCTAGATTGATGTGATAGGGTTCAAGTCGTGTTGTTATCCATTCAGATGAGGCATTGTTAGGACCCCGGGCTCCATTATAAGATGGTTCTGAGTTGGCGTCCTGCCCTGGGTTCCATTTTAGGTTGATTCTGAGTGGTCGTCCTGCTTGCTGTACAGTGGCGTCCTGCCTGCTGTGTAATGGAGGGAAATCCTTTAATTGTACTGTGATCTCATTAACACACAATTTACCACGGTAACTTCTTTTAGTATGGATTCAAATCACACCTAAGTATATGATACATAAACTGCTTGTCTATCGCCCCCCGTCCCACCCCCTAGCTCGTTTTGCTTGTAACCTTACTCAGTTTAGTGTCAGACCTAGCATTAGCCTGCTCTAAGCTCATTCTTATGGGCGATCTGAGCGTCTGGCCCAAGGATTCTCATGCTAGGAACATCATGACTACATTGGCTGATATACACTTACCTGGATGCTGCCCTCTCCCTATGCATTGCATGGGCAATGCCCTAGACTTAATTTTCTCAAACAAATCTTTGACAGACGTTTTTAAGCTTAAGCCGGTCCTCTGGTCCAGCCATTTTCTTCTCCGTTTTCTTATTATCCTTTGGCATTCATTCCCTCCCTCTGCTAAAGTCGCCTTGGGAGGATAGCACAGGGGCAAGGCGCTCGCCTTGAACGCAAGATGACATGGAGCAACACAGGTTCGATCCCCGGGTCAGTGTTTAGAAACTCTGGGTATTAAGCACGTTATTAGCAATCGCGTCACCATTGATGTAGGGTGGAGGCCTCCACAGGAGCTGACCACCAAACGTCCAGCACTTCTATTGAAGTTAATAATTTGGACCCATGCACCGCCTTACTCAGGACTGTACAGGGGTGGCAGGTGCACGGGCTCCTGCTAAGACTACTGTAACCGGTGCTAAGCATTCAGCTTCCTGGTTTTCTTCTGACGCGACAATGCCTAAACAAACCTTCAGGCGCGCGGAACATGAATGGCGCATTAACCTGGATCCCGCAATCTGAGCAGATTTATAAACAGGCGTTGCCATGTTATCTCAATGCAAACAAAGCAGCAAGATCTGATTTTTATGGGAATCACATTATATCTACACCCTGCTCTTCGCGTGAACTGTTTAGCGTTGTCAAGGAACATTCGGCCCCTCCTCGGCCGGACAGCTGATCCCTTGTGTTCTCAGGCCAGGTGCGATTCCATTTGTGTATATGTTAGGCCTTAGCAGCTGTGTGCGTATTATCAATGAAAAAATAAATAAAGATTCCATTAGTGCTTGTTTTGTGGAGAGCATATGTAAGATTCACTACACTATTACTACTGCCAGCTCCTCCTCCTCAGTTTCTGATCACACTGAGCACATTTAATTTCTAGGTGACCGCCTGGAGCCGTCCATTTTTGAACCTGTTACTGGTGAGATTATTCATGCGGCTCTATGCAGACTTAAATCTGCACCCCCTACTGAGCCCATTCCTCTTCATATCATTCAATCCCTGCCCCCCTGGTTACTGAAGCTCTTCATCATCCCTTTTTAAATGGAGCTATTCCAGTCCCCTTAAAACATGCGTTGGTCACCTTGTTATTAAAGAAACCCCACTTGGATCCAACTCGTGCGGCTATCGCCCTATATCGCTCCTTTCAGCCCTGTTGAAATGTATGGAAGCTATTGCCATCCCTTAATGTGCACATCTTTTAGAAACCAATCAGCTGCTACACCCTTTTCAATCTGGCTTCAGACCCTTGATGGGTACGGAGTCAGTTACGATCTCTATTCTGGACGATATGGCTCTGCATCAGGACCGCGGCGAGGTCGGAGTGCTGATTCTCCTTGACCTCTCTGCAGCTTTTGATACTATTGACCGTGACATTCTGCTCCATCATCTGGACATGTCTGGTTTATCTGGTCCCTCTTGAACCTGGTTTTCTTCCTTTCTGCAGATCGCGCTCAAACAACATCTCTTTTTCCTTTTCGCTCTACACCCACAGCTTTGACACGTGGTGTCTCTCGGGGGTCTTCCTTCTCTGCTTTCCTCTTTCCTCTTTATCTTCGTCCCATGGCGGATCTCATTGAGAAACAGGAAGTGCGTTTCTTTACATATGCTGATGATTCCCAGCTTCTCTTCCGTCTCGATGCACCCACCTGCGACCCCCCCTCGAAACTGAGATCATGTTGACGACCATCAGAGATTGCATGTCAAGCCATTTTTCACAAGTAAATGGGGCCAAGATATAGATTTTGGTATTTGGATCTTGCAACCCTAATGAGGCTTGGAATGCTGACTACTGGCCTGAGTCTTGGGTTCCTTGTCCTGCCCCCAGTGTATCTGTTAAGAGCCTTGGGTTCGAGCTTCTACCTTCATGCTCTAAACAAGCTCATATTTTATCAGTTTGTTCCTTTGGGTTCTTTAAATTGAAACTTTTAAAAAAGATCCTTCCTTTGTACCATCCAAGCTTTGCTCCACAGTTGTGACTTCGTCCATCATGGGCTCGCTGGACTTTTGTAACAGAATCTACCTAGGTCAAACCGAGTTTTTAGCCCACCGTTTGTATATTCTACAGAACTCTGCAACCCGCTAAGCCCTGGGAGCACCTAGGTTGACACACCCCCATCTACTTCAACACCTTCACTGGCTTCCTGTGGAAAGCTGCATTAACTGTAAGGTTCTGTGTATTACACACCGGGCTATCCACCACTCAGGCACATCCTCGCAGCTTTTACTGAAGATTCTGACGTTCTGTAAAGTTCAGCGGGAGGTTGTTCCTTTTCTGTTCTTGCTCCTACTTTGTGGAATTATCATCCCCTTTATCTTTGAGAAATCTCTGATCATCTTAGTTTACACAGAGCTCTTAAGACTTCTATGTTTAAGCAGTTTGTGGCTCGGTATGCTGGTCTCCCCGTTAACGTTTCTGAGTGCCTAAATGTCTTTGGGCGATAGTTTAGCACTTTATAAACCCCTGACCCACCCCCAAAAGGTTGGGGAGATGTCCCAACTGTGTTCTGATCTCCAAGGTGCCATAATTTACGTGTTGTGCATGGGCGCACTGCGCATGTCAGTGAGGCTGATCCAAATGGGTTAGTCTCTGGTTCATCCTCTGTGCGTAGTCACCTGGGCATGGAGTTCCATAGTTTGGCTCTTATGAAAGATTTGGAAGATAAGGAGGGTCTTCCAGGAACTCGACTGATCAACTTCTGGAGGGTGAATGGCCAAGTCGACCCTGGAGGAATTTAAATGTGTGACTTCAGGTTGTACACAGATATTAGAGGAAAGTGGGTGATTAGTTAAAAATCATGCAACCAGACCTCCTTGGTTTGAAAAAATCTGGCCACACTAGTCCTGAACTTGCAATCCCTTTTACAAAGACATTTAAGCAAATAAAATCACCAATTGCATTAAAAGGTATGCCAATGCATCCAATTAAAAGAATGAATGAATCACAACCCTAAATGAACCAATAATCAACCATTATTCCACTCTCAAATTCATGAAAATCTTAAAAGTCGTCAATAAATTTCAACGTTTTTAAACAGTTTACTTTGCTGACACAATTAATAAGGCCTTATTAGTACCACTATGGATCATGTGGCAAAATTAATCATTGTTCACTCTACCGATTTCATGGACAAAGTTACCAAACATGTGTTGCCTAGATGGTTTTAGAATTTGACAATTAATACAAATGTGCCTCAATGTTTCAATGTCATTGTTACAATATCTGCAGGTGCTAGCATTACTTAAATTCCTTATATATAACATTTCCCATGGGTGTGTCAAGTTGAGTCTTAATCTTAATAATACCCCCAAAATAACGCCCATCCAGGCATCTTTCTATGTAAGGCGGGTTAACCCCATATCACTTGTTCTCTGTGGCCATTCCTGTATAATTTATAGTCACTCCTTTTGTCACAAATGTTCATCCAATCAACTTCATCCAACAACTTCTTACCTTTGCTGTGTTTGCTTCTAGTTCTTTGCTACTAATAATTAGGCCAGCCAACATTTTCAAATACTTACCTTTGAAATGTGCTAGAAAGCGGAGTGATGTTGCTACAACTGGTAGCATACAACATGATGCAATGTATTCACTTCTGCCAAAACTGTGTTTCTATATGGGGACATTACTCGCCATATGATCATAACTTGCGTAGACAGCAGGCCCAACTCTCTTTTCGAATAGCCATAGGGACACAGTTTGGCAGGGCAATCCCTTTAATGGCTCCCAATAGAGCAGGGGTCTGCAACCTTTGGCTTGTCAAATATTGTGGACTACAACTTCCATTTCTTTACTTATTCTGTATGTGAGAAGCTTTCACTTTGCTGCCTATGCATTCATGTGACCTGGGCTGCACTAAACATTATTTGTGTTTGTTGCAGTTGGGGGTGGTACTTGCAATATTCCTGCCACTACAGCAATGAACATTATCTTTTGCTGTCCAGTCCCTCACATCCACCTGACTACCCTTAAAGGTGTTTGCTCCCTTTGTATGTGTGTGTTGATTGTGATCATATATTTGTAGTTGTGTGTCAGTGGGCGATAGAGAGGTCGTCTACTGTGACCATACAGCTTCATAGACTGAGAGCCAATTAGTCTGGTCCCTTCTTAGTACTGAATTATCCCAATAGTCTCGGGAATAGCTATGGGGACAAAGGACTAATCTACTGTTGTATATTTAAGGTATGGTTTATTAATATGCAGAAACTACGCTCTTGTGCTGTGCCCCGTAAGGTCTGAGATGTTCGAATCCTTGCTTTCAGCACACTTCATTTGGTATTCTTGAACACCAATTTTAGTTTCAGGCAATAAAGTCAGTCAATGTGATGATGAGAACTGGTTTAGCACCTGATCGTAGTCATTATTTAATACAAGCAAGCAGCTTACTGTTATGAATGACGATCATACAAGCAAGAGACAGCATCCCTTTAATGAGAACATAAATATGAAATCTCATTTGCCATACTGGATTGAGCTCACTTTTATGTCAGTAAAGACAATTCCATGTTAAGATACACAAATATTTATTTGTTCATTTTTAGAAATAAATATGTCAAAAGACAACAAAACCAAATATCAAAAATGACCACCATGAATAGATGCCATGTTTTAGAACTGTGTAACCACATTCAGAAATACATACACTCTCATTCGCATTCATACAATCAATCAGTCTCGCAACCAATCAAAATACATCTCCTATTTGCACAGAAACCGCGGTCTCACAGAGAAAAGCACACACGTTTGTCTGTATAAGAATAACCAAGAAGCAGTTTAAAACATAATCATTGCAAAATAAGAGTAGAGACAGGGAAAATTACAAACAGTTAATCATGCAAATCCACTGGCAGTGTTTGATTTATTTATCTTGGTAAAGTGCAACAAGGTACCTGCTGATTTCATAAAGCCTGTTTGGCAGAACAAACCTGCCTCGTCCTGGCTACAAATAAATGCTGGATCTTCTTATAGCAATTCATGATCTAGCAAAACCATCATTGATTAAATCGGGTTACCACCAGGTCACCATTTTTGATTGACTGTCCGTTTTGCTATCACACATGCAGGAATTATTTCATTGCTGCAGTTCCGTGGCTTGTTCAGCCACTCAAAATAAGGGCTACCTGCATTCGTGGATCATCTTTAACAAAGGACAAAGCTTGCACAGCAAATGAGCAATTCTCCTGCCTCGCTGTAAAAAGACATATCTCTTAACGAGGTTGCCTGACATGTACCTGCCCCCCAACAGTATCTGGTCTGCAACAGGCACCGCAAGGCCTGTCCCATGGATATGACCAGCCTTTGAGCTTTTCCAAGTTTTATCAGGCAGTTCACTTGCAACATAAGTAGAAACTCTGGCCCTGAAGAAGGCTGGGCTCACCGACACAGACAGAGCCACACCAGCCGAAACTCGAGAAGGCCACCCTACAATCAGGAATTGCTATAAGAAGATCCACAATTTATCTGTCGCCAAAACGAGGCAGCTTTGTTCTGCCAAACAAGCTTTATGAAATCACCAGGCTCCTTGTTGCACTCTGCCACGATAAATAAATCAAACACTGCCAGCGCACTGCAGTTATGCATGATTCACTGTCTGTAATTTCCACTGTCTCTACTGTTCTTTTGAATGATTATGATTTGGAATGGTTCTTGGTTATTCTGATATAGGCAACCGTGTGCTTTTCTCTGTGACACCGCGGTTTCTGTGCACACAGGAGATGTATTTTGATTGGTGGCGAGACTGATTGATTGTATGAATGTGAATGAGAGTGTATGTATTTTGGAATGATGTAATGAAAATCTAAAAATTATATCTATACATGGTGGTCATTTTTGATATTTTTATGTGTTGTCTTTCGACATATTTATTTCTGAAAATGAAAGAATAAATATTTGTGTAACTTGACATGGGGTTGTCGTTACTAGTGGGTTCAATGCAATATGGCAGATGAGATTTCCTATGTATGTTGTCGTTGATTCTCTGCTTAACTCTATGCCTACAAATAAAGCTTGTGGAGCACCTCACGTTTTTGTGAATACCTTTAATTAGAAAACATCACTAATAGTTCAGCCGCCGTAGTCTATGCGCTTAGCCAGTGAAAGGGAGATTTGAACTAAAACAGACATCACTCCCGGATCAGCTACAAATTAAATGTAGTCAGAGACGGTGTTTAGCAGAAGAGACATCACTCATAGCTCAACTTCATGTACTATGTTGTCAAAGACAGTCCGCTTTACAGAAATGTTATCACCTAGAGGTTCTGAGTGTATGGGGTATAGGGGACCAGTGCCCCCTTAGTTATAATATGACATGATATTGTCTTTGTATCGCGCTCGTACACAAGTGTTTCAGAGCGTGATAAGACAAAGGAGGGGAACATGGGGGAAAACAACAACGATCTAACTAGGCCCAGTGACATTGAGAACGTGCAAGTGCATGGGAAAGGGGTGCCTGGAAGGGGGAGAGTGGAAAGTGCAGAGCAGAGGAGAACAGATAAATGATAATACATTAAAATAAATAGATAATAGAGGTAGTGCAGCCAGCAGGCGGCACGTGCTGTGTTTAGCAATGGGACAAGGATACTGACTGTGCCCCCACAGACGGCAGAGATGTTTACAGTTTTCAGTTTCTGACTGTACATTGCAAATGGGTCCATGTGCAGCGTCATTGAGGCTGGAGATGGAAGCCTTGTGGCTTGAAAGTCATGCGTGTGAACTGCACTCTGGCAATGCAGTCATTTTGAACGCAGTCAGGGGCCCATACCTGATGTGGAATTCTTTATAAGTAGAGTCATCATAAAGAAGAAATGTAACAAGGTAGCTCAGCAGGTTGATTGACTGTTGCTGAAATGTTATATGTTTAACACTGCAATTAAATCCTATAGCTTTTTGCAATTCCTTTGAAAAAATGTGCTGTAAAATACACTGTTCGGCCCAGGGAGGTGCTGAGCTAGTTGCTTGTTCATAGTCATGGCAGAAGTCAGGGAAATTGTGCCCACATACTTAAAGTTAAACATTGCCCCCCCATAAACCCACATCTGAGTTTTATGACCAGAGCTGCAAGCACACAAGAAGCCTTTCATTTTGGTTTAGCAGTTTCACAAGATACAAACACCCTTAGAAGCATACCCTGATATAATATATACTCAAAGAATGGGGTACAGGAATGCCTGGGTTTTTATGGGTGCATTGCCGCAAAAAAACAACACAGCTTCAAGAAATGAACTGGTGGCTTTAAGTTTAAGGGAGGTCTTTCACTTGAGCAATGTATTTTTTTATTGTTTCAAATTGTAAACAGCACATTTAGCAAATAACATTGTGCCCAGCATGTGGTAACGCCTCCTTAAAACACAGGTGGCCCCCACCCCAATACTATTCATACCCCATCTATCCTCATGGTGCCTGCTTCTGGCCAGGAGAAAGGACAGGCCTAGCAAACAAAGAAGCTGCACAACCCTGAGTATGTCCATCCCCAGACGGAGGGGGGCAATGCTCCAATGAGGGGGCAATTGCCCACCTTTGTCCGCCCCCAGGGACACCTATGGTCAGAATCACGCATGAGCCAGAAGGCACACACCAGTAACTGACATACAGTGCACACAAGCACCCAGTAGACAGAAAGCACATACACCTGTATACACACGAACACATACAGCAGACAGAAGCACGGAGACATCAGAAGGCACACACCAGTGCATGTGTGTGTAGATCTGTAAAAAGTAACTCTTCGGCATACAGTGCACACAAGCACCCAGTAGACAGAAAGCACACACGAGCGCATACATCTTTGTACACACGAACACATACAGCAGACAGAAGCAATGAAGGTACACAACTGTGTATGTGTGTACATATAAAGAGCAGCGCTGAGACATGTAGTTAACACAAGCACTCAGCAGACAGAAGGCGCACACAAAGATTTGTATAAATATATATATACCAACAAACTGGGGCAGCTAACACCGGTTCCATGTAATAATGTTCCCGCAAAAATGTATCCTGACAAACATGTCGCAGTTTTTTGCAGAGACATTATTACATTGAACATGCGGGAGACAACCCGCAAACCCATTTTTTAAATTTATTTACAAGGGGAAAGGGGGACATCCCCACAACCCGTCCCCAAACATAATGTCACCATATATAATGTTGCCAATGGCTTTTCCCGGCGACAATATGCATGGGGACATTATGTATGGGGACATTATGTATGGGGACATTATGCATGGGGACATTATGTATGGGGACAATATGCATGGGGACATTATGTATGGGGACATTATGCATGGGGACATTATTACCTGATACCGTAACACCAGCATGAGAACAGTACTGAATGAGCTACTCGCATCAACTTCAACCCGATGGACGGCACCCCTAAAATCATATGACCATAATAGTCACCCACAGGCCACTTGGTGACAGACAATTGGGAAACAGACTCACTTGGGTCAGACCCAACCAAACTGGGACAGAATCAAACTAATAATATCACAGACATCTTGCTGACTGTCCAAACAATGACCCAGGATGGCGCCAACCACCTCGCTCCCCGATGGCACCCCAGGTCTTTGCCCTCATGACACGTCCCCCTCATTTGTCGATTCCCTGCCACTTCTTGACCCACTGACTCCTCTTAAAAATCTCCCACACGTTACCCTACACACAACCCCCATCCCACCATTCCACCTCAGGCACATAAGTTACCACATCACAACTAATTCAGACATGTTCACCTCTCTAGTTCAATAGCGCTGTTGCCCCCCCAAGCCCTTAATAGCAGTACTTAACCCAGAGTGCTGTAACTCGTCAGATCCTGGGTGCTGCCCTCTGGACAAACACATTCCCAAGTGCCACCGCCAAACCATGGAACCAGAGCAGCTCCAGCTCAGGAGTGGGGTCCGACTGGCCTGCACCTATCAACACAAGAGATCTGTAATCCCTAGCCGAACATCAGACCCTCGCCCCGCACTTGACCTTTTTTTTTTACAGGGGATATGTGCAGGGAGGCCAGCAAAAATAACCACAGAGCACTTTACAAGACTGCATTATATTACATGTACACATCGCCCAGGAGGCACACCCATACCCATGTACACATGTGTATATACAGTTACTCTGAGACTGGGCACAAGCACACAGTCAACTGCACACACCTACGTTCACATGTATACACATGAATACAGACACATTTGCAGTAGATTGTAGCACTCGATGCACACACATACATGTGTACACGTGTTATAGTGCGGCGGTCAACGCACTACAATTATGGTGAGTATCAAAATACATAGGAAATCTGAAAAATAAATTGCTAATAACTTTTGACTCACATGATGGATTTGGCTGACATTTTGCAAACAAAAAGTTGGTCAGGGGCTCCCCCAGACTGCAAATCAAAAATGAAAAAGCTGCCATTTTGTTTTTTTGCTCGATGCAAGATATAACCACAGCTATAATGGGTATAATAGGGGTTAGCCGAGAACAAAAAGTGGAGAAAATACCATTTGGAGGAGGAAAAAGGAGGAAATGGCATCGGGCAAGAGGTGGGGAGGGGGCAAGAGGACACCATGGTCAATTAGGGAATCGGGGGTGAGGGCTAGGTACCAAGTTCAGAGCTCAACGTTTTTGCATAACCAGGGTTATCCAACATGTAAAGGGGCCACGGCTGATGTCTGGGCCAATGTTCATGGCTGAAAACCATGGCTAGTGAGCGGAAAGAAAGGTAGTGTATTAAAAGATATACTGGGCACAAACGACATGTATAGTGGCCACCTAGTGGGTCCAAAAGAAAGATATTGGAGGAACATGTACAGTGGAACACAGAACCCAGCGGGCAACATGTCAAAGGACCACGGCTGAAGGCCCTGGCTAGTGTGTCGAAAAGAAACCTAGTTGTGCGGCCACGGCTGAAGGCCAGGGACATTAGCAAGTGGGTCTGTTTAGGAAACCTATTGGAGCAATGTGTAGAGTGGCCATGGGCACTGGGCATGGCCGGATGCCGTGACCAGTGGGACTGAAAGAAAGCTTCTGAGGCAACATGTAAATGAGCCATGTCTGAAGGCCATGGCTAGTGAATGGGAAAGAAAGTTAGTGTTTTAAACGATACATTGGGCATGACCCAAGGCTGTGCTCACTGGCCACTAGGCCGAGTGGCCACGAAAGACACATATTGGGAGAACATGTAGAGAGGACACATCCGAAGCTTGTGGCCACTGGCCAGAGACCATGGTTAGTGGCCAGCAAAAAAACGATGGTATAACAAAACCCTTGAAATTCATTGAAAAAACCTTAGTTAAGGTGCAGTGAAGGTGCACATATTTAATGCAACAAAAGCCTTGAAATTCAGTGGATGTGGGAAGTCATGACAGCTTAACTCGGCGCTTTCCCGATGCAAAGCCTATGAGCACATGCATATTATAAGAGAAGGGATTCACAATGACCTAAAGAGTGGCATAATAGGGGGCATAGCATTGTGGCTGACATCAACGGGAGCGCGCTGGTCAAGCTGGTCACGACATCCCACATCAAAGATTTTGCGTTATATCTGTGCATTTTAACTATGTTTTTTTAGTGAATATACATATATACACAGTAACGCTGAGATGTGGACATAAGCAGACAGAAGACAGATAGGGGACACACACCAACGTACACGTGTATACACATACATAAACACAATTACAGTAGATAGTAGCACTCAAGTGACCCGCACATGCCGGTGTACACGTGCATACATATATACACTCTAACTCTGAGACCTAGGCTTAAGCAGCGTGGTGACTGTGGCAGGCACACACCCACGTGCACGTGTATACACATAAATAAACACAATTAGAGTAGATAGTAGCACTCAAGTGACCCACACATACCGGTGTACACGTGCATACATATATACACTCTAACTCTGAGACCTAGGCTTAAGCAGCGTGGTGACTGTGGCAGGCACACACCCACGTGCACGTGTATACACATAAATAAACACAATTAGAGTAGATAGTAGCACTCAAGTGACCCACACATACCGGTGTACATGTGCACAGTTATATACAAAGTAACTCTGAGACCTAGGCATAAGCATACTGGACACTGAGGGCAGGCACACACCCACGTACACGTGTATACACATACATAAACACAATAACAGTAGATAGTAGCACTCAAGTGACCCGCACATACCGGTGTACACATGCATACATATATACACTCTAACTCTGAGACCTAGGCATAAGCAGACTGGAGACTGAAGGCAGGCACACACCCATGTGCACGTGTATACACATACATAAACACAATTACAGTAGATAGTAGCACTCAAGTGACCTACACATACCGGTGTACACGTGCACAATTATATACAAAGTAACTCTGAGACCTAGGCAGAAGCATACTGGACACTGAGGGCAGGCACACACCCACGTACACGTGTATACACATACATAAACACAATTACAGTAGATAGTAGCACTCAAGTGACCCACACATACCGGTGTACACGTGCACAGTTATATACAAGTAACTCTGAGACCTAGGCATAAGCAGACTGGAGACTGAAGGCAGGTGCACACCCACGTGCACGTGTATACACATACATAAACACAATTACAGTAGATAGTAGCACTCAAGTGACCCGCACATACTGGTGTACACGTGCATACATATATACACTCTAACTCTGAGACCTAGGCATAAGCAGACTGGAGACTGAAGGCAGGCACACACCCAGGTGCACGTGTATACACATACATAAACACAATTACAGTAGATAGTAGCACTCAAGTGACCCGCACATACCGGTGTACACGTGCATACATATATACACTCTAACTCTGAGACCTAGGCATAAGCAGACTGGAGACTGAAGGCAGGCACACACCCACGTGCACGTGTATACACATCCATAAACACAATTACAGTAGATAGTAGCACTCAAGTGACCCACACATACCGGTGTACACGTGCACAGTTGTATACAAAGTAACTCTGAGACCTAGGCAGAAGCATACTGGACACTGAGGGCAGGCACACACCCACGTACACATGTATACACATACATAAACACAATTACAGTAGATAGTAGCACTCAAGTGACCCGCACATACCGGTGTACAAGTGCATACATATATACACTCTAACACTGAGACCTAGGCATAAGCAGACTGGAGACTGAAGGCAGGCACACACCCACGTGCACGTGTATACACATACATAAACACAATTACAGTAGATAGTAGCACTCACGTGACCCACACATACCGGTGTACACGTGCACAGATATATACAAAGTAACTCTGAGACCTAGGCATAAGCATACTGGACACTGAGGGCAGGCACACACCCACGTACACGTGTATACACATACATAAACACAATTACAGTAGATAGTATCACTCAAGTGACCGACATATACCGGTGTACAGGTGCATACATATATACACTCTAACTCTGAGACCTAGGCATAAGCAGATTGGAGACTGAAGGCAGGCACACACCCACGTGCACGTGTATACACATACATAAACACAATTGCAGTAGATAGTAGCACTCAAGTGACCCACACATACCGGTGTACACATGCGAAGTTATATACAAAGTAACTCTGAGACCTAGGCATAAGCATACTGGACACTGAGGGCAGGCACACACCCACGTACACGTGTATACACACACATAAACACAATTACAGTAGATAGTATCACTCAAGTGACCCACACATACCGGTGTACACGTGCATACATTTATACACTCTAACTCTGAAACCTAGGCATGAGCAGATTGGAGACTGAAGGCAGGCACACACCCACGTGCACGTGTATACACATACATAAACACAATTACAGTAGATAGTAGCACTCAAGTGACCCACACATACCGGTGTACACGTGCATACATACATACACTCTAACTCTGAGACCTAGGCATAAGCAGACTGGAGACTGAAGGCAGGCACACACCCACGTGCACGTGTATACACATACATAAACACAATTACAGTAGATAGTAGCACTCAAGTGACCCACACATACTGGTGTACACCTGCATACATACATACACTCTAACTCTGAGACCTAGGCATAAGCAGACTGGAGACTGAAGGCAGGCACACACCCAGGTGCACGTGTATACACATACATAAACACAATGACAGTAGATAGTAGCACTCAAGTGACCCGCACATACCGGTGTACACGTGCATACATATATACACTCTAACTCTGAGACCTAGGCATAAGCAGACTGGAGACTGAAGGCAGGCACACACCCACGTGCACGTGTATACACATCCATAAACACAATTACAGTAGATAGTAGCACTCAAGTGACCCACACATACCGGTGTACACGTGCACAGTTGTATACAAAGTAACTCTGAGACCTAGGCAGAAGCATACTGGACACTGAGGGCAGGCACACACCCACGTACACATGTATACACATACATAAACACAATTACAGTAGATAGTAGCACTCAAGTGACCCGCACATACCGGTGTACAAGTGCATACATATATACACTCTAACACTGAGACCTAGGCATAAGCAGACTGGAGACTGAAGGCAGGCACACACCCACGTGCACGTGTATACACATACATAAACACAATTACAGTAGATAGTAGCACTCACGTGACCCACACATACCGGTGTACACGTGCACAGATATATACAAAGTAACTCTGAGACCTAGGCATAAGCATACTGGACACTGAGGGCAGGCACACACCCACGTACACGTGTATACACATACATAAACACAATTACAGTAGATAGTATCACTCAAGTGACCGACATATACCGGTGTACAGGTGCATACATATATACACTCTAACTCTGAGACCTAGGCATAAGCAGATTGGAGACTGAAGGCAGGCACACACCCACGTGCACGTGTATTCACATACATAAACACAATTGCAGTAGATAGTAGCACTCAAGTGACACACACATACCGGTGTACACATGCGAAGTTATATACAAAGTAACTCTGAGACCTAGGCATAAGCATACTGGACACTGAGGGCAGGCACACACCCACGTACACGTGTATACACATACATAAACACAATTACAGTAGATAGTATCACTCAAGTGACCCACACATACCGGTGTACACGTGCATACATTTATACACTCTAACTCTGAAACCTAGGCATGAGCAGATTGGAGACTGAAGGCAGGCACACACCCACATGCACGTGTATACACATACATAAACACAATTACAGTAGATAGTAGCACTCAAGTGACCCACACATACCGGTGTACACGTGCATACATACATACACTCTAACTCTGAGACCTAGGCATAAGCAGACTGGAGACTGAAGGCAGGCACACACCCACGTGCACGTGTATACACATACATAAACACAATTACAGTAGATAGTAGCACTCAAGTGACCCACACATACTGGTGTACACCTGCATACATACATACACTCTAACTCTGAGACCTAGGCATAAGCAGACTGGAGACTGAAGGCAGGCACACACCCACGTGCACGTGTATACACATACATAAACACAATTACAGTAGATAGTAGCACTCAAGTGACCCGCACATACCGGTGTACACGTGCATACATACGTACACTCTAACTCTGAGACCTAGGCATAAGCAGACTGGAGACTGAAGGCAGGCACACACCCACGTGCACATGTATACACATACATAAACACAATTACAGTAGATAGTAGCACTCAAGTGACCCACACATACCGGTGTACACGTGCATACATATATACACTCTAACTCTGAGACCTAGGCATAAGCAGAGTGGAGACTGAAGGCAGGCACACACCCACGTGCACGTGTATACACATACATAAACACAATTACAGTAGATAGTAGCACTCAAGTGACCCACACATACCGGTGTACACGTGCATACATACATACACTCTTACTCTGAGACTTAGGCATAAGCAGACTGGAGACTGAAGGCAGGCACACACCCACGTGCACGTGTATACACATACATAAACACAATTACAGTAGATAGTAGCACTCAAGTGACCCGCACATACCGGTGTACACGTGCATACATATATACACTCTAACTCTGAGACCTAGGCATAAGCAGAATGGAGACTGAAGGCAGGCACACACCCACGTGCACGTGTATACACATACATAAACACAATTACAGTAGATAGTAGCACTCAAGTGACCCACACATACCGGTTTACACGTGCACAGTTATATACAAAGTAACTCTGAGACCTAGGCAGAAGCATACTGGACACTGAGGGCAGGCACACACCCACGTACACGTGTATACACATACATAAACACAATAACAGTAGATAGTAGCACTCAAGTGACCCGCACATACCGGTGTACACGTGCATACATATATACACTCTAACTCTGAGACCTAGGCATAAGCAGACTGGAGACTGAAGGCAGGCACACACCCACGTGCACGTGTATACACATACATAAACACAATTACAGTAGATAGTAGCACTCACATGACCCACACATACCGGTGTACACGTGCACAGTTATATACTAAGTAACTCTGAGACCTAGGCATAAGCATACTAGACACTAAGGGCAGGCACACACCCACGTACACGTGTATACACATACATAAACACAATTACAGTAGATAGTATCACTCAAGTGACCCACACATACCGGTGTACACGTGCATACATATATACACTCTAACTCTGAGACCTAGGCATAAGCAGATTGGAGACTGAAGGCAGGCACACACCCACGTGCACGTGTATACACATACATAAACACAATTACAGTAGATAGTAGCACTCAAGTGACCAACACATACCGGTGTACACATGCAAAGTTATATACAAAGTAACTCTGAGACCTAGGCATAAGCATACTGGACACTGAGGGCAGGCACACACCCACGTACACGTGTATACACATACATAAACACAATTACAGTAGATAGTATCACTCAAGTGACCCACACATACCGGTGTACACGTTCATACATATATACACTCTAACTCTGAAACCTAGGCATAAGCAGATTGGAGACTGAAGGCAGGCACACACCCACGTGCACGTGTATACACATACATAAACACAATTACAGTAGATAGTAGCACTCAAGTGACCCACACATACCGGTGTACACGTGCATACATATATACACTCTAACCCTGAGACCTAGGCATAAGCAGACTGGAGACTGAAGGCAGGCACACACCCACGTGCACATGAATACACATACATAAACACAATTACAGTAGATAGTAGCACTCAAGTGACCCACACATACCGGTGTACACGTGCATACATTTATACACTCTAACTCTGAGACCTAGGCATAAGCAGACTGGAGACTGAAGGCAGGCACACACCCACGTGCACCTGTATACACATACATAAACACAATTACAGTAGATAGTAGCACTCAAGTGACCCACACATACCGGTGTACACGTGCACAGTTATATACAAAGTAACTCTGAGACCTAGGCATAAGCATACTGGAGACTGAAGGCAGGCACACACCCACGTGCACGTGTATACACATACATAAACACAATTACAGTAGATAGTAGCACTCAAGTGACCCACACATACCGGTGTACACGTGCATACATATATACACTCTAACTCTTAGACCTAGGCATAAGCAGACTGGAGACTGAAGGCAGGCACACACCCACGTGCACGTGTATACACATACATAAACACAATTACAGTAGATAGTAGCACTCAAGTGACCCACACATACCGGTGTACACGTGCATACATATATACACTCTAACTCTGAGACCTAGGCATAAGCAGACTGGAGACTGAAGGCAGGCACACACCCACGTGCACATGTATACACATACATAAACACAATTACAGTAGATAGTAGCACTCAAGTGACCCACACATACCGGTGTACACGTGCATACATACATACACTCTAACTCTGAGACCTAGGCATAAGCAGAGTGGAGACTGAAGGCAGGCACACACCCACGTGCACGTGTATACACATACATAAACACAATTACAGTAGATAGTAGCACTCAAGTGACCCACACATACCGGTGTACACGTGCATACATACATACACTCTAACTCTGAGACCTAGGCATAAGCAGACTGGAGACTGAAGGCAGGCACACACCCACGTGAACGTGTATACACATACATAAACACAATTACAGTAGATAGTAGCACTCACGTGACCCACACATACCGGTGTACACGTGCACAGTTATATACAAAGTAACTCTGAGGCCTAGGCATAAGCATACTGGACACTGAGGGCAGGCACACACCCACGTACACGTGTATACACATACATAAACACAATTACAGTAGATAGTATCACTCAAGTGACCGACATATACCGGTGTACACGTGCATACATATATACACTCTAACTCTGAGACCTAGGCATAAGCAGATTGGAGACTGAAGGCAGGCACACACCCACGTGCACGTGTATACACATACATAAACACAATTGCAGTAGATAGTAGCACTCAAGTGACCCACACATACCGGTGTACACATGCAAAGTTATATACAAAGTAACTCTGAGACCTAGGCATAAGCATACTGGACACTGAGGGCAGGCACACACCCACGTACACGTGTATACACATACATAAACACAATTACAGTAGATAGTACCACTCAAGTGACCCACACATACCGGTGTACACGTGCATACATATATACACTCTAACTCTGAAACCTAGGCATAAGCAGATTGGAGACTGAAGGCAGGCACACACCCACGTGCACGTGTATACACATACATAAACACAATTACAGTAGATAGTAGCACTCAAGTGACCCACACATACCGGTGTACACGTGCATACATACATACACTCTAACTCTGAGACCTAGGCATAAGCAGACTGGAGACTGAAGGCAGGCACACACCCACGTGCACGTGTATACACATACATAAACACAATTACAGTAGATATTAGCACTCAAGTGACCCACACATAGTGGTGTACACCTGCATACATACATACACTCTAACTCTGAGACCTAGGCAAAAGCAGACTGGAGACTGAAGGCAGGCACACACCCACGTGCACGTGTATACACATACATAAACACAATTACAGTAGATAGTAGCACTCAAGTGACCCGCACATACCGGTGTACACGTGCATACATACATACACTCTAACTCTGAGACCTAGGCATAAGCAGACTGGAGACTGAAGGCAGATGCACACCCACGTGCACGTGTATACACATACATAAACACAATTACAGTAGATAGTAGCACTCAAGTGACCCGCACATACTGGTGTACACGTGCATACATATATACACTCTAACTCTGAGACCTAGGCATAAGCAGACTGGAGACTGAAGGCAGGCACACACCCACGTGCACGTGTATACACATACATAAACACAATTACAGTAGATAGTAGCACTCAAGTGACCCGCACATACCGGTGTACACGTGCATACATATATACACTCTAACTCTGAGACCTAGGCATAAGCAGACTGGAGACTGAAGGCAGGCACACACCCACGTGCACGTGTATACACATACATAAACACAATTACAGTAGATAGTAGCACTCAAGTGACCCACACATACCGGTGTACACGTGCACAGTTATATACAAAGTAACTCTGAGACCTAGGCAGAAGCATACTGGACACTGAGGGCAGGCACACAACCACGTACACGTGTATACACATACATAAACACAATAACAGTAGATAGTAGCACTCAAGTGACCCGCACATACCGGTGTACACGTGCATACATATATACACTCTAACTCTGAGACCTAGGCATAAGCAGACTGGAGAATGAAGGCAGGCACACACCCACGTGCACGTGTATTCACATACATAAACACAATTACAGTAGATAGTAGCACTCAAGTGACCCACACATACCGGTGTACACATGCAAAGTTATATACAAAGTAACTCTGAGACCTAGGCATAAGCATACTGGACACTGAGGGCAGGCACACCCCCACGTACACGTGTATACACATACATAAACACAATTACAGTAGATAGTATCACTCAAGTGACCCACACATACCGGTGTACACGTTCATACATATATACACTCTAATTCTGAAACCTAGGCATAAGCAGATTGGAGACTGAAGGCAGGCACACACCCACGTGCACGTGTATACACATACATAAACACAATTACAGTAGATAGTAGCACTCAAGTGACCCACACATACCGGTGTACACGTGCATACATATATAAACTCTAACTCTGAGACCTAGGCATAAGCAGACTGGAGACTGAAGGCAGGCACACACCCACGTGCACGTGTATACACATACATAAACACAATTACAGTAGATAGTAGCACTCAAGTGACCCACACATACCGGTGTACACGTGCATACATTTATGCACTCTAACTCTGAGACCTAGGCATAAGCAGACTGGAGACTGAAGGCAGGCACACACCCACGTGCACGTGTATACACATACATAAACACAATTACAGTAGATAGTAGCACTCAAGTGACCCACACATACCGGTGTACACGTGCACAGTTATATACAAAGTAACTCTGAGACCTAGGCATAAGCATACTGGAGACTGAAGGCAGGCACACACCCACGTGCACGTGTATACACATACATAAACACAATTACAGTAGATAGTAGCACTCAAGTGACCCACACATACCGGTGTACACGTGCATACATATATAAACTCTAACTCTGAGACCTAGGCATAAGCAGACTGGAGACTGAAGGCAGGCACACACCCACGTGCACGTGTATACACATACATAAACACAATTACAGTAGATAGTAGCACTCAAGTGACCCACACATACCGGTGTACACGTGCATACATATATACACTCTAACTCTGAGACCTAGGCATAAGCAGACTGGAGACTGAAGGCAGGCACACACCCACGTGCACGTGTATACACATACATAAACACAATTACAGTAGATAGTAGCACTCAAGTGACCCACACATACCGGTGTACACGTGCATACATATATACACTCTAACTCTGAGACCTAGGCATAAGCAGAGTGGAGACTGAAGGCAGGCACACACCCACGTGCACGTGTATACACATACATAAACACAATTACAGTAGATAGTAGCACTCAAGTGACCCACACATACCGGTGTACACGTGCATACATACATACACTCTTACTCTGAGACTTAGGCATAAGCAGACTGGAGACTGAAGGCAGGCACACATCCACGTGCACGTGTATACACATACATAAACACAATTACAGTAGATAGTAGCACTCAAGTGACTCACACATACCGGTGTACACGTGCATACATATATACACTCTAACTCTGAGACCTAGGCATAAGCATACTGGAGACTGAAGGCAGGCACACACCCAAGTACAGGTGCATATACATAAACCCAGACACAATATCAGTAGATAGAGTCACTCAAGAGACACACACATACCTTTGTACACGTGCATAGATGTATACACAGTGACTGCGAACTAGACATAAGCACACAGGAGACCCACGTACACGTGTAGATACATAAAAAACAGGCACAATTGCAGTACATAGTAACACTCAAGAGGCACACAGACACCTTAGTAGAGAGCTAGACATAAGCACACAGGACTCCGTCAGGGGGCACACATCCACATACACAGTGTATCCTCTCACGCACAGACACGTGTATAGTAGATAGAAGAACTCAAGAGGCACACACGTGCACCTTTACACATATATCACACGCACAACTAGACATAAGCACCCTGGAGAGCCAAGTCGAGCACACAGCCATGCACAGAGAAGCACTTTGGACATAGGTGCGTGCACTTGTATGAGGAGAGAAGCACGCACGGGCGCACGCACACGCACTGCGTGCCCCAGCCGTTCATCCCCTGAGAGCGCGAGGATCAGTCCCGCAGATCCGTCCAGGAAGCCTCCAGCCACAGACGGAAAAAAACATGACTCTCCATTGAGGAGATCAAATTACACCGAGAACAGAAGCCGGGGAGGATTTGCCAGCCTCCAATCTGTGTCTGCAGAGAGGAAAAGTTAACTCTCGCTGTGCCGTGACCACGGCGTCAAACTTGCAAGGGCGCGGAACACTGGCCTCCGTGGGCATAGGCCTCCAGAAGGCCGGTGTGGAGGCCTTCGTGATATTCAGAAACAGGCTGCGTTCAGCTTCAAAGCACTTTACATGTCAGATATCCTCCCGGCGTCTAGCTCCGTGATACTCGGGCTATTGACAAGGGGGTTACCCAATTGTCAGCACAATGGGGATTTGAACCTGCCATTAACCGACTGCGTGAAGCAGGACTTAACCTACTGAGCTACTTCACTCTCAATGGCTTCGACTGTCCTGCAGATTGTATGACAAAGTTCGGAATCCAGAGCATGCAAACACACACAGACACACACATTTAGACTTCAAACATCCTTTCACAAGTGCTCTGGGCATAGCAGGTAGAGTAAAGAGCACACGCCTTTTCCTGGAGTCCTAAACGCCTGCTTTTTTGTTTTGTAACTGCTGCCACCTCCTCTGCAACTTTGCCTCGCAGCACACAGTTGCCGAACCCTGGCGCTAAGATACCTACTAACTGTGAGCAGGGGAGTTGCTAGGTCTGGAAAAGACCAGGGGCTAAGCTGATGTCGGAACTGTTGGGACTGGGGTCTAGCTAGTCTTTTGGCTGTAGCTCCTGAGATTGTATGCGGGGCTACAACCAAAAGATCAGGGGCTATAGCCCCCTTAGCCCCCCCCCCCCTAGCAACGCCCCTGACTGTGAGTGAGCATGCGCTTAATTTGCCTACCTGGGCATCCCCCTCAATGAATGCACAGACCCCGCACACACGAGCACAGCCCATCCACCCAGAGATATAGTCTGGTATCTACGTGGTGAACAATGAGACCAGGGAACGCATGTCATAGTGTCGGCTTCCTCGCGCGGCCACCTCGTGTGATCTTGTGCAATGCATTCCGTCTAAGTTCCATGCCCTGGCTACAGTAGAATCACTTAAAAATACGCTCGAGGCATGCACAGGGTATTAAACACAAACCTAAACATGTACATAAACGTATGGGCGTAAAAGAGGGGAGTGGGGCATGACTTACTTTGACCTTCGAACTTCCTGATGATGGTGTCCAAGTACGTGTTTTGGGGGGCGACGTGCCCCCTGCGCACTGGCATCTTGGAGGCGCTGGTTGTCCGGTCCTTATAGCGAAGTTATATCCCCAGCGGCGGCCGTAGACACTCCTGGCGATGTTTGGGGGTCCTTGACTGAATGCAATGCCCCTAGCAGGGTCTATTGCCCCCCATTGTGCGAGGGGCGGGGCGGCGCGTGGCGTGCCCCATCAGTATCCCAGATCTCCCCCCACACCGCGATGGGTGTGGACACCCACCTCCCAAGCTTTGAGGCGTAGGGGGGACACGCTCTCACCCTTTCGAGTGGGATCTGAGAGGAATATGGAACATAAAAGGGGGACCCCGAGAAAGCAAGAAAGCCCCGCCCAGTGTGCCGGGTCACGGCGCCTTCCCTGCACGGGGCCGCTGCTCACAGCTGTCATCGGCAACAGCTGCTTCCCTGACAGTGTGCAGCCGCCTCGCAGCTCCGACCGCAGCCTGACATCCTAAAATAACACGCGCGAGAAGAATACAGGAATCTCCCGGAGGGGGGCGGCCTCACACACACAGGCACGGGGCCCCCGCCCCGCCCCCATCTGGACTTAGCGCGTCCCTCCCTGTGAGTAGCTGCTGGGACTCACTACACAGACCCTCCCGGGGCCAGGCGCGTATCTAGAGTGTCTGCTGGGGCTGGGTCTTCCCACAGCTCCCCTCACGCCCTCCCGTGCCACACTACACGCTTGCCAACTCGTGCATCCGCTAGGAGGACCTGCACCTGTGTCCTTGCGCGGGGCGGAGGGGGCGGGAGCGGGGAGCGCTCTACACCTCCAGGGAACGAAGGTCCCTTCCCCTGACACAGAGACCTCAACAGTTGGGTTTAGGGTTCCCTTCAACTCCCTTGCGCCAGACTCTGCCCACGTGCCCCCTGCTCCCGTGCTGACACCATGCCCCCGTGCCAGAGACCACTGCCCTTAGGAGGGGCTCAGCGTTTCCTTGTCCTCTCCTGTACCAAAGCCAGAGGTGCCCCCGGGACTCTCTGCTGGTTTCCTTCTCCACTCCTCCGCCAGAGGGCGCTATATGCAGGGGCATCCCCGTGCCTCTTTGCCCAGATCGAGACGAGAGCACCGTACACTCCCAGCGCCTCCTGTGATACGTGTTGTTGTAGGCGGGCAGGGTGTCTTGTAGTGCCCCCGTGGCCCCGTGTACTGTACCAACCAGTGCAGACTGTGACTCTGGACTGTGGAGCTGAGAGTTCCCTCCTCTCTGCTCTTGTCACACCCCATGAGTTCCCGGTGAGGCTAAGGGTTTCTTCCCCCCAGTGTCACACACTCATGGAACTCCTCAGGGCCACACATGTGACTGATGGTCGGGGGTCCGGTCCCCTCCACTTCCCCCCTCACGGCCTGGTGGCGCTGAGGGGCCCCTATCCCCGCCTGTTTCTGGGCGGCCGAAGCATCACTCAGTCCTTCTCCTGTGGCTCTGGAAGGCTAAGGGCGTTCTGCACTTTCCACCATATCACACCCACCTGAGGCTCTATCACACACCCGTCCTCGGCGTCGCCCTGCTCCGCCTCCCCCCTACCCCTCCCGTGGATCCGGGGTGGGTGGGAGTTCTCCCCCTCCTCAATGTGCCCCTCCCCGCTGCCCCTCCCTCCAGCGGATCTGGGGGAGGGAGGTGGGCGATGTGTCTTCCCACTCTTCTTATTGACTCACTCCCCCGAACCCCGTATATCTTGGGGACTGAGGGTGCCCCCCACCCCGGTTGATATGGGAGTCTGTGGGCTCCTCCCCCCTCCTTAGTGTATTTCTCAGGTATCCCCTGTGAGGCTGCCGGGCCCTTTCCCTTCTACTGTGTGCCAGAGCCCCTGCGTCTCCCGGGGCGGAGGGTGCCCTTCCTTGGAGCCCCTGCCAGGCTCCTTGGACGCTGCAGCCGCTGCGCCGGCAGCAGAGATCAATAGGCAGATACTGCGGGGAGCTGTCCGCGCTGCCAGTGCTGAACGGGCTCCAGGAAATACGCCGCTGCGGCGGGGAGGCAGGGCTGGCAGCACACACACAGCATCACGCTTCAAGTGGGGACACGGTGAATCGCATTGCTGTCATCTGTTGCTTCTTTTCGCTTTCATCTTTGTTTCCAAAAGAGCAAGAAAACATGTAGGGGCGTGGCCCGGGACTTCTAAGTTATTAGCAGTTCCTCTAGTGGCAAAGGAAAAATGAGCCTGGGCCTTATCAAGGGGGCGTGGCCTAAAGGGGGTGGAGGTGCAGCAGCACCATTAAGCCTGAAAAGGTGAGACCGCAGGAAGCCAAGGCCTTTTTTCCTAAAGCCTGAAGCTCCTGTGAATGAGTGGGAGCTTCAGGATTTAGAAAAAAAGTCATTTGTTTCTACCCTAGCAGCCTCACCTTTTCTTTTCTTGATTAAAGGGATGCCTTGCATGTGCTGGCGCCACCATTAAGGAGAAAAAGGCATTTTTTCTGTAGCCTGAAGCACTTGTCCTCTAGCGGCCGTGGCTGCCAGAGCTACCCTCAGAACTTGCCTCGGCACATCCCCCGCCCTGGAGGCTCGCACTTACACCCAACATGTCTCCAGGCCGTGTAGCACTCACCATACCATGCACTCCATCTCTTGCTCACCCACGAGCATGGACACTCAAGCACCTACAGCCTCTGCCCTCTTCTTTGCTGCACTTGCACGCTCTGAATATTCCCAAGGCATAGTATTTTATTTTACTTTATTTATTTTTGCATTTTTAAAGCGCTCACACAGCCCGCGGGCATCGAGGCGCTGTTACAGGAATAGTTTATTTTTATTTTTTTAGTTGCATAATTCTTTTTTTTTTGTTAATCTTAGTTGCGTATTTATAACGCGCTTAAACACCCAGAGGTTTCTAAGCGCGGACCCAGGGATCAAACCTGTGTTGCTTCGTGTCGTCTTGCTTCCAAGGCGCGCACGTTGCCGTTAAGGGACGATGTATGTTTGTCCTGTTTCCTTTATTCCGCCACTGTTTTTTTATATTTTGTGTTCTTTATTATGTTTCACTCCCTTGTTCCCTTCCTTTGCCCTGTGGGCACTTTGAAACAGTATCTACTTGCGCCTAAGAAGCAAACAATAAATAAATAAATAAAATCTCCCCAGACTCTCTGCTCTCCCCTCCAGCACACCCCATTCTTCTCGCTGCCCTCTAGGGACTCAAATCATCCCAGTCTCTTGCCCACTGCCTCCTGTGCACCCCCAGTATAACCCAGGCCCCTCCCCTTTTGTTGGATCTTGACCTCTTTCCACCCCATGCACCTCCAGCTCTCCCCTCTCAATGCCTTCTGTTTACTCCCTTCTCTAGCCCTGCTTGCCTGCTCTATTTCTTGCTCCCCCTCACAGATCTCACACATTCTCCCCAGAACACGTGACCATTCTCCCTTCCTGCTCTCCCACTCAAACAATTATGAGAGGGAGGGCCAGGGCCAAGGGATCCCGATGGAGCACCTCCATTGAAAATAATGTGAGTACTCAATGGCAGCTGGTGTTTTTTTATTGGAGGGGCGTCAATATGTTCTCCAAAAAGAGACTGCATGGAAGCGGGACATTTCATCTATTGCCAACGTTTTTCATATAATAGGTAGAGGTGGTGCATTTTACAGCCTTTTTTGGGGAAAAAATGCATTAAAAGCCATACAATTTACAATCAGTTCTGTAGAGTAACACATGAAAAATCTTATAGATTAGATGTATGCCAGAGCGCCAGCAATATAAAGGAGGGCAATTTCATGACGGCAGTATCCATACCAACATTGCCATGAATAACATGCTCCCTTCACGAATATATAGGCCAACATTGCCACTGTAAAATACTAGTATGAGGGGACCTGTAATAAATGCCAGCACAACCACTCTAAATGACAGGCTGATGATGTATGTGTACATAATATATGTCAGCTTGGCAGAGCAAAACACATGATGGTGCACACAATATATGCCAGCACTACTATTGTAAAGAACAGGTTCATGTTGCCTGTGCCCTCAACATATGCCAGCATTGTCCTGCAAAATACGTTTCCATGTTGCCTGTGCCCAGATATATGCCAGCACTACCACTGCAAATCATTGTCACGAGGATGCACCAATATATGCCAGAACCTCCTCTCTAAAGGACAGGTTTATGGTGCCTGGCTCCACAATATATGCCAGAATTGCCCTCAATCACATGTATGATACTGGTGTGGACCTGCCCCACCAAACACACACAAATGATTGCTCCCACACACACTGAAATACACGCAGACTCACTCTCACAAACACACACAAATAAACGCACACACTCATTCAAACTCTTGTGCACACACATTGTATTCACAGCACACATAGACAAGCAAACACTTTTGTAAACCTTCATGGGGTGATGTGGGTGTTCAATCCTTTCTCAGACCAGAAGACATAAAAGACTAGGCAAGGAGGGGGCATAGAAATACTAGTAGCCCGTCTAGTGATGTGGGACTCAGCTCAGTGGGTGAAAGGATAGCAGTCATGAAGCTATGCCTTAGACTCGCTTCCTTCTCACAATGAATCTATCCATTTAATTTGGTACAGGTGCACATCTGGGCCCACACCATGGGCGGAGGCAGTTTTCACAGACTTTTTCTGTGCAGTGAGGCCTGACCCGAATACAAGTAGGGCGTGACACCAATTTAGATAGTAATAGCAAGACATCCATTGCAGTTGACGAACAAGTATTGGCACCTAGACCTCCCTTCCCAAGGTCAAGTTCAGCGCCTCACTGAAAACTGCAATTCAAGTCCTGTATTTGCTAGAGGCAGGGCGAAGCAGCCTGCACTGGGAAGAGAAAGGGGTGCCAACCCCCCCCTGTGCACCCATGCTGGCTACATCACTGGACTCTAGCATGCCCCCTGTGGGAGTGGGCCAGGGGGCGGCTTCCAGAAACATGGCCACCTGGGGGTTCTTCCAGATACTAAGACAGTTTCACTGACATATCTCTGCACAGAGAGAGGGGGGGGGGGGGGGGCGGAGAAGTGGTCCGGTACACCGTCCCACAATAGTCCAGGCAATGAAGAAGAATATCGCCCACAATCACTCATTATAATTCATGACTTTTCATAACATGAAGTTTCCGGGGCAACTTCTTAGGAACACGTGGTGTGCATTTAGAAAATGCAATGCAATACAGTATTCTACAATAAGGCCTCTTGGATGTACAGGTATAGTTAAATCTCTGAGGATTTTCTAATGCAATATGATCGTATTTGTATTGCAAAACAGTCCCAGAATGTCTGGTGGTGTTGAAGGTTGCTCGGGATTCGGCTGCTCCTGGGGTCTCTGCCAGTTCTTTCCTGTCTTTTGCTCATCAACTTGCTCTCTGAAGCCACTGACCTTGCTGAATTCTGTGGAGTGGTGTTTTACCTCTGCTATGCCATCTAAGTGGCCAACGTAGAGCCACAAAACAGGCCCACTCTGCCAGGCCGGCCTTCAGAGCCTTGCCCCATGGTCCTCTGGGCCAAGCTGAGCCTGATCTACTCCCCATGTGCTTGACGGTGAAACCAGGTCTGTTTTCTGATCCTGACTCCCTAACTTCACCGCATTGTGGGAATCTGCACAAACCACACTTTCGCTGTGCGCTTCCGGCCTATATCGATAAACATTCAGAGTATATGAGAATTTACCAATCTCAGTATTAAGAACTATCTACAAACTGGGCTGAGGTGCCAGTGCTTCATTTAAAAGTACCAGGGCACAGATATTTTGTGGTACACCTATCACACACAGTTGGAGACTGTTTCTGTATGCCTACAGCCCCTACTAGCACTTGACCCCTGATGTCTGCACTTACCCTTGCACTTGCCACCTGCACTTTTAGTTATTGTATTTTATTTATCTCACTGTTATCCTTTTTACTGCACTGCCCCCTCCCTGTTCCCCCAGCATTTTTCCCCTTTCCCCCTCCATTGCACTTGCGCAATATCAATGTCACCTGGCCTAGTAGGATCGTTGTCTGTCTTCCCTCTGTTTCCCCTCCCTTGCCTCGTCGCGCCTTGAAACACTTGTGTATAGGCGCGGTATAAATGCCATACATCATATTATATCATACTGCTGTCTGCCGCGGCTGCTCCTCGCACTGTCAGCACATTTGGGGTTAAAGCTGCAACTCCTACATACTCTGGTGGTTGCACGACCCATGACAGATATGCAATTTACCAATCAACATAACATACAATAGCCTAACACACTAGTTGTGTCTTGACATAGGAGAAATGTGTAGGTGCTTCTTTAGCACAGCATCCCTGTCAACAGGTTGCTCGGATACTGTAGCTGGCAAGCGGAACACATTGGCCATCTAGCCACGGAGAGATGAACACTCATGCTTTCCTCCTATGATAAATGGAAGGTCAATGCATGCACAGTCCTTACTTTATTTTTTTATTTTATTAGTTGTTTATAGTTTGTCAACAAACCTTTAGAACACACATATTCAATTACATTTCTTTTGGTAAATACCAAAATTCATATAGATGATAAAACCACATTTACAAAAGTACAATTACTAATTAAATCAATACAATTAAAATCCTCTTATGCCCGCATGTGATTCACCAGATGTGATAGTGCAAATCCTGAAGAAAGTAGCCATAAGGCCAGCATACGTAAACAACGCAACTTGACAAAAATGTATTGGAGCCGCTTCATCAATTTACAAGCCGGTACAATAACAAACTTAACAGGGACTTCCAACGTATTTGCATTTCTGTTATTATCCCAGGCCATGAAATTTACTCTAGTCATACTAAAGTTTAATAGTTTGCCTTGACGCATAATTTGATTAGCAATTCCAACAGGATGTTTTCTCTTCAAGGTGTCCTAACCAGTCCTATGAAGGTTATTCGTTTCCTTCCATGCTCATTCATCATCAACCAGTGTGGTTGTCTTTAGAATTGAGGGCAGTTTGTAATTTGCAAGTGAGTTCCTCATGTATTATTCCTCTAGGGTGGCACTCATGACAGGCACTCCTCTTTGGCAGTCGCGTTAAGCTTGTCCCTGGACTAGCCCCTGTGCGGGTGTTGCTGTCTGGTGATCACCTTGTTCTTATCAACCCACCCTACTGCAGTAGTGTTGCTGGTTGTTACAGTAGTGGAGCGGCACCAAAGTCAAGCAGGCGGACCGAAACAGTGTGTGTGGAAATGACCAGCACAAGCACCCGGCACTGTCACCTTCCAACCCATTTGTATCCATGACATTGAATAACTAGCACTGTCCTACCCATCTGGTTCATCAGCTTCATAACAAACAATGTGCTAGCCCAATATGCAGAGACCCTTGCCAGTGCTGATTGTTGCTGCTTGTTTTGAGACTATGACTATCTGACTTAAAATAATAAAGTTGCCAAAAAACCACATCATAATCAAACAGAGTTTTAGACAATAAGTACCAGGGTTCAAAAATGAGTGCCCGGTCCAAACCCTGGCAAACAAGCCAACAAATTCAGCACTGCAGAGATCAAGTCAGAATATATTTACTGACAGGTAGTACAATCTCAAGACACTGCTGCAGCTATTAATGGCAGGTCTTTACTTCGATTGCCCAGGAAAAAGATGACTGGAGAAAGGGCATTGCACACCCATAAGACTCTCATACCTTTTCGGTTTAACCCTCTGTCCTGGTGGGGTCACTCTCAGTTGCAGGTCACGACTACAGGAGGCTCTGTAACCCAAAACGGTAATGCCACAGTGACTTAGAGAACACTGTCTCGCACACACAAGCACACACGCATGCACGCCCTCACAAACACACAACTACAGTTTGGCTTACACAAATGAGACGATTCACTCTTCTGGTGAGCCACACTTCATTAGCATAAAAGGTGGAAAATATCCTAGCAGCAGCGACCAGGAGTCATCCCATTCCCTGAGCAGCATTGGAAATCAGGCGTTTGGAAATTGGCTTTGGAGAAATACCATTGGAAAAAGAGCAATGACAATCTGGCAACAAGGGTTTCTGGGAATACGAGTCCGGTACATATAACACAGCACCAACTTGTAAAAGAGAAAATCAACATGTATTAATCAAGCTTGCACCATTACAACAGAAGGTAAGGCAGAGGGGTGGGGGATTAATAATAATTTCATTTCTAATATACATTGCACTTTTAGTGGATTCCTAGTGCTTCGAAGCGGTTTATAGTCATAATCTCGAATACAAATATGTCGAAAGTCATAATGTCGAAAAAATAAAGTCGAAAACAAAAATGTCGAATTTCTTTTTTTTGTTGATTTTTATTCGAAATGGGGGGGTTCCCCCCCCAACCCCCCTTTTTTAATTTTTTTTTAATGTTTTACCCCTTTTTTTTACCACCAATACCCCAAAAAAACATGTAAATTAAAAAAAAAACAATTCGACATTTTTGTTTTCGACATTATTGTTTCGACATTATTGTAATTCGACATTTTGTTTTCGAGATAATGACTGGACACCCTTCGAAGCATTGTAATACCACCCTATGTAATTGTACACTACCCAATGTAATGGTACTCAGCTTGTTGACTTCAGAATGATGGGAGGCTGAGTTGACCCTGCATTGATGACAGTCTAAGGTGCTGGGAGGATATCTCAGGGGCAACCCGTTTGTCTTGGAAGCAAGACAACGCATAGCAACACAAGTTCGAATCCTAGTCTCACACTCCTATAAAAGAACGAATATAATCTTGAAACATTCTCAGAGAAAGTTCATTGGCTAAGCAAATATAAAGAAAAAAGAAAAGTATTTGAAAGCACAACGGTCAGTTGTCTATAAGAGGGGAAATGATGTGTGCTGCTGAAAAGACCCCCGCCTGCTGTGGAAAGAGGAGGGCCGGAGTTCATAGGGATCACACAACTGCCCTGGAAGAACATAACCCCCAGCCCAAGAACAGGATTAAGATTCTAAGTGTGTCTGTCTTTATTTTATGAGGAGCTGTTCTCAGGGTACACTGAAGGGAGCAAAACAAATTCCCCTGGTTGACATCCTTCTGTGCTGTGTAGGCTGTGTTGTCTACTGGTCATTGGGCCTCATTCCGAGATTGGAGGTAGCCATGGCGCTATTTGCGCCATGGCTGCCCCCAATACCGGGTCCGGCACCGGTCTTGTTCAATGGGGACTTACCGGTGCATTCCGACCCTGGAGGGACCGGTAAGTCCCCATTGAACAAAGCATTCCCCATTCCCATTTGAGCCGCCATAGTGCCCCCATGTGGTCAGACCACACGTTCCTTACAGTTCCCGCTAAAGGACCTCGGAATTGGGCTGTAAGGAATTACCGGCACCGGTCTCCTTACCAGTGCTGGTAATCCCTTACTGCGCAACTCATAATGACCCCCATGGTCTTTTCACTGTAAAGTTTGCTGATCACTTTTGTCATTGGATGGAGTGACTTCTCCGTGATACCAAAGGTTATGGTACATCGGGTATATGTATTTATGTATTTATGTATTTATTTATTTATTTATTTATTCAGGAGGAGCAATGTTCTTTTTATCACAAAAGAGCGTACAATAGATAAGAAACGAGATTAGAAAGGAAGCAGTGAGTTTAGGTGAGTTTGAGGAACATTCTGACCAGGTTGTGGAGGCAAGTAAATGGAACAGTCACCAGGGACAATACATAAGTGGACATATATATATTAAGGACAACGAACATTGGACATTTTTAAGTGCAGGTAGGCGGTATGGCCAGCTGTGCTTGGGATGGGACCATGATGGGTGAAGTGCTAAAGTGGAGGCAGAGGAAGTGAGGGAGAGAGGCAGGTTAGAGGTGAGGGGAAAAATGTTAGCTAGCAGGCAGATGAGAGGTAGGTTAAGAGGGTAACTCAAAGTTGAGGAGGTAGGTTTTTTGTTTGGTTTTGAACAAATCCATGTGGACTGTTTCTCGGATGCCTGGGGAGAGAGAATTCCATGCAAGTGGGGCAAGAAGAGAGCAGGCGCAGAAGCGAGAGGAAGCGCAGTGAGGTTGTGGAGCTACCAGGGTAATCGAGGAGATTACGAGAAGGCTCGTAGAGTTTGATAGAGGAGGATAGATACAGTGGTGCCTTACTGTGGATATATTTGTGAACCAAGAGAAGAAATCTGGCACTGTTGTGCATCGTCAGCCATCCAGCCTGTTGACGGTATGAGGAAGTAGGTGTGAAGCGAGGGAGTTCAAAGAGAGTCCTGGTAGCGAAGTTAATGATCTTGTTGAGATGACAAAAAGTATAGCTGGGTAGACCAAAGCGGGCACTGGCACAGTAGTCCACTTTAGAAAAGATGGGAGTGGTTAGGAGATGCTTGGCAGTGTTGAAAGGAAGCAGGTCCCTGGTTTTCCTAATGCTTATAAGGTTGAGGCGAGCTTCTGTTCCAGGTTTGTAGATGACAGTAGAGATGGCGTGAGAAGCGTCATAGATGACATCGAGGTTTCTAGCTGAAGAAGAGTAGGGGAGAGTGTCAGGTGGGAACTGGACAGGCAGAGGAATAGATGAGAGAGAACGTTTGGCAGGGAGGTAGAGCCCCTCTGTTTTTAGTAGAGTTTAACATCAGAGCGTGAAAAGCCCTCCAATATTTATTGCCAGAGAAACAGTTGGAAATATTTTAGAGAGATGAAAGGAGAGTTCAGGAAAAGAGAAGAAGATTTGGGTGTCGTCCACGAAGAGTTGGTATGAGAACCCAAAGGAGGAGAGTAGTGCCCCACGAGAAGAGGTGTAGAGTGTAAAGAGGAGCGGGCCCAAGACAGAGCCTTGTAGAACACCAACAGTTAGAGGAGTGAGATGAGAGACATTGCTCCAGGTGCAACATAGGATTCAATCCAGGCAAGGTCTCAATCGCAAATCCCAAGAAGAAAGAGAGTATTAAGAAGATCATGGTGATTGACAGTGTAAAAGGCAGCAGACATGTCAAGGAGAATTAGGATAGGAGATAGGTTGGAGTGCTTAGCAGAAGCGATGAAGTTGGACACCTTCATGGGACCAGTTTCCGTGGAGTGACAGGAGCCGAAACCTGCTTGTTGGGGGTTTTGAAGGGTGTAGATGTCCAAGAAATTGGTAAGATGGTTGAACACAACCGTTTTGAGTATTTTGGAGTAGTGCGGAAGGAGAGACACAGGGAGAAGGTTAGCTGGTAGGCTTAGGTCAGGCCCTTGCTTTTTAGGAGATGGCTGGCCATGGCTGATTAGGAAACACCGGCAAAGCAAGCAGAGTCGAAAGACAGGTTGAAGAATTCAGCGAGGTGAGAGGCCACTAAAGGGGCGATAGACTTGACTAGCTGTGGAGCAAGAAGGTCTGATGGGGCACAGGAGGGGTTCATCAGTATAGATAGCACTTTTTCACTATTAGTGTGACTAAAGTGGGAGATAGAGGCAGAGGTTGGTGGTAGAGTAGGCAGAGGGTAAAATGTAGGAGGAGGGAGAGTGAGGAAGGTCAGGAGAGAGTCTAATTATGGACATTTTTGCAGTGAAGTATTCAGTTAGGTTATTAGCCCAGAGAGCGGAGTTGATAGTCATAGACTTAGGAGGAGTGAGGAGTGAGTTTAGGGTGCCCTGCAGGTGAGGATGGTTGGAGGATGGTTGGAGTGAGAGTCAATGAGGGCGAGGTAGAATTCCCTTTTTGCTCTATCAAGAATGGACTTGAGAGAGTTCAGGGCAGAGAGGGAGAGAGGCAGAGTTGCAGATCCTCACGTGAGCTGGTACGCCTCCATTTACGCAGCAGCCGCTGCAGGTCTGTGCGGCGAGAGCGTATGAATGGGGTGAGCCATGGCTGAGGATGCTGAGATTTAGGGATGAAAGTAAGCAGTGGGAAGTGGGCTTCACATCTCAGAGAAAGTAAGGATAACATTTGTGGTTATCCGATAGCTGCCATGATGATAACCGTGAAAGACACTGTGCCCGGATCCCCAGCTGCTAACAAGTTCATTGTTTGAGCTTGTACGCAAAGCAATAAGCCTTGATCAAGGAAAAACAGTGCAAAACATGTAGCAGTTTTTCTTTTGTGTGATATGTTATCAATTAATAATATAAGGTTTGGAATAAAAGTAGAAACCTCGTTAAAATTGTTTCCTTACATATGTAATCAGTAAATAATCAGTTAGTATGTACTAATTTAAAAATGCATTACGGAACTTTTCAAAAGCACCTGCACCTTCAAACAACCCTTCTTAGATCTTGTTTAATGGCAGACTTTGGCATACGTGTAGCCCTTTCATGTACACCCCAGACAGATGTAAGGCGGGACTAGTATCCTCCTCCATTGTTTTGAAACATTTGTGGCCTCAGGTATAATGTCTCACTGTGCTATTTGGAATGTGACCTTACCTTTCATCCTCACTATTCATCACAAGAAAATATGGAAACATTCTGTTTCAGGTAAGAAACCCAGTGTGGAAAGGAATGAATAGCAATGAGTTTAAGAGTCTGGCACATCTTTGCCCTATCACATCTGAACTAAACACAGCACCCGCGCTGCACCAGCACACTTCAAAAAACTCCACCTCTTCTATAGCACCACTCTAGTGCCCGTTCTCCGGCCGGGGGCGAGGGTGTGCACCTTCCACACCCCAGATCAGGGGCAGTCCCCATGGGAACCTCCACCCCCACCCACCAGGCCAGCCAGTTAGGGAGGGGTGCTGCACCTGTAAAATAAAATTGCTTTTAACACAGATGGGCTACACCCCGAGTTCTTACCCTACAAATTGAACACAGACACCAAGCTGTATTTTATAGGGATCCCAACGGGGGTCCCCTCTTTATAAAAACACGTGAACTCTAATCCCCTTCCTATAATTCCCCTGACGTGAGTGTACCATCTAAAAGTGGATCTGCTCTGTGAGGCCACCCTCTCTTGAGGGGTCTCGGGGACCCATAGGAAGTGACTGATGCGACAGACCACCTACCTAATTCCTGGTACCATCATCTGGAGCGTGAGGCCAGAGGATGGCCTCTGTGAGTGGCCCCACAACTCTAGGCGGCCTCGGGCATGTTGCCACTTTCTTGCGCTACCTTAGGCTATGGTACCTTCACCTACACTATACGTCTAACCTACTTAACATTCCCCCTAAACACATTTCCCCACCCTACAATCCCCCTACTTAACATTTCACTAGTTATAAATATTTACAGTACACTAAACATGTATTATACAATTAACTATGTATACCTACATACACATAAACACACACAATGACATACACCATAGAAACATTTAAAAAACTTGATGTCACAATGGGGGTGACTGCTGCAGTCAGTCACCCCCTTTCAGCAACTTATAGGACTGTCTCTGGTGGTTGGCTGGGGCCTGGCCCCAGATGAATCTGGGGCCAGCCCTACTTCTGCATTCTTCTGGGTGGTCCCATCCACCATCTAGTGCCACTCACACTCACCGCATTGCCTGTGCTCTACTAAAGTTCTTGGGCCGCTCCATGTGCATCTAGGACACACCCTTTCTCACTGCCGTGATCCATTGCTTTTTTCCAATCTTCAAGTTTGCCCCAAGAGGCCCCCGTGGCCACTGCAACTCTCCTGGGCAGCCCCTTGGCGTGGCCTTGCCCGCGTCACCGCCTCCAACCCCCCGGGTGTCATCTATACTTCAGACAACATTGCCCTTTGATCTTCCTGGGCCACCTGGTTGGGCCCTGCATGGGCTGACAGTCGCCACAGCCCTCTGGGAGCCCACGCTACGGCTGCCACACAGGCCGGCCCCACAGTTCATCCACCGAGTCTCCTCCACACACAGTACCCAGTACAATGATGTCTGTGGGCCCGGGGTGGGGGTGTTCGAGTCCTGCCCAGCCCATTCCTTGGCAGGGGAGTTCTGTCCAGGTGTCAAGTCCTAAAAATGTAAGTGGGAGGACTCATCAACAAATGCAATGGGATGTGACGTCACCTGAAATTAGCATATCAAGGTGAAACATGCACATTTCATTAAATTGGCTTGCATAATCACCCAAATTGCACAGGACGAATGGCATTTGCCTTCCATAAAATCAACACACACTTAAATCCAAGAGTATATTTTCTTCTAATAGTGTTTTTGAAAACGTTAAAAGGTGTGCATGTTTTAAACTCCAAGACCCTATACAAATGTGATCCCTGGGACTTGCAGTACCGAAATGGGATATTTTACTTTTAGTTGTTTGTTATTTTTCATCATGTTATATAGTGCAGTGGTGAAGTATCTGGACTACAAATCTGACTGTGGTTTTATACCCATGGTTGGCTTTGATGCATAAATTCAATGAGACATTTATTGTTTCTCATTTTAACTGGGGGGAAGGAGTTCACCCTCTGAAAAAAGTAGGTGGACTCCGTCCCCCGTGTGTTCCCTCGACTTGACCCTTGGTTCTGTCCCTTTGTTCTATCCTTCTTTTTCTTCTTCCAACATTCCATCTAGCCCCATGGTGAGCTGGATGGATTACTCCACACACACATAAATAAATAAACACACACACACTGCAGAAAATACTTTGTTCCTCTGGTGTCTGTGTCTTTTTTCTAGGTTTTCTCTTAGGGGACAGCATGCAGCTCTTACTCGCCGGGTCCTATTTGTGCCACGGGATACACCACCTTTGGACAACCCTTCCCCTAGACAAAAGACACAGGGCCCCATCTATCCAAATACACAAAAAATAGTATTGTAGGATAGATTAAAAGCCTTTACGAGGGCAATGCAGATCCCGAAGAAGACTTATGTGCAAATGACATAAACTGCCTACACGCAGGAGCTGAACCTCGACAACTCAACTAAAATGGCCACGAGCTGATTTAATTGGCTAGAGTCGGTGTGCTAGACATTTTGTCTGCCATTCATCTTTAGGGCACCTCCTGTTAAGAGACAAATATGCAATAACAACAATGTCACCAAACCATCATATACTATTATAAGAACAAATATGAAGAAAGAAACTCTTATGGAGACTTGTGCCAAATTTGGTATTTAGAAACAATATTTAATCCACACAGTTATGCGTCTGTCTGTGTTGTGTTGTTTCATACATTCAACAGTACTCTATTCAGAATTGTTACAGCATCACAATTAAATCAAATTGCCCCCTTCTGATGACACGTGTTTCGGCCTGCTGGGCCTTTCTCACATCAGGGCATATGCATCCTCTTTATAATTAAACGTCCATAGATGGTTGTACTACAAGTGTCCTATTCTTATATCCTTTGGGATAGTTCCGCGTACAGCGTATTAACTGGAATCTTTCTGCATATCAATCCATGTGTGAATCCATCCCAGACAGACGCATGACTGTGTGGATTAAATATTGTTTCTAAATACCAAATTTGGCGCAAGTCTCCAGAAGAGTTTCTTTCTTCATATTTGTAATCCCAAAGGTGGAACCTAGCTTTCCTCCCACCAACTCTGGGGAGACGCGACAATTTACTTGAAGAGAGAGTGTTAGAGAGATAGACCACTCTGAAAATCTAAGGGACTCCCAAGTCGCCAGCAGAAGACCGGTTCAACGGAAAGCAATCATAGGCACTTAGTATTATAAGAACAAATGTCTAATTATAACCATGGAATTGTGCTCACTTGACTGACCGCCGCCACCAGTTACTAAAGCAATGGAGCCGCGTCGAACGAATAAAGGTAACTTCAGATACGATCTGCTTCGTGCAATCAGAGTTCCGGGACAACCGCGAACAGCCAACTCCAAAGGGACTGCAACAAGTAGCCAATCCCCCAGCTGGCCGAACCCGCTCTTTAGTGAAGGTGCCATGTTGAACGTCAATGGGCTACTGAGCACCTGCCACTGCAAACGAGCCAGCACAGAAAGTGAATTATTGATTAGTATCTAAATCAAGATCAAATTCACAGTCCTCCTAATTGTATCTATGATCTGAAAATCTCTCAGTTCAATTGCACATACACTGAATAAATGCTAACCAATATCCTTCATCTGTTTGCACTCAGTGTAACACTGGGTCCCGTTATGCTCTTGCCGAGAAGCCAGAATCCTTCTGAATGCCAGCACCACATCTCTCTTCACCCCTCCCTGCTGCATGCGCAGCCACGTGGTTGGCTTTTGTCAGCACCGTGCAGTTTCTATCCAGCAGGACTGAACCCAGGCGGGTAACCCTGACTAGCAGGACTCTCTTTTAACTTGTCTCCAGGAGTGGCTGAAGATGTGTCACAGCTTGTGGGGGCCTATTTTCACATGATATTTGGACCCCCTTTCCTAGAGCTTGGAAAAACAGTCTGAGGCACCTGTGAGGTGTTTTTGCTTAATTTATAGTGGAGACAAGTACAGTGAGGGGCATAATAGCTGCAGATTATCACGGGACAGGCAGCCAGCTGGGACCTAAAGCTCTAAATGTGCACTGAAAAGCTATTCATCACTCTTTGTCAGCAGGTTGCTAAAGGCCAAAGGGGAAAAGAACACTGCTGGATACGATAGAGGCCTGAGGTAGGTGAAGGCCTGAGAACACTACTCAAGGGAGTGCGTAATGTGTGCAATGCAAAAAACACAGTACATTTCCCAAATTAAAGGGGTAGGTTGCTATATCATAAGACTGCAGACTATAATATGGGTGCAACTTCATAGGGCTTCTTCAACCAAAGCTTCTCATGGTGCTAAAAAAATGTCCGAATTGGTATATCTCGTGCAATTTGCATACTTTCTTTGTTAGGCTCAGTATCTTGACTAACCAATAGAGCAGAGTCCATTTTCCATTACTCCCTCAAAAGGGTTTCTTGCTGCATCACTATCAGACATGTTTCATATTTAAAATTGTGGGCATTCTCATGTTCCCATAAAGCTTTTTGCTTTTATGCAAATGACCAATCTCGGGTTCTATGTCTGACGTGGCATGGGGCCACGTCCATAGCCCGCCCTCCCATTCCATTTCAGCTGCCGTACATTTCCCTTCGCTCTTCTTTCGTCGCCCTCTCTGATGCCTCTGTGTGGAGAAAGCCAATGCTTCCTGTCAGGCGAACTCCACGTGCTGTTGGCCTTTCCAAGACTGCAATGTCGAGTTCTTCCGGTGTATTTAGCGATAGGTCGGGCGAAAAAGCCCTGCAAAGAGCTGCTTCTCATGTGAGCGTTCCGCATGACACGGTGACCCCTGCGTACAACTTCTGATTGGCTGCGGCGGAAACGTGACTCAGGATTGTAGCCGTGACGGGGAATTCATTTCATGCGTGCAGCCGCGGTGCTGGAAGTGTGAAGTGCGAGGTGTGAGATTTGCCGAGGCGGAAATCGCTCAAAAGGAAATCGGCGGGCTCCCTGAAATCTGGGCGGAGGGCAGTGGGGGGAATTGCGAAAGGACAGAGAGGAAGGAACGAGTCAGTCCATTTTTAGTCACCAGTACAGTGATCTATGTGAATACTGCGAGAGAAAAAAATATGTCGGTTCATTTTTTTGTCACACACGTCACGGAGCAAAGGAGAAACACATAAATAATAATAAATGAATAATAAAGGCAACAAACAGTGGTAGTGCAGCCAGCAATTTGCAAGTGCTAGCTTTAAGGCAGCAGACAGGGTAGGTCTGATAAGTGCAGGAAGAAAAAAGGGGGGATACTGTATGGGTACAGATACAGACCCCAGTGTTGAGTATTCTGGTATGGTTTTGTTAAAAATGTTCACCTGGAGAAGACACGGTTGAAACTGGAGCAATGTTATACCTCTCAAACTTTTGATTTTGTTTTTTTCAGTGGTTGAGAGCCCCATTGAAGGCTACAGGAGGGTAAAGAACTTGGTGGGTGAGTCATATGGCACCATGGCTGGCGACACTGGCAAAAAGCGTGTGATTTCAGAGGTGCTCAATTTATTTATTTTAATGTATTTATGGTGCATTTGTTTGGCGCCTATACAGAAGTATTTCCAGGCGCAACAAAAACGAAATGGGGAAGGGCAGAGGGGGGAACATGGGAACCGCAAAGTAGAACAACAAAATGGTTATATTGGCCTTTTGCCAATCCTACCGTGCAAGTGCATGACAAGGTGGTAAGTGCAGGGGGGAGGGGCTAGAGGGAGAAGTGCAGGAGTGGGGTGCCCTAAGGGTGGGGCGGTCAAATGATAGGCGGGCCAAGGCAGCAAGTGCAATTGGAGAGGGGGGAAGGGAGGATGAGTGCAGTGGATAGGAAGGACCAGGTTGGGCTAGTCCAGGTAAAGGAGCCCGAAAGCAAGTGCTGGCAAGGGATGCTGGGGGGGGCTGGTATGGGGATGGTCTGGCCCCTGTATGACTCTGAAGGGATCAGGCCCAAGTTGCAGCGGAACGGGAGACTTAGCATTGCAGGGGGAGAGGGAAGGAAGAAGAGAAAAGGAAAGCCTTGAGAAGTTTCCGGAACTTAAGAAGATCCAGCTCAAGTTTCAGGGAGGAAGTTCCAGAGGGAGGAACCAGCCGAGGAAAGGGATCTACCTCCCACTCTCTACTTGGAGAAATGTTTGACCTGCAGAGAGTTGGAGCCAGAGGATCAAAGGACTCTGGGCAGGAGGTATTTAGGGAGGAAAAACTGGATGTAGAGTGGACCTAGGACCCAGACAGCCTTTTGGATCGTGCAAAGGGTCCTGAATTTGATCCTGGAGGTCACTGGTAGCCAGTGGAGGGATTTTAGGGCTAGTGAGATGCAGTCACTGGGCTTGAGGCCAAGGATACGTCTTGCAGTCCTATCTAGATTAGCTGAAGGGGGGCAAAGAGAAGAAAGAGGCAGATTGAGGAAGAGGCTGTTACAGTAGTCCTGCATACAGAGAACCAGGGCTCTGGATACATTGAGCTTCTAGAGGAAGGTGAGGAAAGGTAGAATGCCTCTAAGGTGGTGCAGCTGAAAGTTGGACTAGTTGGTAAGGCCCGTGATGTGTGGAGAGAAAGAGAGAGAGGAGTCAAAGTTGATCCCAAGTTTTTTTGCCTCACAGGTGGGTGAGGCGAGGGGACTCAAGGAATCAGGCCAGATAGTGGGGAGGAAACAAAGAGTAGGTGTCTCGATGAGAAGGATCTCCATCTTACTGGCATTAAGGCAGAGATTATTGGCAGAGCACCATACCTGAATATCAGTCAGGTATGAGGGAGGATGAAGAGGGGGTAAGTGATGGCAGCTTGAAAGAGAGCTGTGTGTCATCTGCATATCACTGGACATGAAGGGAGAAGGTAGAGATCAGGTGGGCCAGAGGGGCCAGGTAGATGTTGAGGAGCCATGGCGATAGGATAGAGCTCGGGGATGCCACAGGGAGAGAGAGGGGCGTGGGAGAGAAAAGGGCCCATGTGCACTTGGGAGGGTATGTGTGTAAGGAAGACGCCAGTGTCATGTCTGCGATGCCAAGGGTATCATGGAGATGGTTTATGAGGATGGAGTGGTTGACTGTGTCGATGGCAGAAGAAAGATCGGGGAGGATCAGAACAGAGGGAGTGTTAGGGCCCAGATTAGAGAGTAGGTCCTCACGGGTGTTCAGGAGAGCGGTTTCCATGCCTCTGAATGCCCTGAAACCAGAGTAGTGGTCATGGAGGCAGTCAGCCACTTTGGTGTGCAGTGTCAGTTGGGGAATGACCAGTTCCTCCATGAGTTTGCCCAAAAAACGGGTGATAGAGCTAGGGTGATAGTTAGCTGGACAAGAAGGGTCAACAGATTACTTTTTCAGGAGAGGGTGCGCAAGAGAGTGTTTAAGGTGTTGTGGGAAGGAGCCAGTGGCAAATGAGCAGTTACAGAAGTCAGCCAAGGCTGGGACGAGAGAGGCAATGTTGTGTTTAATGGTTCTGGAGGAGCAGGGGAGCACCTGTTTAGAGGAGACTTTCATGGAGCCGACAACTCTAGAGATCTCCTCTAGTGCAATGGGAGAGAAGGAGGGGAGGACAGGATGTTCAGAGTTTTGGAGGAGAAGTGGGTGGCCAGTGCAGAGCAGAGGGCCTGGGAGGGAGGAGGAGAGGAGGAGACTGCGGTAGGATTGGCAAGTTCCCTGCAGATCTTAAAGAGTTCAGCCGTGATATTGGTGGCTCTAGAGATGCAGGCTTGGACATGAACCCTCTTCTTCGAGCAGATGGCAAGACGATTTTGCCATTTCATCTATATCAAGAGATGCCAGATACTGGCCTGAAAGTTTTCAGTAATCCAGAGGTTATAGCCAAAGGTCATGTCTACGAAGTTCCTTGTAGAACCCTTGAGAAGCGACAGTTGTTTGCCTGCCATGCACTGTTCACTCACGTGTTACTAGGCCTCTGAGCCAGTCCATAGAGCAATATTGGGATAGTGCATTGGTAGACTGGTTCACAAAGAGACTCCCTTTGATGCCAGAAGTGCTTAGCCATACCATCCTTCCAGCAATCCCGATCTACGGTAACCGGAACGGTCCCATATGAACTCAAGCTCTTACAAAGCATTCCTTTTCCCCTTCTACATCATCCCATCCTTATATCGGTGGCACTTCACCTGCATTCCCATCCTCTTATCTTCTACTGCTCCTTTTCTTCCATAAACAAAGAGTTGGATAACCCGGGCGGGAGCATAATACGCCAACTTCCACACAAGCCAGGCCCTCAGAGACCACTATAGTGGTGATTTGGCGTAGCACATCCGTGTTACATAATGTAACTGCTCCTCATATCTACTAGGTACCCCACCATCTACCAGTACAACCCTCTGCTGCTTTCAAGCTAGCTTCACGCTGTGTACATCACCTGTGTACATTTCCGACAGATGACTGACTCGCCCCTAGCCCTAAAAGCCTTTCAGGTACTGCCAGGAAAACAACCACTTTCCTTGAAGTGGTACTTCCCAGGGGTGTACCAGCAGAAAAAACAGTGCTTCTCTGCCGGTTAATGGCTCGTCAACCTGGTCTTCCAGAATAAGCAAAGTTGAAGATTCCCTATTCTTCAAAATTCACAGTGATGATTGAAGAGCCCATAAAGTATGATTTATCACTACATTTCAGATTGCGGTCATAATAAGCATGCTACGATTGTAGCACCCATAGGCATCTGCGCTACTTTCATGGTTTACCTGTATTTTGGTGGAGCATTAAAATAGCACAAATGCACAGCTTACCTTGCACTTTTTTAAATAGTTATGCAGCAAAGCTGTCACAGGGACAGTTTGTGGCATCCATAGCATCAGCACGGCTGCATGAGAAAAACAGCTGTACCGCCGTGACCAGCTAGGTCTCTTACTTCCTTTTTTGGTAGAAATCCGTGCCTTTAGGGTGACACATTTTCACTTGTAATTGTAATGCATACAATGTATATATGTCACCCTAAACACTATATATATATATATATTCACAGAAAAAACGTTGTTAAAGGGACATTATGGTTAAGTTGCACTAATAAAAAGCTATGAAATTATGTGAAAAAGTTTGTTAAAGGGACGTTATGGTCACAAGTAAAACCGTAAAACCCCAGAAATTCAGCAGTTATGGTAAGCTAAGCAACCAGAACTCACGCTACCACAGTGCACTGCTAAGACTAACACCCAGTACATCAAGTGGCGCTGGTTAGCCATGGAAATACTGCGTCCATGACCTGTGTGGCAGAATAGTATTATGGATGGGCCAAGTAGTCACGGAAGCGTGCCGACCAATGTGAGCCTGCTGTGCATAGCTGTGGTAGCGAGCCAGAGACAGTGAAAAAAAGGCAGAAAAACAGGATTTTCATTGTTTTTATTTTGTTTGGGAAACTTAATCCTTAAGTTTGTTTCAGATCGGCCATATATCCACCGCAGAAGTACCACATTTAGGGTAGCCGCAGTTATACGCGACGGGGGTTTCCACCAACGGTACATCATGTTTTTTGGGCGGGCTCCCATTATCACAGGATAAACAAACGTGCTGGTAGTCGCAGGAATTCAGAGACCGTGAATGTTGGCCGCCTTTTGTAGATGCGGTAAAAAGCTGAACAAAGTGGAAAGAAAACATATTTTTCTTTCTCTTAATGAGATTTTAAGGGTCTAGAAATCTTTGTTTCTGGTGTGACATATGCAAGTTTGCTTGGAAAATGTAATGATTACGGTTGTTTCGTTGTAATGTGATGGGACGTTGTGGTATTTTCGGCATGCTGCCATTTCTGCATGAATAACAAATGGGCTGCGAGCCGCAGTTATAAAGTCAGTGTTTTCTATTTTTCTTCATAAGCGTGATACTGAATCGAAAGGTGAAAAGTTTACACCAATGACAGTATGAGTTTGAAATGATGTGATTGGCTTGCAGAATGTGTATCTTGCAATAAGTAGTGCAATTGGAAGGTTGGGTTTCTGTTTTAAACTCTTTTCAGGAAGAGGTGTGTTATTGCAGATGTGCGGTTGAAGACTGTACAAATAGTTTTGGTGGACTTTTATGATCTATTTTTGAGGTGGAAAAAGGAATACAATTTCTCCAACAGATTCTGATAACTCCTTCATTGATTTGTCCAGCAATGATTCATATTTTTCACAAGATTCTTCACAAGATTATGAGGGAACATTTGGTATTAAGAATGGAAATAACGGATCCAAGATGGCCACCGCACAGTGAGGTTGTGCGAGCGACCTCTCAGTGCCCGTAAAATATAGATGCAGAGCTGAGGGGCCCGGCAAGAGCCGATACGCTTGGTGGGGGAAGCAGTTGTGACCCCCTCCAGCTCAGGCGGAAGGATTTATGGTGCAATACTGTCATCCCTCATAAGATAGAAGAAGACGTGGTGGATATGAGGCGTGGCACATGGGCAGTCTCCCAATAGCGGCGCGGCAGTTGAGGGGCTCTGATGGGCAGATGTGAGGCAGCTAAGCGGAGGGAGCGGGGGCAACTCCTTAGAAGGACCCACATGGCCCGTGGCCCGATTTGAGCAGTAAGCAGAGGGTGCGGCACATGTTGCGGCTGCCGGAGACGAACAACAGCGGAGACTCCTGAGCGATATGTGAGGCATCTCACTCGGCGGTCTGGGTGTACAACGTGTGCTGACCTGGATAAGAGGCAAGTGTGGAGGATCCCAATATTGCTGCTCCTGTGGATAAATGGAATGCCCGGCTGTGAGGGGGGTGACCTCATTGGGGACAATGGGTGTGTGAGTGCAGCTACTGGAGACTGGTGACAAGTGCTTGCGAGTACACAGGAAGATTTGGGCTGGAACGGAGGCTGCGTGCACATGCCAGGGGGAAGAAAGAAGCAGGCCCCTGTGAGGAAAGATCCAACAGACCCCAAACAGACTAATCCATTGGAGAAATTTCTTGTGAAGAAACCAGTGATGGCTGCATCTACAGTTGCACACGACTCTCACTCGGAACAAACTCTTACAGAGTCTCCATCTACTGAAGACCCAACCATGGCAGCATCAAGGGAAGATTTTGCTAGAAGCTTCCAGGGCTTTCAAGACATGTTTGCTGCCTCTTTCCAGACTCAATTCATGACGTTTACCTCTGAAATAAAACTATCAATGGCAGACTTTGGAAAAGAAATGTCAGCTTTGGGAGATAGAATACACACCAATGAAAGAACAATTCAAGGCCTGGTTGAGTACAATAAACAATCGGACATTGCAATTGAGGAATTGGCCAGAGCCACACACAATCTTGAGATCCAGTGTGAGGAGTTGGAGAATCGTTCTAGGTGTTTGAATATCCACATCAAGAATCTCAAAGAATCTGTCAATGACACTGAGCTCAAAGGGGGGATTATCCAGATCTTTACAGATCTTATAGAGGAGAAGAAGCAACTACCGTCCTACTTGACAGGATCCACAAGACAGGCCCGAAGAGGGTGGAACCTGGATCTCACCCTAGGGATGTCCTTGCAGCATGAGCCTCAGACCCGCAGAAGGAACAGATCTCAAGGGCGGCGTGGTAGTCCGCACCATTTACATATAATGGGGTGGAGATTCAGCTTTACCAGGACTTATCTTTCACCACCCTCCAAAAAAGGAGAGACATGCAACCAGTATTAAGAACCCTTCAAGCACGGGAAATCAGGTGCAAATGGACATTTCCATTTGGTCTTCTTTTTACTCTGGAAGGCAGGCAGCACTGCATAACATCTCCAGAGGCAGGTATGACGCTCCTACAGATAGAGCATAAGGCTGGAGCTGGTACAATAGCAACAACATTGCTGGATAAGGAAGAAGGTTCCAAGCATCCTACGCCCAGGGAATGGACTAGAATTGAACGTCGACAGAGGAATTGCAAGGAGGTACAGAGAGACGACTGGAGATTCTGTCATGAGCGCAACTCCCGAGGAACCAAGACTGGCCCAGCGTCCCCGGAAGCAGGCTCATCATCCACACCCCCGGTTCCAGCAGACCCCTACAGGGGCCCTTTGGACCATGTCCTGGCGCCTGGCGCCAGGCTCATCAGGAACCACAGTCCCGGCACCATGGGCGCCGGGCTCATATTCTTAAAGTGTGCAGTAGTGATTGGGTGGACTTACCTGTGGCAGACCATGCTGCATACTCACCTAGAACAATCCAAGCTGGGTGAAGTCCCAGCCACTGGCTGGGAGGGACCAATCCTCTGTTACAGGAACTCTTTTCTTACCTGGGTGGGGCTGATGCTAATCCTCTGACACTGGAACTCTTTTCTTACCTGGGTGAGGCTGGAGGAAGAATACGCACCAAAGCACTTCTCCACTATTTAAACCACGCCCGATAGAATTCACGTGCTTTGCGTTATTCTGCAACAGCAGCAGGACGCTCACCGAGTCGGCTCCTGCATTCCAGGTCCAGACACACCCTCAGCTTCTCGAGCAGCAACCTGTGGATGAAGAAAAGGCACAGGAACATCTACTCACCAGAATTCAGCCACAAGAGTCCAGTCTCCGACAACCTGCAAATAAAGACATAAGGTTAGATCCCTCTGGTTACACAGGATGACCCAATTCTTCGGAACTTCTCAGCCTTCCAGGCGAGTATGGAGAGACTTTTTGCAAGACATTCCCAAGGGCAGGCCCTGGACAACGAACTCCTCTCCCTGCGACAGGGCAACCAGGACCTCTTAGCCTACATTGCATCTTTTAATAGGTTAATCGTGGAAACTAGAAGGCCCGAGGATAAAAGGATCACGCTATTTCACAGAGGTCTGCGTGGTGAACTTAAAGACGTCCTTGCCCAGTTCGTGAATCCTCCTCAGGACTGTTCGGAATATATTTATTTGGTGGTCCAATTGGATCATAGGCTCCAAAACAGAAAGGTGGACCGATCCAGGTTAGAAACCCGAGTATTCACGAAAACACAAAGCAACGCCAAAGGGGTCGACACCGTTGAACCTATGCAGATTGGGGCCGTAAAGGGTCCCTTAACCCAGAAAGAGCATGACAGAAGACGACAAATGCAATTGTGCCTCTATTGTGGAAACTCTGGACATTTTCTTCGAGATTGCCCGGTAAAACCACCTAAGAAGACAGTAGGAGCTTCTGACAAGAACTCTGAAAAGCCTGAGCCGGGAAACGACCTCGCCCGACAAGTGTAGAGGTCCACTTGCCGAGCTTAAAAACCAGTTCTTTGACCTCGCACTTCATAATGCCTATGGTCCTCGTAAACCCAAAGCAACCAGAACGTTTGCATGCTATTAAGGCATACATTTATAGTGGAGCAATAGGAAATTACGTGGACCGCAAATTGGCTTCCAGGATGAACCTACCTCTTTGTCCAAAGGCGGTTAAAGACGTCATTACCACGGTGGATGGGACCGAAATCGCCTCCGGACCGGTAACCCATACCACTGCTGAAGTGACGTTACTAGCCCAAGACGGGCATCGGGAGGTAATTGTGTTCGACGTGATGAAGGCTCCTCAATTCCAAGTAATCCTAGGAATCCCTTGGTTGGAGAAACACAACCCTCAGATTGATTGGCGAGCAAAGACGATAATGTTCCCTGAGTGTGCACCAACCTGCTATCCACGACCCACCATTGGCCTAGCGTCAGCAACGACTGACGGTCCACAATTACCTCAAGAGTATCGAGAGTTCCAAGATGTTTTTCAAAAGGAACAGGCTAACACCTTGCCACCTCACAGATCATACGATTGTCAGATAGATCTGCTACCCGGTGCAACTCCCCCTTGCAGAAGGATTTGCGCCCTCACCGAGCCTGAGAACCTTCATCTGCGACAGTATTTAGACCAGTATCTGGCCAATGGCTTTATCCGTCCGTCAAAGTCTCCTGCATCCTCGGCTCTGTTCTTCGTACCAAAAAAAGAAGGTGACCTCAGAACCTGTATTGATTACCGTGCTCTGAATCAGATAACAGTAAAAAACAGATACCCCTTACCTCTGATCCCGGAACTCCTCGACCAGGTGAAAAACGCCTGTATTTATACCAAGCTTCATCTCCGGGGAGCTTATCATTTGGTACGGATCAAGGAAGGTGATGAATGGAAGACGGCATTTCGCACTAAGTATGGGCTATTTGAATACCAAGTGATGCCCTTCGGACTATGCAATGCGCAAGCCGCCTTCCAATATTTCATGAATGACGTCCTCAGAGAGCTCATTGATGTCTGTGTTGTCGTCTACATAGACGACATTCTTGTGTACTCATCTTCGGAAGCTGATCATCGAAATCATGTTAGGGCGGTCCTTGAAAAACTTCGCCAACATAAACTCTTTGCCAAGCTCGAGATTTCATGTCACCGAGGTCGAATTTCTGGGATTTATTCTGACACCCAAAGGAGTCCACATGGACTCGAGAAAAGTTGACGCAATCCTCAAATGGCCATCTCCTACTTCCGTGAAAGGCGTTCAAAGCATGCTAGGCTTTGCCAATTTTGACCGCAGATTTATTCCAGAGTTTTCACGAGTGGTACAACCCATCACATCCCTCTTAAGAAAAAATAAGCGCTTTGAATGGTCTGCAGAAGCTGAACAAGCCTTCCAAGAGCTAAAGGCCAAGTTCACCTCGGCGCCAATACTGAAACACCCACGCCCGGATCTCCCTTACATTGTTGAAACCGACGCCTCCAGCTTAGCAATGGGAGCAGTTCTATCACAAATGGATCCAGAGACTAACCAACTGCATCCTGTGGCGTTTTGGTCTCGAAAGTTCTCGGCGCCTGAGATTAATTACACCATCACGGACAAAGAGCTTTTAGCTATTAAATCCGCATTTAAGGCCTGGCGGCATTATCTCCTCGGGGCCAAACACACCGCTACGGTGATCACCGATCATCGAAATCTACAGTATCTGAAAACCGCCAAAGCTCAATCCTCCAGACAGCTTCGCTGGGCTCTATTCTTTGCTGAATTTGACTTCGTGATCACTCACCGCCCGGGCAACAAGAACGGCAAAGCGGATGCTCTTTCCCGAATTGGAATGGGAGATAACGTTGTCAATCCCGAACCCATACCAATAATTCCTGAACAAAGGATCTTGGGTCTGATTTCTTCGCAATCCATCGAGGATATTGAGGCAAAAACTAAACAACTTGTGACCCCATCAGACTTACAGCGCTGGTTACAAAGAGGAGAGAACTTCACCGTAAACAATGACTTGCCTTATTTCCAAGGACGATTATTCCTACCACACGCCGATTTACAAAAACAGGTAATCTCCTGTTATCGTGATTCATTAATGGAGGGTCACCCTGGCATCGCCAAAACCACAGAAAAAGTGAAGAGACACTTCTGGTGGCCTTCATGGAGAAAAGACATAAAAGAATTTGTGATGTCCTGTGGTGTGTGCGCTCAAAACAAGGGTCAAAAGAAAAGGCCGGCTGGTCTTCTGCAACCATTAGACATTCCACCGTGTACCTGGCATACCCTTTCCATGGACTTCATCACAGACTTACCCTCTTGTTCCGGGTACAACACTATTCTCGTGATTGTGGATTTGTTTTCTAAAATGGCTCACTTCATTCCGCTAAAAGGCTTACCTTCAGCTTCAGTACTAGCCAGAGAATTCCTTGAAAACATTGTCCGGTTACACGGCTTCCCATCGGTACTAATCTCTGATAGAGGAAGCCAGTTTATTTCTCCCTTTTGGCGTAGTTGTTGTCGGTCAGCTCAAATCGATGTAAGACTTTCAACCAGCCATCACCCCCAGACCGACGGGCAAACCGAGAGAACAAACCAGACTCTCGAACAATATTTACGATGCATGCTACAACAGTCTGAAAGCAACTGGAAGGACATCCTTTGGATAGCTGAATATGCATACAACAATTCAGTTCATTCGGGAACCGGGAAGAGTCCCTTCTACATCTTTTATGGAATTCATCCTCGAACCTCCAACCTCGACCCACCTCAAGATCTTGGAACACCCGCCGTAGATCAGTTGCACTCTGTTATTACCCAAGCTTTCAAGGAAGCGACTACACATCTACAACAAGCTAAAGAAAGGTACAAAAAAGGAGCAGACCAACACTGAAGCGATGCCCCTCAATACCAGGTTGGGGATCAAGTCTGGTTGTCCACCAAACATTTATGGCTAAAAGGACCTCGCACCTTCAACTCCAAATACCTGGGACCATATTCAATTACGGCCATAATTAATCCAGTGGCCGTTAAATTAGATTTGCCAACCCATATGAGAATACATCCTGTGTTTCACGTATCTCTTTTGAAACCCATGCAACCTGGAATCAGACTGACCAGACCTCCAGAACCCATTCAGGTGAATGGAGAGCCCGAATTTGAAGTTAAAAACATTTTGGACTCCAAGATCATCAAATCAAAACTATTCTACCTAATCGACTGGAAAGGCTACGGACCCCAGGAAAGATCCTGGGAACCCTATGACTACGTCCATGCTCCTCGTCTAGTCAGGAAATTCCACCGAACCTTTCCCGATAAACCAAAACCCCCGGGGAGGACAAGTTTGGGAGGGGCCTTGAGGGGGGGTGCTGTCATGAGCGCATCTCCCGAGGAGCCAAGACTGGCCCAGCGTCCCCGGAAGCAGGCTCATCATCCACACCCCGGTTCCAGCAGACCCCTACAGGGGCCCTTTGGACCATGTCCTGGCGCCTCTGGCGCCAGGCTCATAAGGAACCACAGTCCTGGCGCCATGGGCGCCGGGCTCATATTCTTAAAGTGTGCAGTAGTGATTGGGTGGACTTACCTGTGGCAGACCATGCTGCATACTCACCTAGAACAATCCAAGCTGGGTGAAGTCCCAGCCACTGGCTGGGAGGGACCAATCCTCTGTTACAGGAACTCTTTTCTTACCTGGGTGGGGCTGATGCTAATCCTCTGACACTGGAACTCTTTTCTTACCTGGGTGAGGCTGGAGGAAGAATACGCACCAAAGCACTTCTCCACTATTTAAACCACGCCCGATAGAATTCACATGCTTCGCGTTATTCTGCAACAGCAGCAGGACGCTCACCGAGTCGGCTCCTGCATTCCAGGTCCAGATACACCCTCAGCTTCTCGAGCAGCAACCTGTGGATGAAGAAAAGGCACAGGAACATCTACTCACCAGAATTCAGCCACAAGAGTCCAGTCTCCGACAACCTGCAAATAAAGACATAAGGTTAGAAAACGGGCAACACGCTCGCAGCTGCGCTCGCTTACCTTATCCATCCGTGATCACACCGGAGTTCACCGCGGCCTTCGCTTCGGCAGCATCCCAGCACCTGGAAGACAAAAGACATTGTTAGTGGTGTCTGAGCTGAAGGGTTCGCAACTCAGTTATACTTACGCGCTTCTTCACGCGCAGCAGCGGCAGCATCGCCCTCAGCATTTCGGCATCTGAAAGAAAGGAAAAGACATTATCAGAGGCGCCCATTTGGAAACGGCCACAATTCAGTTATACTTACGTGCCACCGCACGTGCAACAGCGGTGGCATCGCCCACAGCATCTCGGCACCTGAAAGACAGAAAAGGACATTATAAAAGGGTGCTCCTTCAGAAGCGGCGTCAGATCTTCTATACTCACGAGCCTCTTCTTGCACAGCAGTGGTGGTGTCGCCAACAGCTCCTCGGCACCTGAAGGACTATTACAAGCCACAAAAGGACACTGAGCCTAAACACTGAAATCATCCAGTGACGTAACTGGATTCCACGCGCCCCTGCACCAGAAGCAGGATGGAGAGCTCGGCTTTACTAAACCAAAGGTGAGAGTTCGTGGAGACCAGTCGAGAACCAAGAAGTGGGAAAAGCAGAAGATTGGTGGGAGAACTTATCCAACCAGCTTGTAATTACCCCTTTTTCTTCCACCTGCAGAAAACTCACCTTACAAGCCAGACAGTCAATATTCGGAGGTCCTGCCCAGAGCGTCTTCCAAGGTCTACGCCTCATCATAGTCATAGAAGCAACTGTAGCAGTCCAGTTTGGGTCAGCGCCTCTGTGGGAATCAGGTGAGCATTACAGATTCAGACTGAGAGGGCTACCCCCGAAATCGGCATAAGAAGGGAACATCAAAGGGATTTTACTGGACATGGGGACTGTATCAGTCAGCAAATCTTTGTGAGAGCCTTTTTGGACTTCATTTGTTCATGTAACAGATGGAGGTGGTACTCTACCTCACACTTATCCCTGGGGTAGCAGGTGGGTCACTGCTGGGGCTTGGCTTCCCAGGTAACACTAGGTTCCGTGTCCCATGCAAGGGAACATTTTGCGGAAGGGATTGGGGAAGGGATTGGGGAATGGGGGAAAGGGTGATTCAGGGGAGGTTTACGGGGGAAAAATGGGGTGAACAAATATGTTGTGATTATAAGGTTAGGTTGAAGTGTTTTCAAAGCATCCTCATGGTAGAAGAGTATGGTTATAGGCAATTCAGGTGGTTAAAGATGAATGTTAGGGAGCTGATGGAGTGTCTGGATTTGGTGGCGTTCCAAGTGACCCACATACGAAGAATGGACAGAAATAAACTTTGTTTACATCAATACCCTCTGATACTGCAGGCAAATGCGGAAGGGAAGGTGGCAGGGGTCATAATAGCTTTTCGAAGGGGCTCTGCAATTAAAGTAATCCACTAAAAGGCTCATAAATAGGGCAGATACGGGGTACAATGGGTTTTGGTCCGAAATGTAGAGCTAAAATTGAAGCCAATTACAAACACCCCAGGGCGAGATTAATGGTAAATGGGCAATTATCCTCCCCCATCCCATTGCAACATGGACTAAAACAGGGATGCCCTTTATCACCCTTATTGAACGCAATTCATTTAGAACCATTACTTGCGAAAATTAGACAGACACAGGACATGAATTGAATTCCGAGGTATTGTGCATAAAATCATGGCATCTGATGATGACATGTTACTTATGGCGACAGATCCTCATAATACATTGCATGCGGCTATACAGGAAATCAGGCAGTTTGGTAAAGTGGCAGGATTGAAAATTAACAATGCAACGTCGGAGGTACTGAACCTGTCCCTACAAGAAGTGGAGGAGAAAAACTTGCAGCTGAGCACATAATTAGTGTGGCTGAAAGTTGGGGTAAAGGTATTGGGAGTAACTATAACCCCCACTATAAAAGGGTTATCTAAGGCTAACTACCTCTCTCTGTTAAAGAGCACTGAATCACAACTGCTGACATGGGGTATTTCATGGTTATGTAGGATCAACTCAATAAAAAATGGTCACTGTCCCCAGGGTATAATTCTTTTTTCAAGCTCTACCTATACGGGTTTCAATTACATTTTTCTGGAAATTGCAAAGTGTGATATCTAAGTTAATTTGGAATAATAAAACCCCTAGGAAATCCCAGCGTACATTAACGATCCCAACTGGTCTGGGCCGGTTAGGACATATTATCATGCTGCAAAAATACAGGTTTTAAAAGACTGGTTTTGGGGGATACAGAGAAACGTTGGCTTCAATAGGAGAGGGTGCTGGGAGGCCAATCCCTTTAAGATGTTCTTTGGATGCCAAGGCAGGATCGTCCTCCGGACATACACCTTAGTCCGATCACAGGGACAGTAGAACACACGTGGGATGCAATAGTAAACACACATCATATAACATCATACCCGTCTCCGCTCAGACCTTTGTTTAATAACCCACAATTTACCCCCGGCTTAGATCCTAATGCCTTTAAAGAGTGGAAGTGAGTCGGAAGTGAGAGATTAAGAGACATGTTCCAGGGTGAGGATATGAAATCTTTTTTACAGTGCAAACAAGAGCTTGAGCTGCGTGAAACTTCCAGAGTTCAGTATTTTCAAGTCAGGCACTGGATTTTAGCTCCACCTGTTAGGAAGGCTGAAGTAACGGATCTAACTCTGTTCGAGAGTTACATTACGTCTAATCCAGGTAACAAGGCATTGATTTTGAACATTTATCTTCTGTTGGTAGAATCAAATACCAAGGAATCATTAAAGTATATACAACCTTGGCATAACACACTAGGGGAGGTAATAGCAGAGGAGGAGTGGGAGGATTTGTGGCACGAGATTCCGAAACTTACCAGGTTGCTTCAACTGACGGAATTCTGGTACAAGTTGTTGGTGCAATTGCACTATACGCTTGTCAGACTGAGTAGAATGTTGCCATCTGTCTCTGACAAGTGCTGGAGGGAATGTGGGAAAGTTGGGAAATGGAAACATGTCTGGTGGAGTTGTCCAGTTTTACAGCAATATTGGGAAGATGTTAATAAAAGCATGGTGGAAATGTTTTCATTAAGGGTTCCCAGGTCTTCAAGATCATGTCTTTTGTATGGACAAAGACTTTAGAGGAACCTCACAACTGATCAGGAAGGCATTCGTTATATTGCAACTATCCGCTTTGCTGGGGATAGCCCAAAGATGGAAAAGGAAAGAACCACCACAGATTTCAAAATGGCTCTCTAAAGTATGGAACCGTTTGGCATTGGAGTAGGTTACAGGGAGCCAGGGAAGAATTCACCCGAGAGTGGAGCACAAACCTGGATTTTATTTTACAAAAGGACGATATGATTAGACACTGCCCTCAATAGTTGCTTATTTTTGGTATTGTATGAAAACCCCATTTCTGTACAAACTGCATTTAAATCTGGTTTATACACTTGAGTTTCTATGTATGCACTGCTTTTTTTCTAGGGAAGGTGGAAGGTAGGGAGGTTGTGCAGGTGGGGGAGGGGAGAGAGAGAGAAAGTGGTTGGTTATAACATTTGGAAAAACATCAATAAAAATAAATGTAAAAAATAATAGAAATAACAGTGATATTAAAAGTATAGGCCAAGTCAGAGAAAAGCATTGACTAACCACATTGTTCTGGTTTTATCACATAACTCTAGATGGAATGCATGAACAAAGACGTATGTGTTCACACTGTGGACAGAGCTTTTTGACTGGGAGCACACGATGTGTACCTTTTTGGCAAAAGAAAATTATAAAATTAATAAACCAATGTTATAATGGAGTCATAAAGTGCAGTCACTATATTTTAAATAAGAATTCTTTTTGTTGAAGTCTTTTATACAGGTAGGTTATATGATTTTTAATGTCACCGATTGTTGATTGTAAGCAACTTGTGCATGCTGTAAAACTGAAAGGCATTATATTTTGGAGTATGCTTTCACAGTAATATTATTAGAAAGGGTCTAAACTGTATTTTGACAGTATTGATCACTAACTTCTGTAATAGCTCCGATTTCTCAGTTTGGTCCGTGGGGGGTGCTTCGAAATGAGGTTACATGAAAGTATTACTTTCTTCTTAGTCGATTGACTTGTGCCCAGATTATAGAACTTGGTGTTGTGTGCGGTTCACAGTCAAACTTTAGAAAACAAAAGGCTCGGATGCCTTTTTCTCGACAGTCAAAGGACCGAAAAAAAGGTTCACATTTATTTTTATGGGGGTTGGGGGGGTTCCCCACCCCAGCCCCCCGTTTTCTTTTTATAAAAAACTTTTTTTACATTCTAAACTAAAAAAAAAAATATAAATAAATAAATAAATAAAAATGTCAAACCTTTTTTTCGATCCTTTTACTTTCGAACAAAAGTTCATTCGACCCTTTGTTTTCGAACATTTGACCGGACACCGTTGTGTGCCCTATTTAAATGGCAATTACCATCTTTTGTAATGTGCGTAAAGATATTTGTCTTTACACATGAAGAAGATGGGTCAGTCATATAGGTGGTTTCAAACATGGATAGAAACAAACTCTATATCATACACATTTTTGCAGCCAACTTACACCCTTCAGATGGGTGTTTGCAGAATTTATTTTTAGAAGGTGGCTGGGAATTCCTTTCTGTTTCATTCCTCCTCCTCCTTCAATACGCTGGGCAGAGTGAATATTGCGCTTGCAGAATATGGGTAGAGTCATTCTCTGAAAAGGAAAAAACTCGCTGCACTCCGTAGGAGTTTGCCAGTAAATTTAGTTTAAGATGTATTTTGCAAAGTAAACGTTTGGAAGGCTGTTTTCATTCATTTGGATAGAAAGGAGTTCATGCTTCTCACAGTTTCATGTCTATGAAGCTATGCATATGGTAGCTGTGCAGGGGTATGGTTTGCTTATGTGTTTGCATACCCATGTATGTGGTTAGTATTCATAACAAAAATAAGGTAAGTCATTTGGGAGGTGTTAGCAATTTTATTTATAATGCTTCAAATTGCAGTACAATATCATATGATTTCAAAACCCTTGAAGCAATAACTAAAAGTGTACCCCCCCCTTCCACTTCACTCATCGCAACCCCCCTCCCCAGAGTGCTGGTGCCGTAACCTACATAAATATATCATAAAGGCCACCATTCCTCATATTTATAACATCCTTAGAAGCTTAGCACGATCTATCCAACACATGTTGAGGCCCACAAGCCTGGGTATACATTTACAATAGATGAAGAATATCCCTTGATACCAGCCCCCCATTCCGACCCCCAACAACAGCAGAAACCCTCCTACACAATGTATCCCCTCCTCCTTGTAGTTGTGTCAAAAGTTCATCTATTCCCCTTACCTAGAAGAATGGACATCATGTAGTGTGGCTGTAAGATTTTCCATCAGGTAGTTCACCTTACCCTTTACCACCCATTCCCTCTCGGAAGCCAGGCTTTTCTTTTTCCATCCAATCAGGCCCTAGCGGCCAACAATGAAAAGTGAACCATGTGTGGGAGTGGCCTACAGGACCCTTCCTCTTCTTCCAACCTGGACAACACCCATCCCAGATCCAATTGCGGTTCAATTCCTTCCACATCCTTAATCCAGCCCAACACTTCCTTCCAAAGACCTGCACCTTATTACAGGACTACCACATATGCCAGTAAGAAGCTCTCTGCCCACAACCCCGCCAACGCATATGATCTACGGCAGCACACCTCTTGGATAGCTGTACAGGAACATACTGCCAGCTGTGAAGGAGCTTTATTCCATGCATCTTATATCGACATGCTACTGACGTCTTAAACGCCCCTCTACATATTGCGCCCCATAGTCCAGCATCACTTTCCTTCCCCATGTCTCGCTGCCATTTGGCCTTAACATGATCTAAACTACCACCTTTAACTGACAGCAGAGGCCTGTAAAGATCAGCCCCCTGCCTTCCAAACACGTATAAAAAAGGATCTGCCGGAATCAGCTGCCGCTATGTCTTGAATCTCCACTTTTCTGCCATCACCACCCCTTTAAGCTGCAGGTCCAAAAACACTGAGAGCATACCTATATCCAAAACATTCTCCAGCTCCTGTATAGAAATATACCTCCTCTATACCCAGAGTTGACTCACCCTTTCCAACCCTGCCTCGTACCATTCCTGAAATCTTAGTGGGTCAGGCAACTCATCCCTCAATGGGGATCCCCATAGATGCCTGAATATTAATGGCCATGCAGTTATCCTTGCATTTTCTAGATGTTGTCTACAGGTATTCAACAGCACATCCAAAATACCATGTTCCCTAATCCTTCTTGGAATATTCCCCTGTGAATCCCACAACCACTCTTCTACCGTGACTGGAATCATTCTAATATTTTCCAGGTAGACCGATTGCTTTTGCGAATCCATCTGCAAATGAGGGATCAGTACCCTCAACTGCACCACCCTATAGTATATACCCAAATCCGTGAGACTGACCCCACCCTTATTTTCTGGCAAAATAAGCATGCTGTACGCCACCCTTCGCTTCTTACGCTGCCATAAAAAATGCAACATTCTTCCTTTAACTTCCCCCAACATTTGCTCAGGTACCCTAATCGGCAGCATCTGGAACAAATAGAGAACCCTGAGAAGAACATTCATCTTCAAGGCATTCAACCGCCCCATCCAAGAGAGAGTTAATTTGCCACAGAGATCCATTTCCCTACACAATGGGCCTCATTACGAGTTTGGAGGCAGCCATGCCCTTAATAAGGGCATGGCTGCCTCCAAACTCAGGTCCGGGTTCCCGGGTTAGCATGCTGGCCCCCTCGCGGGAACCGCTAAGGACGTCTGGTAAAACCAAACCTCCAGAGCGGGTCCCGCAAGGGGACCTCGTAATAGGGCGGTATGGGTTTAACGGCGCCGACAACTCTACCGGCACATTTAAACCCATACCGCCAGGCTCGAAATGAGGCCCAGTGACTCCAATAGTGGGGGGACGTTCGCTCCAAAGGTTCTTCTAATGTCCTAGTCATCTTCACCCTAAGATATATAAAACGATCAAGACAAATCTCGAGCCCAAGAGACATATTCTTACAGATTGTATCTACCCCCTGGCTCCCCAGAATAAACTCCACCTGGTCCGGCTGAATTAATTTCAGCAAGACCTGTCCAAATCTAGATGCTATAATTCTTGCAAAGATTTTTGCATCCACGTTAAGCAGTGATATTGGTATGATAACTCACATTCTTTAAGATCCTTGCCCACTTTTGAGATGACTGCAATTTACGCCTGTCCAAATGAGGGAGGTTTCCTATCTGACCCCACAATTATGTTGACATTTTTTGTTAAAAATGGGATGATTATATCTATTTTATAATTGTCCATTTTTAACGCACTTAATACCAACAAGTGGTTTCTAAGCATGGCATTGGTATTCAAGCTTGTGTTGCGCTGCGTTGTCTTGCTTCCAAGACAAATGCGTTGCCCCTAAGCTATCCTTCCTCCCCTCCCCCTAATGATCAATGATTCAAACTTCTTGTAAAACCCTATAGAGAAACCGTCTTCCTCCAGCACCTTCCCAGATGGCATCCTAGATATGGCCTTCAAAATGTCTTCCATTTTAAAAAGGGCATCTAAGATTTGTATCTTATGTGATGAATCCTATTGATCCCTCATTGTACCCCTGCCTAAAGTCTCCTCCCAGGTGGCCAAGGAAAGGCAGATGCTTCCTGATCCTGACTTTGGGGGTGGGGTAAACCGGGAGGATCACCTGAGAGGAGACAGGGCCCAGGGAGGTGAAGGGATCCCGTGGGATGAGACAAGATATTCTCCTTTGAAAGGGAATAATTTTTCATATATACCAAAACATACAATGGCTTATTACCACCATAATATGTATGATCCCCATATTACGTTTAGAAATATGGCTGAACAGGATGCAACATCTTTAAATATCCCATTTAAGGAGGAACCCAGTATACTTGTTATGGTTCAACATTCCCCTTACCCCCAAAGATAGGGAGAGAGGAAATCTGTAAATGATAGCATGAGTGAACTGCCTTCCCTACTACGATAAAACATGAAGTACTTTTAAATATCTGTAAAAAAAAAAACAGTTCTAAAGTCAAGAATAGTAAATTACTAGTAAGAACTGATTTTGTTGCTTGGGACCCCAAGTCCCATAATCCCAAAAATACTGGGACGTAGAAGATGACTAAAGAGCAGTGCTTCCCATTTAGCTGGATGCCATTACGGAGGCCGTCAGAGATTTTCCCACCAGATGCGAGAGAAAGAGTGATGTTTGCCACTCTACTGCCGGATGATTAAGAAATTGATGACAAAACCCGGTGACTGCAATTAATTTGAATATTTGGCGTAAACAAAGCCAAGGATACGCTTCTGCTTGGCATTGAGGCAACTCCCAATTTGCCTATACATATAGGAATGTTGTATTCAGAAGAAATCCTGGTTGCTTGAAGACCATTCAACCTTCTTGTTGTAACCATTTCTTGTATGGGTTCCAGAATTGTTGTTAGGTTCATCCCTATCCTGATGAAGACATAGATTATCAATCAAGTCGAAACTATTCAATAAGAAGCCTGTTCAATTTAGAAGTTTTACCTCTTGGGCACTAATAGTTGATATTTTCTACCTGGAGTGAACCATGCAACATGGGAAATGTATTTATATTCCCTTTTTTGCATAGGAATTATATTCGAAAAATACAAATTGATTGTCTTAGATACCATCAATTATTTTTTGTTGACCGAACGAAATAATCTGTTCTTGTTAACTTTTGGGAATGTCGATGAATTGTCTCACATTTCCTGAAAATAATTTAAATGTACTGTTTTTAGAGTTGTTTCAGTGGAATGAATGTATGAATGCATGTGATTTAAGATATGTTTTATAGAAATGAATTAATTAAATATGTATAAAATGATGTTTTACCTCAATTTATAATAAACATTTGATGATTTAATGTAATTACCTTCTGCCTTTTCCTTCAGTTGCTCCCCTGATTCTGGCACCATTATTTGTTTTATATATACCGTTTCACCTCCAGGTGCCAGTTGTAGGAGGCCCCCACCATTCTTTGTTGGTTTAAAGAGCAGTGCAGGCCTGAAGGTCACGCAATTTGGCTTAACAGCCCACACCTGAGGGAGGCTGGGAGGCTTAAAAAGCTCTCTCAGGTACAGGCAAGTACAGGTAGTCATGGTTGCAGAAGTAGTTTTCTCTCATGTGAACCTGATTGCAGAGTCTTTGCAGCGAGACGCTTGCCGCAGACCGAGGCTGGCCAGCTCCAGGTTGTCGGGGTGAGCAGAACTCTGTGCCTGTGGGATTGAACCAAAGGCAACATGAGGAGAGGAGTGTGCCTGGTCAAGAAATCATCCGTAGTAGAAACCCTGCAGCCTTTGACAGAGGCTGAGGAGCCAGTGAGATTTGCAGTGCATTGCCAAGCCCTCAGGCAGTTCAGGCAGGTAACTGTAACCAGTTACCTTTCACTCGCGAAGGAGTGAAATTGAATAAGCTGACAGGAGACAGCACAAATGTAGCACTCGCGTATAAGCGAATATGCTGTGGCAGGAAGTTTAAACCCCTCCCGCTGTATGCTTGTGATGTCTGTTTGCCTGCCTGGTGTATTATGCCCACCTCCCCTAGCTCCCCACTGTATGCTTGTGATGTCTGTTTGCCTGCCTGGTGTAATACCCTCCCCCCTGCTGAATGCTTGTGATGTCGGTTTGCCTGCCTGGTGTATTACGCCCCCCGGTGCTGCACGCTTGTGATGTCTGTTTGCGTGCCTAATTGCCTGTCTTCTGTTATTCGCTCCTCCCCTCCCCCTCCTGCTTGTTTCGTCTTCTCTTTCACGACACTCACTGATTCTCAGTCTTTTCTTCCTCTCCCTTTCTTTTTCCCTCTCCTCTTCCCCCTTCTCCTTACTATATTCTTTGCACTTACTCTATCCAAAATGTCACCTGGCCTAGAAAGATAGTAGCCTGTTTGTTTTTCCTCCCCCTCCCTCCTTGTTTGTTCCCCCCCTCAGCACTACCTGAAATGTCGTCAGGCCTATGATGATAGTTGCTTGTTTTGTTCCTCTCCTCCCCTCTGCTCTCCCCCACCCCTCACCTCTTGTCAATTCTCCCCCTCTATCAGAAATGTTGTCAGGCCTAGTACAATAGTTGCTTGTCCGTCTCATCTCCTACACCCCGTCCCCTCCTTATCTTTGTCATAGCTCTTACTCTATCCGAAATGCCATCAGACCAAGTACGATAGTAGCTTGTTTTGTTTCCTCCCCCTCCCTCCTTGTTTGTTCCCACCCCTCCCCCTCCAACACTACCTGAAATGTTGTCAGGCCTAGTACGATAGTTGCTTCTTTTGTTCCTCTCCTCGCCCCTCCTCCCCCTGCCCCACACCTCCTGTCAATGCTCCGGCTCTACCAGAAATGTTGCCAGGCCTAGTACGATAGTTGCTTGTCTGTCTCATCTCTCCCCCCCTCCTTATCTTTGTCATAGCTCTTGCACTATCTGAAATGTCACCAGGCCTAGTACGATAGAAATTTCACATTCTTAATGGCTCAAGGCCTTGTAAGAATGTCATTGTATTTTCCCTCGTCCCCTCCCTTGCCTTGAAGCACTTTGCAACCCATTGTGTATAGGCGCTATACAAATAAACTATCAATCAATCATACATTGTACATCCTCAAAACGGCTTTAACAACGTTAATAGTGGTCACGTGTGCTTAAAAGTTACTTTAACACAAAGACCAAGCCTCATTAAAGACCTGACAACCATGTATCTTGTAAAGACCAAGTACTAAACCTCTATACATTGAACAAGAAAGAACAAGCAAGGATTACCTTAAGTCAAGAGGTGAACAAATACTGCCCTCAGCCAAAAGAGGCTGACATAATGGTTAATTTACTACCATAGGAAAAGGGGCTAACATAACCTCTTTAAATCTGGAGCTTGTACATCAACGATTGTGTTACAGAAGAACCAGATATTGGTCAGGAACTTGCATTGCCAAAGCCAATAGAGTGTGAAGTGAAAGTACTTTGTTTGTGGCTTAAAAGACAAGAATGGTTAAAAGGTGGTCCTAGAAGGAAGGTGATGTTAAAAAGGAGACACAGACATTGCTTGTCTAGCAGAGCTCAAAGGGGCATTGATGAACATATTGTCTTGCTATAACATTGTATCGAAATGTTAAAAGCTGTTTGAAGTGGAAGAAGTTGTGTTTAAAAACAGAAGAGTGAACACCGATGGTATACACTTGAAGTAGTTAGGTCTGGCAGGAGATGGGACCAGACAGAAGTAGATATAGAAGACTAGGAGTTGATCATCCCGGTGAAAGTCAGAGTTTCTGTGTTTCATGGTGTCAAGAGGAAAGCACTGTGAAGTGAACCTGATGTTTCATGGTGCCAAGAGGACAGCACTGTGAATTGAACCTGATGTTTCATGGTGCCAAGAGGAAAGCACTGTGAATTGAACCTGATGTTTCATGGTGCCAAGAGGACAGCACTGTGATGTGAACCTGATGTTTCATGGTGCCAAGAGGACAGCACTGTGAAGCGAACCATGTGTTTCATGGTGCCAAGAGGAAAGCACTGTGAAGTGAACCTGATGTTTCATGGTGCCAAGAGGACAGCACTGTGAAGCAAACCTTGTGTTTCATGGTGCCAAGAGGACAGCACTGTGAAGTGAACCTGATGTTTCATGGTGCCAAGAGGACAGCACTGTGATGTGAACCTGATGTTTCATGGTGCCAAGAGGACAGCACTGTGAAGTGAACCTGATGTTTCATGGTGCCAAGAGGAAAGCACTGTGAAGCAAACCTTGTGTTTCATGGTGCCAAGAGGACAGCACTGTGAAGTGAACCTGATGTTTCATGGTGCCAAGAGGACAGCACTGTGATGTGAACCTGATGTTTCATGGTGCCAAGAGGACAGCACTGTGAAGTGAACCTGATGTTTCATGTTGCCAAGAGGAAAGCACTGTGAAGCAAACCTTGTGTTTCATGGTGCCAAGAGGACAGCACTGTGAAGTGAACCTGATGTTTCATGGTGCCAAGAGGAAAGCACTGTGAAGCAAACCTTGTGTTTCATGGTGCCAAGAGGAAAGCACTGTGAAGCAAACCTTGTGATTCATGGTGCCAAGAGGACAGCACTGTGAAGTGAAACTGATGTTTCATGGTGCCAAGAGGACAGCACTGTAAAGTGAACCTGATGTTTCATGGTGCCAAGAGGAAAGCACTGTGAAGCGAACCATGTGTTTCATGGTGCCAACAGGAAAGCACTATGTAGCGAACCTGATGTTTCATGGTGCCAAGAGGACAGCACTGTGAAGTGAACCTGATGTTTCCTGGTGCCAAGGGGAAAGCACTGTGAAGGCGAACTTTGTGTTTGATGGTGCCAAGAGGAAAGCACTGTGAAGCAAACCTTGTGTTTCATGGAGCCAAGAGGAAAGCACTGTGAAGCGAACCCTGTGTTTCATGGTGCCAAGAGGAAAGCACTGTGAAGCGAACTCTGTGTTTCATGGGGCCAAGAGGAGAACACTATGAAGCGAACCTGATGTTTCATGGGGCCAAGAGGAGAGCACTATGAAGCAAACCTGATGTTTCATGGTGCCATGAGGAAAGCACTGTGATATTTTCGTAGTCAAGAAGTGATTGTGTCACGTGTCACTGCAGCAGAAGCAGTACATGTTTGTTTAAAGAATGTCTTGAACTATATTTCCTGAGGAGAAGGCTCTTCTCTGTGTTGAACTGTGAAGTGGTGGATGTTTCATTCCATCCAAACAGACTTTATCAGGAACTGTGTTGGAACTCTGTTTCAGCCTTGGATTTCCTTGCTGTTTTGTGTTGTGTCTGACTTTGACTTACAACCTGGGGAATGGGACTTTTCTCAGGTTTTGAACATCCAATTCAAAGGGGTTACACATACACGTGTTTGATTTACAAATTGCCATATATTTTCCTGTTTATGTTATAGTAAACGTGTGAGTGCCAGACAGGTTATGTTAGAGTGTTTTTTCCTTTGTTTATTTAGGCAGGGAAATCCCCGGTAGAGTAGGGCAAGAAAGGTGTTGGATTTACAATTTTGGTTTAATAAAATGGCATTGTTTGAAAAACACTCTACAATATGTCGGCCTCAGATGTCTGACCCCTCACACTCCTCAATGCTCAATCGAAGAAGGGAAATGTCCCTCAAATATATATCCATGCGTCTCACATCCAACTCCTTCTCTGTGCCATAAAGAACCTCATAGAATGCTGCAAAACCCTGCGATATCTCTCCTGGTTCTGAGCTCAAATCACCCTCCTTAATCTCCATCTTCTCCACCCACCTCTCTGCTCTCTGACTCCTAAGCCAGGCAGCTATCAAAGAATCAGCCTTTCTCTCCTTTCTTGTAACACTTTTGCTTCAGGAACTGCATTTTCTGAACCACCCCTCAATCCCTAGCTCCTTCAGCTCCAACCTTTTCCCCTTATATTCAACAAGAAGACTTTCATCAACCACCTTCAAACTATACATTTTCCATTCCAAGGCCTCTATTTCCCTGTGCAGCTTATCTCCCACTATCTGGTGTTCCCTCTTTCTTCTCTCCCCCTCCCTTATCAACAGACCCCTCAATGTCACGTTTGCTGCCTCTCACACTGTACATGCGTCCCCCTCTCCATTATCATTGACCTTCAAGTATGCCCTTATTTGACACTACACTTCTTCCGCAAACAATGCATTCATCCAGAGTGAATCGCTGCACCTCCACTGTGTGTCCCGAAGTCTTAAGCCCCATTTTGCAACCTCTTCTACTACCATATCATGGTCCGACCAACCAATCGGGACCACAGCATATGACATCACCCCTCCCAGCATTTCTCTCGGCATATACAAGTAGTGAATCCGGGTATACATTCTGTGTTGATAGAAAAAAAGTATAACCCCCTGGATCAATGTGCTTCAATCTCCACACATTTCCAGGCCCCTGTGACTCAAACAACACTCTCAGAGTATTCCTTCTCCGTGACTCATTCCGGGGACCACTCCCTTTAGTCGCCTTCCTATCCAATCCATGGTCTTCCCAAATAATAAAATCTCCTCCTAACAACAAGGGCCCCTGTGTTTCTTTCAGAAAAAAATCAAGAGCCTCTGTACAGAAGGCCACCTGACCTTGGTTGGGGCCATATATTGCAGACACTGTCATGTCACCCACTGTTCCTTTAATCACCAATACTCTACCTTCCATTGTCCTAAACACTTGAGGATTGGATTCGCTCAAGCTTTTGTGAAAAAGGACTCCCAGGCCCCCTTTACTTCACCTCACCCGAGGCCAAGTAGGAGTCCCCTATTAAAGCACATGGGATGCACCTTTACTCCCATGATAATAGCCTTGTTTCTTGCGCCATCAATATGTCTATACCCAGTCTCTGGAACTCCCGTCCTACCAAAGATCTTTTTGTGGGGGAGTTCAGACCTTTCATGTTCAAGGAACCCACCTAAATCAGACTATAACCCACACTCTGCATTTGATCTATCCTCACCATTGTATGACCATGGTTTACCACCAATCCATTTCCATTATTCCAAAGATTCTGATAGCTTCTCCACCCCCCCACAACATTAAACACACAGAACCTGCCACTCCCCCATCCACATTCCCTTAATCCTACACCCCAACTCCCCCTCCCTGAGGCACCATGGAAGCAACTGGCCACTAGAGCAAGTATCCCTGCCACTTGGACCCTCCCCATTTATGCACTCAACTATGCGTATAACCCCCACCCCCAGAAACAATGAACGGTGACTGTCTGAAATGTTTGAAGATGCCAAATGCCCCCACCGGAGCTCCGCCACCACCAGAAATGTCACTTCACCGGGTAAAGTGTCCCCAACCCACAAAACACTCTTCCTCCTGGGACACATTTCCTCGGGGGCAGTCCCTTTAGTGAGTCTTTCTGCTTCTCTGGCCCGAACCCAGAAGGTGTCATCCCCTCATCCTGTGCCTCATCTGTGAGTTGTTGGAGAACTTGCATCACTTCCACTCCCGATCTGATCCTATAATCTGCTTCCTTCACTTCAAAGAACAGAGCAAATGGAAAGGCCCAACTATACGGTATGCCCTTGTTGTTTATCCAGGCCATCAGTGGTCTACAATCTCTTCACCAAATGTGAAATGTGTCAAGTCCTGGAATATGCTTATCCGTTCTCCTTCATATTGACGCTTCGGATGTTGTCTGTCCCGGACTGCGACCTTTGCAGCATAATAGTGGAAGTGGACCAGCACTGACCTGGGGCCTTTACCTCAACCACCTCCACCCCTGTGTGCACTGTCCAAGCGAAACTCTTTACCATCCTCTTCGATAACGAGAATGTTAACAATCTCCTTAAACTTCCTCTTCACATTGCCTGTTTTTTACCCGCTCTGCTCCTTGAGGCAATAACCCACACATTATTCTTTCTCTTTCTGTTCTCAAGGTCATCAATTTTCCACCGGGCACCCTCTACTCTGGTCTCCAAGTCCAACAACCTTGCAGCATAACACATCTGCAACAGGTCGCCGCTGATTTGGTTGTTCTCCATTCCTTCAATTCTATTTTCCAAGAAATCCACCTTCGCCCTGAAATCTGAGATTGAGGACTATATGTCTCCCTGCAGGGCTTTCATTTTGTGAAGGATACATATCATATCATCCTTCGTGGCTGCACCTGAGGGGTCGCTCTTATCCACCACCTTCTGAGCAATGTTTTGTCCTATGTTTTCCAGCCGCAGGTTCCTATGGAATCATTGAAGGGCCTGCATATCTCTTATGCTTTGCCTTTCAGTTCGTCACCTCTCTAATAATAAGGTCTAATAGCCACCATCACACAGAATTCAGACCGAATGGTTCTGCCAGCCACTCCACTACAAACTGCACCAACCAGCCCTTGGGGAAACCAGTAGTTCACATAATAATGTTTGCCCAAGACAAATTGTTACTGTCTTACCTACAGGGCACCGGTGCCACCACTCTCCAGTATTTACTGCCTTGCCAAGCCAAAACCTTGATCCATGCCCAAGAACATGGGGGCACCTCCTCCAACAGGCACTGGGTCACCCTGAAGGCTGAATCACCCACATGAAACACCACTTCATGGATTCCTCACTCACAGAGAGTGGTTGCCTCTCCACCTTTAGTGCCACACACGGAGCTCCTGGAGCCAGGCCTCTTCCCACTGCATCACCAAGCACACCAGCACTCACCAGTTATAAAGACTCCTCAAGCTCACCCATGATGTAGTAGTGTTGCCCCCCTTTGATGCAGGAGCAGACCCTCTCCCATCCGCTTCTGAATCCGTCCTGCCGGTGAGTCCTACTGCTGTGCAGGACATGTCCGCACGCTCACAACGCTGCTGTGTGAGTACCGCTTCCCCGTTCATCTCTGACCATGACAGAGAGGGATCTCTCACTCTGAACCAAATCCCAGGGCAGCAATGCACCACTCCTCGCTTCTACACAGGGCTCACCGTCACTAATGGCTCCTTAATAATAGAGAAGGAACTGGAGCTCAGCTTTAGGTGGTCATCTGAACAAATCCCCCAACGGTCTGTGCATTTACTGTTTTAAAGAGGCAGTCAGTTTAGTGATTAGTATTAAGATTTCTGTGAACATGGTGATTAATTTTAAATCAATGTATTCATGATGATACAGATAGCTAACTCTTACTATGTGAAAATAATTGATATAAATGTAGACATTAGAAGGGAAAGCATACAAGAGGCAATGATGCCAATTCGTGTTGTAAATGCTAGTAATTTACTGCTAATTGTGCAATGTGCAATATTAGCTAGGTAGTTATTTGTCATATGCATCTAGGGTGTAGTCCATGGGGGTCATTACAAGTCCCGGGATATCAGGTGGTGGAAAATGTTAGTCCCTATTCCCATGGAGTCACATGGGAATGGGGACTCGGAAGCGCCGGCACCGTTAGTGACATACCTCGGAGCAGACGTTGGGGGGAGGCGGGAGTTGGTGTGCTGCTGCATACTGGGACCTTCTGTGCTCTCGCCCCACCTGTCACCTCACCCTGGCATGGTGCAGTTGGTTGCTGTGCATTGTGGTGTACATCTCCCAGAACCGTGCCTTCTAGGGTTGAGGACTGGTCCTTCTATAGCCATATTCATGTTTTGCTGATTTCAGGCAACCGTTTCCTGTGTGATGGTCCCGAAAACCAGAGCAAGGAGTGGGTTGTCCAAATGTTATGTAGCCAGTATTGTCCAGAGGGTCCTAACAGGTAAATATGCAAAATGTGGTGCAGATTGGTGAAGCAGTGTGGAATTTTACAAGGGACAACGCTTCGTCAAGCCACAAACCCACAAAGAAATGTTGGCTTGTGCTGAACTCTGGGTAAAGGGGTGGGGTGTCCACATGTCATGTAGCCAGTCATGTTCGGAGAGTAGCAACAGTCAACTATGCAAAATTTGGTGCAGATTGGTGAAACGGTTAAGAATTGTATAAGGTACAACGCTTTGCAATGCCCCAAACCCACAAACAAATTTAGAGTTTGCTGAAATCCGGGGAAAGCGGTGGGGTGTCCAAATGTCTTTGCAAAATTTGGTGCAGATTGGTGAAACGGTGCAAAGTTGTATAAGGAACAAAGCTTCTCCAAGCCACAAACCCACAAAGAAATGTTGACTTTTGCTGAAATCTGGAGAATGGGGTGTGCTGTCCAAATGTCATGTAAAACAAAAGTGGTGATGGCTGGAAGGTTTGGAATGAATCCTAACCTCTGGCATTGCTCTGGACAACCCTCCAGACCATCGTTCTTCACCTGTCAAGCCATTACAAAAAGGGAAAGACCATATGCAAATCAGGCTTGGTCCAACCCCAAAAGGGGGAGTCCAGCCCGAACTGCTTGGTCACATCCCTTCTGCAGGAGACCACAAACATCCCCAAACATGTTTCGGCCTTTTTGGGCCTCATCAATGAGGAGTAGCTTGGATCTCTAGGCCTAGCAGGCACGAGACCCGCGTCTGGGCATTCACGTCCCAAATGGGGTGACTTTCACAAAACAAAAGAGGTGATGGCTAGAAGGTTTGGAATGAATCCTAACCTCTGGCATTCCTCTGGCATTCCTCTGGGCAATGCTCCAGACCACCGTTCTTCGCCTGCCAAGTAATTGCAAAACGGGAAAGACCAAAAGGGGGCAGTCTAGCCCAAACTGCTTGGTCATAACCCTGCTGCACAAGACCACAAGCATCCCCAAAAATGTTTTGGACTTGTTGGACCTCATCAGTGAGGAGTAGCTTGGGTCTTTAGGTCCAGCAGGCGCAAGACCCACGTCTGGGCATACCCGTCCCACTTGGGGTGACTTACCTAAATCAAAAGAGGTGATGGCTGGAAGGTTTGGAGTGAATCCCAACCTCTGGCATTGCTCTGGGCAACCCTCCAGATCATCGTTCTTCACCTGCCAAGCCATTACAAAAGGAGAAAGACCATATGCAAATCAGGGTTGGTCCAACCCCAAAAGGGGAAGTCCAACCTGAACTGCTTGTTCACATCCCTTCTGCACGAGACTACACGCTTCCCCTAACATGTTTGGGCCTTGATGGGCCTCATCAGTGAGGAGTAGCATGGGTCCCTTTTGCAATGGTGTGGAAGGTTGCCCAGAGCAATGCCAATGGTTCAGATTAATTTAAAACCTTCCACCCATCACTGTTTTGGCTTCAAATGTCATATAGAGAGTAATATCCAGAGGGTCCTAACAGGTAACTATGCAAAATCTGGTGCAGATTGGTGAAACAGTGTTGAATTGTATAAGGACAGCGCTTCGCCAAGCCACAAACAAACACAGACATTTTCACTTTTATAAATATAAAGAAAATGGGGCACTAGGCACTGTGGAACATGTCTTTTGGAGGAAAGAGCACAGAGCTTGTAGTGTTCCACATATACATATACTTTTGTGGTTTAACAATGCCCCACAGTTTGGTAAAGAGATTGATATTTGTGTAGTGGAATTTATTGAAAAACATGTCACTGCAGATTTACGGAACAAGGTGTAAAGATTTCAAATGCATAAGTGTGGAAAGTACTGTCAAAGAAAATTTCAAAGTAAAGAAAAGTACTATACCAAGTGCAGATTTGGATTTCCTAGGCCTGTTCCTCCAGTTGGTCAAGAAAATAGTGTTTTCACATCCGTCCAACATCATGCTACTGGAAAATTACCTAAGAATACATTTCACCTAAAATAATATAAGGAATCTCAATTTGTTTCTGATTACAATACTGTTTGTTTTATTGCTTGTTTGTTTATTGTGAATTTGTTGGACGCTTATACGGGAAGTCAATTCTGTTTGAAAGGACCCACAGGGTGACAGAGAGGGAACAAGGGAACGAAAAACAGCTGTATTGACAAAGGATACACCAGAGGGCAGTCAAGATTCTCTTCAAGGGAGTGAAAACGTGTTAGGAGATCCAATAGTGAAACAGATGTTGAGCTTTCCATGGTGGAAGTTGAAAGTGCAATGTAACAAAAAAAAAGTTAACATAAAAATGTGGCGACTTTAGTGTGTATGCTAAACAAAGAGCAGAAGGAAATGTATGATAAGTTAAAAGATAGGTTTGTCCATGGTCTTAAACATGATAAAAATGAATGCCCCTCTGTACACAACAAACCTTTATTGATGTATGTGAATGGACAGGCTGGTACTGGAAAATCATTTTAAATTCATGCATTGAGAGCTATGATACAAAACATGACTGATTGCTCTATGTTATGTATTGTGACTGTTCATTATAATACATATGGGTACTTCCAACTGTTTTGTTAACAGGGACCTGTATCATTAGGGGATGGAACACGTTAGACTATACACTCAAGGAGACAGGTTAGCCCTCGTTTTTACACATTGACTGCTACGTGTTACACCTATTGATAGCTGGAATCTAACAAATCATCAGTACATGTACCAGAGGATTTACTTATACAAGTTTAATCATTCATTTGTTTTGTATTAAAAATAGTAAATAACATTATTCATGTGGAAAACAACAAACATGGACACAGACCACCAGATGGTTGGTTGACATCTTGAAAGCAATAACATCAAACATACACAGCAAGAAAACAGTGTTCACACCCAGGGGTTAGTATACCAACTGTGTATTTATATAGTCTTTAGACACCAGCAAAACAGAAAATGAAACACAGTTTGCAATTATATATATATTACACATGCCACACCTTATGTGCCAAACAGATACCATAATGTAACCTTTGATGTTGTTTAACCCTTCTCATGGATAATCAATATTTTCACTGTGCAGAGGTGTGGTGCGTTATAATGAGAACACTAGTAAACAGGTGTTATCTAGTCAGGTTGTAAGTCAACACGCTGTGTTTCGGCCCTAATTGCATGATACATCTATCCTAGGATGTTCAAGGCAGATATCAGAGATGGCCTTCATCAGGACATAGAACTTCTTTGTGGTTGTGAAAATAAATCTGATAAACCCTGTTTTCCTTGCTGAACTTCCCATTTGTTTCTATCCTAATATAGCTTCTCTTGTCCTCTTACCCTTTCCCCTGTTTCTTTTGCACCATAGACCAGGATTAACCTGGATGAAGGCACAATACACCCCTACTCAGACAAGCTCAGCACCATAAATCCACTGCAGTGTTGATGAGTGCAGTACAAAAGCTTTGTGGCATAAAATAATATAAATAAAGTATATGTTTCATGCATAAACATTATTTTCAAATGTGTTATGTATTGAATACATGTACTAACAAACTTGAGGTAAGGTCAGGGTGCATATGTGCTAATGTACCCTCATAAATAAATGATTAACTGCAACCCTAGTTGACATAGGTGTTACCTCACATCTAGTGTATACATTTGGACACAATGGCCCTCATTACAACTTTGCCGGTCCGCAAACAACGGTGGCGGTAAACTTACCACCGACGTTGTTTCTGGACTGGAAAAGTACAAGTCGGCGGGCATGTGCTGTCCTACCCGCTAGGTCTGTCCTGGCAGGGAGAACGGCACTTGGCCACAGACTGTTATGGAAACACTGGCACCTGGTGTTTCCACAGTCCCCTTTCCCATTGCATCCTATGGGACTTAAATGGGGATGGGGACTAACAATGACCACCACCTGACTTACCGGACCACCAGGGCTGTAATGTCCCAGTGTTTCTGCCAAGTCAGGTGGCAGTAATTCGCTACTGGTCTGGCGGCTATCTGCCGGTTTTACCAGCACGGTTACCGCCGGACCTGTAATGTGGGCCAATGATTTTCAACTCTGATTGTGCTTTGCCATTCCATATACATAATTTTTATTTACAATATTAAAGCGTAGTATACAAATAGGTACACAATGAAGCCTTTGTTCTTATAAATTCCAACAATGATCATAACACGATACACTGATTAGGTGCCGTTTCAATTTGTAATCATAGATGTTACAATGCTTACATGCACTTGAACATTGAAATCATGCCCTGGAAGATTGTAGTTGACACGTGGTTCGACCCCTAGGTCTTTCTCAAGACTATCTCTCAGATCAATTCTCAGATCAATGCACTTGCTGGTAACATAACATTCAACATTATGAAAATGTTTATATCCAAATACCATTCAATGACATAAACATAAATTAACATTGATCATCAAGCAATAAGACAATTTCACATAAAAATAGAAAAACACAAAAGAAACCAAACAGGGAAAAAAACAAAGAAAACCATTAAATATCAGCTAGTTAAAATTCTTCTGATCCTTCATTCCCATAAAACACCTCATGTGTCATATTGCAGCGTGTAGTCCTCAGACCTCCTAATAGCCTTGTGTAGTAAAGCAAGAGCATCCCCCACCACACCATGGTGACATGCACTAGGTCCCATTCACCATAGTGTACCTGCGTCTGATTAAAATCATTCCATCTGTGAATTAGTGTGTCTCACGCTCATGATCCTAGTGCTGTCATAATGGTGTGGTGGGGATGCACTTGCTTTACTACACAACAGATCAAGCTGGCCTCTGTGTGCTGATATGATATGTTTCTAGGTGAGTTGTGGTTAGGACACTTGAACTATGCATATCCAGAAGGAGCCCCTACTATATCCCTGAGACTGACACTGTGGGGTATTTCTAAACCTTGCGTATTGTGGGGCCAAATCACAAGGGTGTCTAATAGAGACATGGGGCGAGGACTGCAAGATTAAGGAGCAAGTTATTACCAAGAATGGGCAGGGTACGTATTACATTCGGTCAACCTACACCTGGGTTTGTGCTATGGGACAACTACTACCCTTGATGTCATGAAACAGGAAGAATTGAGGTGCACTGACCGGTTTAGAGGAATGAACCTTACACCTCTCCAGGTATCTCTGCACATAAGAGAGAGATATCTCTGGTGCTCAAAATCTCTCCACAGCCAAAAGGAGAGATAACTAATGTGCTTTGTCACATAACCCCGACACTGTGGTAAATGTGCATGACACATGTTTGGTGGCATACAGCCGAGGCGTAGCAAGAATTGTCTAACAAGTGGGGCCTGAAGCTAATGCAGTTGGGCCCACCGCAGGGACGTTAACATCTGTAAAGGCCCACACAGTGCTGTGGAATGGGAATTTCCAAACTATGGGTGTGCGTTGCCCATTCAGGCCCTACCCTGTCTATGTCTCTGGCATACAGCAGCAACAAAAATGCCCCAGACGCATGGCACACTTCCGACTCGAAATTGAATGCAAACTAGATTTTGCAGAGAAGGAGCGACAGTGCTGGTTGCTGCGATGCTCCTGCACGGCAACCATGAAAATGAGCTACGCAAAGCAACCGGTACGGTTCTTTGTGTAAATGGCACCTGTGTTGTGGAGCGCCATTGACGCAATCATTTAAAATCCCAGGTGAAGCACTCTTGCTTCTTGCATCAACAAATGAGATGTTTTAAACCAGCCCTTCCAAGGACTGTGGGGCCTGAATCACGTGCTGCCATTACAAAAGTCCTAGAGCTCAGACAGAGTGTTCTCTGGCCCATCGCCTGCCCAGCCCCCACACTGTAGCACAGAGGCCCTACCTAGCATGAGAATGGGAACCCAGGCAACGGGTGCACAGCAGCTCTTCAAAAGCATTTCCAAACGTTTTTTTGTAAATGGTTTTAAAATAAAGCATAACAGCTCATACGCCGAGCTCTACCTTGAGATAAGCGGTTTGCAATTATAATAGCACATTGAAAAACAGTGTGAATCAAAACAGAGACCTGCAAGTACTGCCAACTTAAAATAGCACATAGAATAACAGCCCATATAATAAGGCTGCATTACCGGAGTCCCCTGAGTGGAGGGGGCAGTGCACGTGGGTGTTCTCGTGCCACATCATAGAATGACACCTTTACAAAATGGCAGCGCGTTTCCTTCCAACATGCGCATGCGTGCTCTTTTGTTTAGCCTTGAAACCCCCGCACTGCTTTCTCAATTAAATGTTCCACTTTCAAAGCACTTAGATGATAGAATGCCAAGGTAATCGCTGGGGAAGACAGATGTCTACCCCGGGGAAGGCGTTAACGTCATTAATTGTCATTCTCTGGCATTTCATTTCCGCAATGACATCTTTACTATATTACAAAGTTTGAATGTCTTCCTTTCAAATTCATCTAAACCTCCAAAACCATCAGTTCTGGCTCTTCTTCAGGGGGATAGGTTCGTTCATTCTGATATATTCAACATTACAACTTTTACATATCACCATTTTCTTCCAATGCTCTTAATAAAGTGAATATCTTGTTGTCACTGGTCATGATCTTGTCATACAAAACAATAACTACTAATCTTTACCTTTTGCTTACAAACGAAAAACAATTGCGTCCAACTAATGTGTCGACGGCGGGCGGGATCAACATCAGACATAGATAAAGGTACGTGGAAATAAAGGTTTATTGAGGGAACCCACTACCATTTGTCAAATGGCAAACATTAAAAAAAAAAAAAAACTTCACAACTCTTCCCCAACCAACTTCCTAAGAATTTGTCCTTGGGATTCAGCAGGGTATTGCCTCCTGGTCTTGGATGCCGAAGCCCGGGATGGCTTTCTCAGGGTTAACAAGTATTGGGGTTGCATCACCACACCTGCCTACCAATCCAGGGTGTACCAACTACAGGGAGCGTGGCTCTCAATAACAAGCTTTTTTCACCTTTGGGTTAAACAACACGGTCTGTGGGGTTAATAAAGTCTCTGACTTCCACACAGTCTCATAATATAACAAAGGCTCTGAGTGGCTTGATCCTCAGTCGGTCTTCCCTACCAGGCAAACCACCCCACTGCTTGATTTCAGTGTCCCCACACTTCTTTCTTTGCTCTTCCCTCTGTAGTTTTGGTTCCTCTGCTTCTTGTGCTTGATTCTGGGTAACCCCCCTTGCTCCGGTTTCTGTGTCCCAGGTGTGCCTGCACATTAGGACGGGATGACAGCAGAATCTATAGCTGGGTGTCATTGGGATAAGGAGGATAGCTTAGGGGCAACGTGCTCACCTTGGAAGCAAGACGACATGGAGCAGCACAGGTTCGATTCCAGGTCCGCGTTCAGAAATCTCTGGGTAAGCACGTTATAAATAACCTATCATATCATATCATAAACCCCAAAGCTCTACTAGGGGACTGGCCAGCTGCATTTCTTTGCCAGATGGATCACGGTGGGGGTGATATGGAGACAGGCCCCAAATCTTCCACAAGAGTCTGGAGTCTGGGCTGACCAGTTAATCTTCTCTGCAGGTTGGACCAAGGCTCCTTGTGTCCTGGTTCTAGTGGCCAGCATCCCATCCTGGTCTGCCTACTTGATGAATTGCAACATGTGTGTCCCTGAGGGGAGCTCTCATGGACCTCCTGTCCTCTTCTCTCAGCTGGCTTTCTCTGTAAACTCTTCCTGTGCCTCCTTGATGCTTCACCATGTGGTCACTCATCCAACCTCATTAACGCTCTCCTTTGAGGCTTGTAGCGGGTCTATTCCTTCTGTGTTTTAAACCCTGCTTTGGGTCTTCCCCAACTACCACTTCAATACTCTCCACTGTTTTTCAATCCTGGTGTTTACTCCAGCCACTTCCTCTCTGTACTAATCCTGTGTCGTCCTGGGAACTCCTCCAAACCCCTCCTCAATGCGTGCCTCCAATTCCCCTTGATGTTGCCTCCTGCCTATTTTGTACGTCTTCTTCCTTCCTCTCCTTCCTTAGAGACTTATACAGAGAACAGGGAACCTTTTGATCATCCTAACCCTCAGGGATTAAGACCTGTACTGGGATATATCCGAGATGCTTCAAAGAGGAGGCATTTGATGAGGACTCAATGGGGTGAAAATGTGGTTACTAATCAGAACCTCAGTCCCAATTACAAAGGCCTTTGAACTAGAGCTGCATTTTAGGACTTTCCATCCCACAGAGCATTCCCCTACACCTCTATATTAAAAAATGCCCTTCAGGATGATTCCCAAGCTAACATTGGATTGGTAGGCAGGTGTGATGAAGCAACCCCAATACTTGTTAACCCTGAGAAAGCCATCCCGGGCTTCGGCATCCAAGACAACGAAGCAATACCCTGCTGAATCCCAAGGACAAATACTTAGGAAGTTGGTTGGGGAAGAGTTGTGAAGTTTTTTTTTAATGTTTGCCATTTGACAAATGGTAGTGAGGTCTGGCCAAAGTCCCTTGACTCACTCCCACCTCATACCCAAATAAGAAGCCCTGGAAGGCGAATGAACCACAAGAACCACAAGAACAATTTGAGAGTATCTCTCTTTGTCATCACAGTGGAGGCCTGGTGGTGCTGCTAAAGGAATGGTGATAAGTATAGGAGTCTACTTGTCTTTCTTTTTTGTTTTATTCTGCAAAATGTTTCACTAGTATATGAGTGTTTAGTCTCGGTGTCAGGACATTTCAGTCTCTGAGAAACGTAGTCATTGGTTGTTCTCCTTTTCAAGACTCACATTGCCTTTTGTTCTAATTTCATTCTTTCTCTTTTTTTATTGTTTTCAATTTTAGGTGTTCCTCATAATTCTAAATAATTCTAAATGTTAGTTTTAGGTATTCTTCAGAGTTATCAGTTACCAATGCCTCTCCTGTCCTAGGCACCTTTGAAGGTTCCTACTGCCTCAATTGTTCTAAGTACTTAGAAACTCAAAGTCTTGTAGGGTCTTGGTTCTTTTCAATGCTCTGATTGCTTCTCCTGTTCTAGTCACTTTTAAGTTGCTCGAATGTCTTGTAGGCTCTGGGTGATTTCAAGACTCAACTCCTTTAAAGTTCTAGACATCTTCAAGGTTCTCAACACCTATTCAGCTTTAAGAGTATTCTGGGTTCTCAGCCACATTTGAGGTTCTAGGTGCTTTTCAGTGTTCTCAATGCCTGTGTCAAACTTCGCACGGGACTTCTCAGACTCAGAGCTATTATTCTCCAGAACCCATTCCTCCTCACCTGTATCTTCTGATGAGGACTTGTGTCTTCACCCCTTTCTCCTTGTTGTCTTCTTTTTTGTGAAGAGAAATGGTCTCCCGCGGTTAGAAGCCACCCTGCCCACCTGATAGAACAGGAAAGCAAAGGGCCCCTTCCTGAAGAGACCGATCGGAGAGGAAAAAGGCCGAAGCTAAAAAAAACCTCTCTGGGATGTTGAGTGTTGACTGCTGAGTTTGTGCTACAGAATGTGTAGGTAACATAGTAGAACAGATGAACGGAATCCTGGTCACGTGATGGGAAGTAATTAAGGCAATCTGTCTCTGAGTATGATTCCGAGAAGAGGATGGATTCCCGTTGGCAGCACAAATGACACACTAAAGAAGCATGAGAAGGCATCTTACGGAACCAAGGCACAAGAAGAAGGTAAAGGAACAGGTACGAACAGAAAGCCAAAATACGGCCGAAAGTGAGTAGTAAAGCGAAAAGGGGGAGGAGCAGAAGAACGGTGAGAGGTAGAAACAACGGTCGAAACCGTTAGGTAAACTCAGAAGGAAAGCGAGAAAGTAATGAAAGGCTAGAAGGGTGGAAGGCAAACCGGGGAGCTAGAACATAGGAAATACAGGTCAGAAAGAGAGAATAAACCGGAGTGGGACCGGTCGAATACGAAGTATCGGTAAAGCCAGAAATAATACAGAGCGAGTAACTGGAGCGTTATGCAAAAGGGTTGCAACGCGCTGTTATACAAGGCGTCACAAGATCGCTGGTTACCTTTTCTTCCTGGGGAGCGAGGAGATGAGGCTGCCAGTCTGTCGATGAATCTTCGCAAGCTAAAAGAGCAACGTGGGAAACCGACCCAACACCCTCCTGTCAATAAATGACAAGATTGAGCTGAACCAGCTCCCAACGCCATGGGTGGCACTTCTCTGTATTTACGTGACGTCGGGACAGTGTAAACACTGACAGAGAAGGCCAGGTGAAGTCTGCTGCGGTACCAGCTGATCGATGGACAGTTCTTCAGTATTTCCTTGGTTGTAGAAATGGCACAGATACCGGCAGGACACAAGACCAGTAGAAAGGAAATGAGAAGGCAGACCCTCCAAGAATGAAGGAAAAAGAAAGGGGTAAGGAATCAGCACAAACCACCCCAGGACCTGATATATCTGGAACCAAAAAAGGGGGCAGGACACAAGGAACCCAGACAGGGACCAACCCTACTTCCAAGAACCAGGGACCAGTCAGGAAGCCAAGAAGGATGAAGAACCGGGGCAGAACTGGAGCACAAGGAAACAGGCTAGGCAGGAACACTGGGCTAGGCACAAAAGGGTAACAAGAGCAGAAAACAGAGACACAGGCAAGGCAGGTCTCCAGAGCGCATACACGGCAACAACTGCGTTGAGACGCGTTGTTTCCGGATCTGCGAAGGCTATTCATAGCCTGGGACCAAAGCGAGGCTTGGAACGCAAGCCACTGTCACTGCGCATGGGCGAAACGTCAGATGCTGACCATCGCGCATGCACAGGACATTCACAATGGCTGTGCCCAGGGAGCCGGGACCGCGGGACGCCAATGTGGATACAATCTCCAGGAGGGAGACCGCTCGAGCCGAATACCACGATCCCCAGAACAGGTAAGTGGCACGCGCGGCGTGACACCATACCCCCTCCCGGGCAACCCCGGGGAACCAGGCTTCCAGGGATAGCGGAGGAAGAAGTCCCAAACCAAGCGTGGTGTATGCACAAAGGAACGAGGCTTCCAAGTGCGGTCACAAGCTGGATAACCTTTCCAACTGACCAAAAATTGGAGCACCCCATGCCTAATACGTGAATCACAAATCTCCTGCATCTCAAACTCCGGGACTCCCCGAACCAAAATCGGGGCAGGACGAGAACAGGGGCGGCCAAGAACATCGGGCACACAGGGTTTCAAAAGAGAGATGTGAAAAACAGGATGTATCCGCCAAGAATGGGGCAAAGACAAACGAAAGGCAACATTCCTGAGAACAACGTGCAGAAGAAAATACCAAGGTTCGGGAAGTCCAGTTAACCTGCGGATTGTGATAAAGGAGCCAATGCAAACCGATTACTACTGGAAAGGAGGGAGACTTGATCACATCCAAAGAAATCCGTTCAAGATGTCCTTCCACTGATAGCCATAACTGACCGGAATGTTGGCACACAGCACCTGAAGACAATGGCATACCATCGATCACTTCTACCACTGCTGAGTGTTCCTTGCGATGCAGGTGGATCCCATTGGTGACCGCAAACGAGGCATCGATGTAATTGCCCGATGCTCCACAATCCAGAAGAGCCCTGGTCTTGATGCATTCCTCTTGCCATGCAATACCAATTTCCAAGACCAACAAGGGAACTGAGTGCATGGGAGGAGGGACTGATTCAGAAAAACGGCACACCGCTGCCGTCTCACCACACAGCGGGCCTGTTAGTTTTCCGACTTCTTCAGAGGACGCAGAGGACAGGTTCCCAGATAATGTCCAGTTCCTCCACAGTACAGACATAGGTTTTGCTGACGTCTCCTCTTCTTCTCAGCCTCAGATAACGGTCCTCGAATAGCTCCCAGTTGCATAGGCTCAGGACCCACGTCAGTTGAGGTTGTAGATCCTGAAGGATGTACCGAGAGCCCTGGATGATATCTTTACATTCGACGACATTCACTTCTCCTTTCTGCCAGTCTGTGATCGATACGGAGGACCTGATCCAACAATGCGGGTAGAGTCTCCGGCTCAGGAATATGCAGTAATTAATCCTTGTATTCATCTCGTAAACCACGACGGAACAAGGTCTTCTGTGTGATTTCGGGCCATTGGGAGTCAGTTGCAAGCTGCCGAAACCAACTAATGTAATTAATGATGTCACCGGATCCCTGTTTGGTTTCCATCAACTGGTTCTGAGCCACGGCTTCCAAGTTTGGCGGTTTGAAGATATCCAAAAAAAGCCTTTTCAAAAGCAGCAAAATCACTCAACAAGGGACTGTTGGAGGAAACCAGGGGAGCTGCCCAGGCTAGAGCGATGTCGGTCAAATTACCTAGAATGTACCCTATCTTGGCCTTGTCTTGATTGAAATGGCTTGACCGAAACTGAAAATGGATACGACAATGGGTGCAAAACTCTACCACTCGACGTGGATCACCATCGAACTTCACAGGAGTTGTGTGGTCCATAGAGTTCTCAGGCTGTGGAGCAACATTCAATCCCCGACCCATTGCTTGCCGAAGGGTGTCGTTTTCCTGGTGAAGGGCGGTCATCTGTAGATGCATGGCCGTAGTTCTTCACGTAGTTCTTGCATTTCACCCATGTCGGAGCTGGAATCTGTTATACAAGGCGTCACGAGATCGCTGGTTACCTTTTCTTCCTGGGGAGCAAGGAGATGAGGCTGCCAGTTTGTCGATGAATCTTCGCAAGATGAAAGAGCAACGCGGGAAACCGACCCAACACCCTCCTGACAATAAAAGACAGGATTGAGCTGAACCAGCACCCAACGCCACGGGTAGCACTTCTCTGTATTTACGTGACGTCGGGACACCGTAAGCACTGACAGAGAAGGCCAGGTGAAGTCCGCTGCGGTACCAGCTGATCGATGGACAGTTCTTCGGTATTTCCTTGGTTGTAGAAATGGCACAGATACCGGCAGGACACAAGACCAGTAGAAAGGAAATGAGAAGACAGACCCTCCAAGAATGAAGGAAAAAGAAAGGGGTAAGGAATCAGCACAAACCACCCCATGACCTGATATATCCAGATCCAAGAAGGGGGCAGGACACAAGGAACCCAGACAGGGACCAACCCTACTTCCAAGGACCAGGGACCAGTCAGGAAGCCAAGAAGGACGAAGAACCGGGGCAGGACTGGAGCCCAAGGAAACAGGCTAGGCAGGAACACTGGGCTAGACACAAAAGGGTAACAAGAAAAGAAAACAGAGACACAGGCAAGGCAGGTCTCCAGAAGCGCATACATGGCAACAACCGCGTTGAGACGTGTTGTTTCCTGGTCTGCAAAGGCTATTCATAGCCTGGGACCAAAGCGAGGCTTGGAACGCAAGCCGCTGTCACTGCGCATACGCGAAAAGTTGGATGCTGACGATCACGCATGCGCAGGACATTCACAATGGCTGTGCCCAGGGAGCCGGGACCCCGGAACGTGGGACGCCGTCGAAGACGCCAACGCGGATACAATCTCCGGGAGGGAGACCACCGGAGCCGAGGACCATGATCCCCAGAACAGATAAGTGGCATGCGCGGCGTGACACGTGCTGGCCAAAACAAAGGGGCGGGGTTAAGTACAGAAGTGAAGAAACAGATGACAGAAAGACTAGAGCGGAAATACAGGAAGTAACAGAAAAAAGGTGGAACATCCTAATGGCGGCGTAGTCGCCAGTTGCTCCATAGTCACCAAGGGTGCCTTTGTGAACACTGCATGACAGCCTCTCTGGTTTAAGCACTTTTAGCATTCTCAGTACCTTCCAGGTTCTAGGCTCACTCTGGGGGCCCCATGAGGTTATTAGGCATCATGTCTCCTGTGTGGCAGTCAGGTACTTGGGGCTACAGCCTATCACCATCAGCTTCTCAGCAAAGAAGCCCAATACTTTATCCTCCAATTCTGGATGACAGGTAACTTGGCTTGGAAATGATCTCCTCTTGTAGTGTTAGTAGGGTGTATTTATTAGTTTGCACAGTATTAACTCACCGGTGCTCCTTGTTAAATCTGTGCTACGGGATTCAATAAGTGAGAGAAGAATAGGTACCTCAAACGTGAACTTTGATCTATTAAACTAAAATAGTACCCATCTCTATTATATTTACTGAATCATATCCCTCCAGATATCTATACCTGAAGAAGGGCCAGTGAGCCCGAAATGTGTAGAGGCGGGTAGGTGGACAATAGTCCATACAAACTCCTATCAAGATATCAGGATAACCAACAGTTCATTCATCCATATGTTTTGAAATGTATATGCATTGTGAATGAAAGTGCTTTACCTTGTATCTACCGAGGGAACTTATTGTTACATTGTATACAGAGTAGTGTCAGTAATTGCTCTGTAGCAATAATTGATGTATGAAAGGCCAGTCTAATTTGTTATATATTTCTATTAATTTTGAAACTTTTATATAAAAACATTTTGAGAAAACTCCATTAAGTTTGTTGTGAATACTTAAGAAGTATAACAACTGTTTAATTGAAGTGTGTGCCCTTGTTTGTACCCCGTTTTGTTCGAGGTACCTATTCTTCTCTCCTCTTAATAGTGCCCATCTTGACCTTCGATTTCTAAAGAATTTCCTGCTGTTTGTCTCTACCTACTCATTGGTCTAAAGGATGTGATCTCTCTTCTTTCCATTCATGTTCTGCATTTTGGCCCCCTGTCACATGACCTGTAAATAAATACTGGTGTGGGCATTTTTTAATTCTTCCCGTGTCATTTGTTCCTGTAAGTCACCCCATATAGATGAAACCATGCAGTGGGTGAACACTGCTACTGCAGCAGATCTGTAATGTTCAAGGTTTGTTTTGCAGTTTAATAAGCCACTTTAGGGGTGTATGATCCACTTAGATCTTTGAGAGAGACGTAGTCGGGAATGCTCTAAATCACCTAAAGTCAAACCTATGGCACAGTGTTCTTACCCAACAGCTTCCCATCTCAGCTCTCTGTCCTCGAGCTGGGGGCTGGTGGGACAGCTGGAAATATGATGCAGAGATGGTATAATGCATTAGCTTTCAAAGTCCCATAGACTTCTTCATCCGATGCTGGTCACAGAGTGAAATAACTAAGCTGCCTGCCTTACCACGCTGGTTGATAGTGAGGCCAGCAAGGGGTCTAGATGTCGCCATAAGCAATGTAATTGTAAGCCCCGGGTCAGCATGTAGAGGACCTCAGTGCTAACCCCACCATGCCGCGCGAGTAAGCCAGAGGTTCGTCACAGGATAAGGGTAGCCGCAGCCGCTTTAGGAAAATCAAGGAGTGGCATTCTCATGGAGTGGGGAGAGCTGGAACCGACAGCTCCGCTCACAAGGGTGATAATGCTGCTATGGTTTCCATTTAAACAAAAGGGAGGCCTGAGGTTGACCGAAGCTGTATTCCAACCCGGTCCAGGAAACTACAATACCCAAGTTCCCTATTCCAAATCGGCACTCATGATTCCCATTCCACAGGAGGTAGGCAGGAAGGAGGAGGAAAAGCCCTATAAAACCTAAACAGTTCAATTAGTGGGTGGCGGAGGAAGAACAAAGAGCTCATTCGGTCCCAGGCTGGCAAGAGGAAGTAAAGAAGCTGGAGTATTTGCTTGAGGAGGCATTGGAGACTGGAGCAGAGCCTCCGGAGCCTGTGGAAATTAGGAGAGACGATGCTGAAGGAGAGACCCAGAAATCCGGGGTAAGGAGGAAGTGGGAGGCTGCAGGGAACACCAAGGAGGCTGGGTGAAGGGAAACCCAAAAGGTGCTGAGCTAAGAGACTCAGTAGGTTGGGAGAAATAGGACGCAGTAGGAGGTTGAATGGAAGATCCAGAACATGGAAGAACTAGGGGAGAAGTGGAAAACAGTGGTTGTATCAAGAAAGTGCCCAATGGGCGAAAAAGGGGCCTGAAGGGGTGAAGAAGGTGGGAGTTTAAGGAGGCATTTGGAGAACCTTAATTGTCATACTACAAGTGCCCAAAGGAGTGAAGGAGGTGCCCAATGGGTGAAGAGGTGTGGAGAGTTGGAAGAGAATTGGAGAGTCTTAAGTGCTGGTTGCAAAAGAGGATCCAAAGGGTGAAAGGGGTTCGAAGGGGAATCAAAAATGTGCCAAAAGGAGTGTAAAAGGTGGGGAGCAAGAAGAGATTTGGAGTCTTTTAAGTGGCACGAGAGAGGGGCCCAAGAGGGCGAAGAAGGTGGGGAGGAGAACAGACAACTATTGTGAGAAACTATTTATTGTGAATGGATAAGGAAAGAACCAGAGATAGAGGAAAGTGAAGCAGAGCGGGCGGAGGAAGTATTGAAGGAAGTGAAAGAGTGGAGAAATCACAGGACGGTGAAACAGGAGGTATCAGAAAGAAGTATAAGGGGAACACTGGGCATTATCCATGTGGTGAAGGAGGAGGAAGTACGAGAAACCGAGGAGGTGAGGGGGACTAGTAGGAGGGCATTAGAAAGGTGGGGAGGAAACAATTGTTAAAACAGAGATGGTGGAGTCTAATATAAAAGAGGTACAGCCAAGACGACAAAATAGGGCAAGGATTGGCGGGGGCAAGTCGTGAGGCAAGACTCTGGTGAGGAGGTTGAGATTGGAGCAGGAGGAACTGAGGGATGTAATGAAGACCGTGCACCAACTTTAGGGTAGCCTCCACACCCATTGGTCAGTCAACTGTGAAAGATCCACCTCTCAGAGCCCCACTTACAGAATCCTTCCATCGACTACAAAGAGAACTCCTTGGAATCCTTCCACCGGCTCCAAGATCCTGCGACTCGGTGAGACTATCAAGAAAAAAAGTCTGAGCACTGTGAGAAAATAGGCTTCATGAACCCCTTCAAACCCCTTCAAACCTGGGACTGTGAACTCACAATTTATTGTTTTAATTTATCTGGGACACCGGACCCGGATGTACTGAGCACTGGCAGAACTTTTATAGAAGACTTTCAATTCAAGAACATTTATTTAATATAGGTTTTCCCTCAGCAACTCCCTGCTGATGAGAACAGCCATCCTGACAATGTTTAATTTAACTCAGACATTATCTGCCTCATTACGAGGTTGGAGTTAGCCTTTCCGGTTTTACCAGCAAGGCTACCTCCATACCGGCATGAAAACCCGGCACCCGCAAATGGGCAATTACTGGGGTATTCTGACCCCGCCGGACCCGGTAATTTCCCTCTTGCACGTGCCGGTGCCGGTAGATCCCCATTCCCATTTCAGCCCCATAGGGCTCAATGGGAATGGGGATGCCTGTAGCAACGGCACCGTTCATAACAGGGCCGGTGCGACAGGCATGCTGTGCTCGCGGGTGCCTTGGCAGACCTGGCGGTATGAAAGGCACCTGCGGCACAACTCGAAGTTTGCTGGTCCCGTAACAATGGTACCAGCAAGCATACCGGTACTGTTGTTACCAGACCGGCAACCTCGTAATGAGGCCCTATGTGTTCATTTTGACTAAACTTGTGCAGATTTATCAAGGAAACCCATTGTTAACTTGATTCCCTTGTCTGGCCTTCTTTTCTTTTCACAGAGACAAATGTGAATTTTCAGCTTAAACTTCATCGGGTGAAAGAATAGCTTGAATAATGAAAGGCTGTGACATCCACCTTATCTAAAGGCCCATAAATCTGACAGCAGGGAAGCATGCCACAGAATTCACTGAACACAATTTGCATTTCTCGCAGTGCTGAGAAATTGATTTTTAAGAAAGAACACATCATTCACACGGGCAAGAGCACAGGGCATCAACAACAGCAATCGTGTGTGCCGAAGCACAGCGGGTTGGCAACCATTATTGAGCATGAGGCACACTGAGATAACATCGTAAATTGCGCCACTCAGAAACGGGTGACATACTTTCTATTTCCCACGTTGCATGCAAGCCAGGAAGCCATTGTCAAGCTTGAGGCATACTGAGGTGACATTGGACATTGCACCATTGAAACTTTGAGAACGGATATTTGTAGAGGTCACAAAGTCATAAAGCCAATAAACGTAAGCAGCTGCGCTGAAATCACTGCATGGTGCTGACGCTTCATAGACTCCCTGTTATGGAAATGCAAAACAACACAGCCTGCTTTTGAAATGATTAAGATTGGTCATTTATAACGTGCTTAATACCTGGATGTTTCTAAGCGAGGAACCAGGGATCAAACCTGCGTTGCTCCACGTCGTCTTGCTTCCAAGGCAAGCGCGTTGCCCCTGAGCTATCCTCCCAAGACTTTCCAATGATCTGTTTTGAAATCTTACTGGGGCCAACTTTAAGACTGTTTATGCCTAATTTGCAAACATTTCTATTCTACAGTTAACTGTGAAAAGGTCTTACAATGCATTTCTTGGCAAAGAGACTAAGATTATTGCAGAAGGAATGCCACTAGGCTACTCTTCTGTTTGGAAGGTTAGACTGTGTGGTGAACCAGGAGAAGGAGTCGGACTAAGTTGTAACATGTTCAAGGGTTTTTATTCACATAATAAGAAAACCGGCTGTCTAGCCCTACCTCTATGAGGGGAATTCCCTGCCTAACAAACTAAAAGTAAGGATGCTCATCAAAAGCCCAAAAGAAATAGTCCTTAGCCCAAGCCCTATACGCCATCTGCCCATAGCACTTATGAAAAGAAGTAACCAAAAGGAGGTGGAGCAATAGCCTCTGGTTTAGCTTGGCCCAATAATTGGATCCTTTTTCAAAAAGGCTTGTTTTCAAAAGTTCATCAATTTCTCACAATACCGTCCTCAGCCTCCCTGCAGGTTCTGTATGCCAAATCTTAAGTCTTTAAAAATATATTCCATGTGGTTCTCTCTTTCCAGGAAGAAAAGGTTTTCTTCTTTTCTATGACACACTTTATTGGTTTTGAACATGTAACAAGATTGGGCACCGTTCATCAATAAGCATTTAGGCAAGCAAATACAGTAAATACTTACATCATTATAGGGCTCTGATATCCACCGTTCGATTGTTATGTTTACAGACAGACTTTAGCTGGCTCTTTCCGATTTGCTCAACATTTTCTGGGATTTTATGGGGCAACCCTGTGCAGTGTAAACTCTCTTTTCCAGTGATATACATACTACATCGGACACCCATTTATTATACTTGGGAGTTCGGGCTTTCCCCACATCATGACAATATTATGCTTTATAAGAATAATTGCAGTGGACAAAAATAATTTTTCGCACCGGTTATAAGAGGTTTCACCCCATACCCCTAACAGCAACAACTTTGTCTCATAAGGTATGCTGCCCCAGTGATTGTTGCCAATCTGGTGAGGGTCAATTCCCAGGAATGGCGTATCCATGGGCATTCCCATACTAAATGAAAAAAGGTTTCATCTGAACTTTTACACCACAGAGATTGTAGATGAGCAGCCCGGGTTCTATGTGATCTGGTCGAATCTTTTTCAGCATAGTAGATATTAGCGAATTATTTCTTTTTACAGGTCGATTTTGCAAATATATGCATGGAGACCCCCCCGCACATCACCCCATTAATCTCTCTACATTAATCAGTCTCCTCTAACTCACCCTCACAGATATTTGGTGTAAAATCAGATAAAGAAATTAGCCGAAATCTACTTCGACAAATTATACTGTGACAAAAACTCCCTATCCCAGCATCCGTCCAACACTTGAAGTACAACCTGCTCGAGTAATACAATCTGTGCATAACTGTAAATTGTATAAAGCACAATCGAGACGAGATTGCCACCTTGCGTGGGAAAATCAGTGCCTCAACCCATTCTTCCGGATCTATGGGGCCTACGTCCCTTTCCTGCTTAGCCTTAAGATTGGAAATGTCTTGGGTTGTAAAGGACATTATCATCTGGTATAGTGTGGAGACGATATTTGAGATGATCCACTCTGGTAGAACATTCATCTCAAGAGGCGAACAAGGTGGTATCTCCCAGAAATCACATACCTGTATCCGCAGGGCGTGAGTGAATTGGATATAATGATAATGCTCCGTAACAGGCAATCCAAATGTGTACTGCAGATCATGAAAGGAAATGAGGCTGCCCTTCGGTATCACGCCTTTCAGAGCAAGGATATTACAGCAAACCTATGCCATGAATGTGCCTATATTTTTGATTTTGGGCAACATTATGTTTTGCCATAGTGGCTGAGAAAGTGTGGGTTTACCGCTGCACCAGATAGTCTTAGTCACCTCTTTCCATGTCTGTACAATGTGCTGTGTTGTGGTAGGAAGAGCGACTTCCCCACTCGCCCCATATAGGACCTCGGTCGGGCTAACACCGTTCATTCATGCCCTTTTGGCCATGATATGAGGCAGTCGTGGGTCACCATTTAGCCAATCATTCACTTTAGCCAACTGGCCCACCCAATAGTAGTGTCGGACATTGGCTAATCCATTGCCCCCCTCGCACACTGAGCATTGTAGTGTGGTCAGGGCAATTCGTGCTTGCAATCCAGCCACCCCCCATAAAAGCTCTCTAAGAGCCATGTCAGCTCTATCAAACTCCATTTTGGGGACTGTATAAGAAGTCTTTTGGAGAATATATGTGTGCCTGGGTAGCATTGGCATTTTGAATAGAGCCACGCACCCCAAGAATGTTATCAGAAGAGATTTCCAATGTTTCATGGCGTGCGTGAATTGAGCCGTAATTGGATGTAAATTATGAGAAATAAATTATGAGTAATCCATATCTATGTGTATTCCCAAATATTTAAATCCATCTTGCGATATGCGATATGGGCAGTCAGGAGGAATTGACAGATCACCCCCCTGTAATGGGAAAAACACTGATTCATGCCAGTTTACCCTGAGTCCACTATATGACATATATTCCAGAAGTCTTCGAGTTACAGTTGGGCAGAAATGTCTTGGGTCACACAAAAATATCGGTTGGTCATCCGCATATAATGATACTTTATCTTCATGTCCCGTTGGCCATTGGAAACCTGATCATGTCTGGTCCGATCCCAAATATATTGCCAGTGGCTCAATGGCCAAGGTGAACAAGATAGGGGAAAGTGGACATCCATGACTAGTTCCTCATTGTAGGGGAACGGAACTGGAGGTAGAACCATTAATCATGAGCTCAGCAATCGGTGATGCATAGTGCAGCCAGACCCAGTGGAGGAAATTGTCCCCACATCCCATACATGCCAGGACTTCCCATAGGCATCACCATAATACCGAATCAAATGCCTTCTCAAACTGAGAGGAGTGCTAGTGGCTTCTGACGGACAGAGGCTTGGTTGATTTCCAAATGCAGTCGCCATATATTCATGCAAGTAGATTTGTCCGGCAAGAACCTGCATTGATCAGCATAGACCAGTGAAGAAATAAGTATTAATAAGCGGTTGGCAAGCACCTTAGCAGTATCTTTGCTTCCCCATTAGTAAGGGAAATAGGTCTTTAAGAGGATCATCATTTTGGGGGGTTGCCTTTCTTAGGGATGACCTCAATTCTGACCTGATGGAGATCTGTTCCCATAATATTTGGGAATCCTAGATAATAGCTATTCAGGTCCCAGCATGGTCTGCGTTTGTTTCTGTTATCCTTTAATTCCATAAGGAGCAGTTAATGGTTCGATAATCCTCTTGCCAGGAATTGAATTGAGACCACCCTGTGAGTCTCCTGTCGGGCAACAAACAAATTGTCTATTTTTGAAATTGTTGCATGGGGCCCTGAATGGAATGAAAAACCTTGTACATGTGTGTGTAGTGTTCTCCATGCATTGTTAAGACGGAGAAGCCGATGCAAAGGTATATAGTTTAGTGGGTACATTGGGGTTCTTGTCTCAGAGATGTGTTTGGTCTTTAACCCTATCCATAACATCATGAAAACCTCCCCCAAGGATACATAGCAGTACATCTACAGCAGTAGATTTGGAATGTTATCGAGGAGCTCAATAAACAGTGGCGGAGGAGCATACTGAAAAGGTTTTCTTAGTGCAATTCCACCATTTATGAGTTGGTGCTTGATAGTGTCCTTGTCTTTGTCTAAGCACTGCAACCTTGCTGGTTCTTTACGTTCACAGTTCTGTTAGCTTTGTCTTGTTTTTCCTCAGCTCCCCAAAGTCCTCTGGCCCTCTGACAGGCTTACTTTAGCAGGGCCTCGGTGGGGTGTCCGCCTGTTCGTTTCTCTTGGCTCCTGTAACCCTTGTGGGTTTCCCGGATTCGAATATTAATGTCTCTCTGGTTTTTAGGGCTAACCAAAGCCATATGGCCTGCTGATAGGCATGCTATAGCAGGGTCTTGGTAGGTTATCTGCCCATTCAGGTTTACTTGGCTCCCATAACCCTTGTGGCTTTCCCAGCCTCTGATACCACTGTTCGTCTCTCTCAGCACCATTACCTCTTCAGAAGCATTCCTTTCCCTTTTGCTGCCCGACACGGCAGCTAATTCATTTCTCATGTGGAGATCGGGGATCCGATCTCACCTCTGTGTTCTTGTCTCAGGGTCAGTTAATGGGCCCCAGGCCCACCACGGCTTCTGTGTGGTCGCGCCACCAGTTGAGACAGCTGTTTTACCGTTTACATCTCTATCTCGACCTTGGCTTCTTTGCCAGTCATGATTCCAGCCTTCTGATCTCTTCATTGTGATTAGCTTGCTTTCCAAGCTACTGCTGATCTAGCGTGTTCCTCCCCTCCAGAACATCCTCCCGACAAAGCTTGCATCTACGTAGGATTCTATCACCTTCATTCCAAGTTCCTCATTGTTTTATGTATGTCATCACAAACAAAAGGGGTGTGTCATTCCTTTTTGACTGTGAAGTTCAAGCGAGTGCCAGCATTACCTGAAGCCAAATTGATTGAAAACATTTCCCTAGCAGGAGAATCCAGAATAAAAGTAACAACATGTAGGCAGACATTGTACTCTGTACACAGTGTTCCTTAAAAAAATGGGAGTTCTTGTCCCCAGAAGGGGAGTCACTCGCAGTGAGGTTCCACTTTTCCCGACCCATAGGGAGGGTCTTGCATAGCATGCTCACTTCCCTGGCCTCAAAGGGGTGGCTCCCTTCTGAGGAGAAGGGACAACTAGTCCAGATTCGTCACAGCTGGCAGCAGGTCTTGGTCTTGCAACAGGGGAATGCAAGAACCCCATTGTCCCAATAGCCTTCGAATTAAGTTACCTTTGGTATCGCCACATTCGCTTTGATATTCTGCTGTGACCCACCCCAGTATGACTTGCCCATCTCTATGCTGGGGGCGAGTGATGAGAACATTTTTGGAGAATTGTACCTATGATTATCCTCCTGTTTCTGACCAAGCCTGATTCGCATATGGTCTTTACCCTTCTGTAATTGCTCAGAAGGTAGAAAAACAATGGTTGCAGGGTTGCCCAGAGCTGTGCCCGTGGTTATGATTTATTTAAAACCTTCCAGCCATCAGCTTTTGGTTTTGCTGAGTATGCCGCCCTACATTCTGGTTTACCTAATAGATAAATGATTGCTTGGCAGCCATGACTAGCAACTTAGGTTGACCCGCTTGGTCTCAGTGAGATATTGATGCACCTTGTGGGACAAGTGACCAAAATATATTCTTACATTATGTGGTTTCAAAGCACATCATACATGTCCTCTGTATCCCTAAAAATCCAACCATGTCAATTTCTTATTGATCAGCCAACCAGCATTCCCAGCACACATGGTCTTTCTTATGAACATCTTGGACACTTGTCATGTATTGTTTGGAGTCTTCCTAAACGTTTGCATGGTGAACAGTACAAAAAGTAACACAATATAAAATAACAAAACATGTGCCAATCTCATGTTATCATACTATGCAGGCGTGTTCACGTTTAACTCAAGAATCATGTATGTTCCTCTATGATGTGAGCAACCAAGTAAGCAGAATGCTTCTTCCACCACAATCAGTTTGCTTATTGAATTCCAACTCAAATCATGCCAGCCGTGACGAAATGTCCACTTCAACAACCTGCACACAGAGCATCTGTTTTGAGGGACAGGAATGAGGATCTGCTCTGCTTGTCCCAGAGGCGCTGTGTAGGGGGTTCACCTTGGCCACTCCTGGTTCTATGTTCTGGAGCTCAGTTTTTCCCCTTCTCAGTCAAGTCAGCTTCCCATTCCAGAGGCCCCAGTTCCAGTCGTGTCGTTTCCTTTCCATCTTCTGTATTGGCTTCTGTGGAGCCCGCTGGGCCCTCCAGTTCTACAGCTTGAGTTGTCTCAGTCACGCAGCTCTCCTTTCTCTGCCCTTGTCATTGAGATGGACAATGCAAAATGATGAAAATGATGGGCCATGGTGGATGAGAGTGTGGGTGCTTGGACGGTTCCGATGTCATCTTACTCTGCTTCTGGTCATGCAGCATCTTGCTTTCCTTGGAACTCCAAATTGTTACTTTCTCTTCAGCTTTATATATTCCTCTAAACTTGCTTTTATGCGCCTGAGCATTGTATTCCTCCAGTACAGGAGTGAGCTTTCATTTCAAAGTTTGCTTGACTATATGTAAAGGGAAATCCAGTACAGGAGTGAGCTTTCATTGCATTTATCCAGTACAGGAGTGAGCTTTCATTGCATTTATCCAGTACAGGAGTGAGCTTTCATTGCATTTATTCAGTACAGGAGTGAGCTTTCATTGCATTTATCCAGTACAGGAGTGATCTTTCATTGCATTTATCCAGTACACGAGAAGGCTTTCATTGCATTTATCCAGTACAGGAGTGAGCTTTCATTGCATTTATCCAGTGCAGGAGTGTGCTTTCATTGCATTCATGCAGTACAGGAGTAAGCTTTCATTTCAAAGTTTGCTTGCATAGATTTAAAGGGAAATCCATGAGAGAGAAGAGAAGACAAATGGAGTCTCAGGAGGATAGCTCAGGGGCAACGTGCTTGCCTTGGAAGCAAGACGACATGGAGTAACACAGGTTCGATCCCCGGGTCCACGAGTAGAAACCTCTGGATATTAAGCGCGTTATCAATAACCTATCATATCATATCAAGGGATTGGTGAGGGGAAATTACACTGTTTCAATGGGGAGTTGCACAATCCCTGAAAAGTGTATGCAGTGGCAAAAAGATGGAGTGCCTAAATTCATGGCTGGGTAAAAGGTGCGCCTAGTCGAGTCAAGTGCAAGCTAAAGGTATTTTGTTCGAAGTGACAAGGACTGCAGAAAGATGACTCAAATGCAAAAAGAAAATATTTTTTAAAAAAGGGGGAATGGATGGATGTAGGTATGTGCTCATGGGAAGAACTGATGAATCATTAAAATACAGGAGGGTGCAACTTCATGCCCTCCCCACCCCCACCCCCAATGCATGAGTGACTCATTCCCAGTCCTATAGGCTTTTCAGAGTTCAATTTCAGTTACAAATTCCCTATTTTTTCATATTGTACAATATTACATAATTTGATGGCCTGTGCATGATGAAACGCAGACCCAGGCATGTCTAGCATGTGGCCTACTCTCCTGGTCTGACACGCAATCCTACAAGTCCCTGCTTCAACTTTACTAACTGACCAACTTCTGAAGGATAAAGGGCTGAGTACTTCTTACCCAGATTCAAAACTGGGACTCACGGGTTACACATAGATCCTTGTAGAGGAGGGGTTATTCTACGGAGAAATCTTACCGCTAAACACAGTTAAATGCGCTGTCCTACTTGGATAACATTCCCGTATGCACAGGACTCTATTTCCTCTGTTATCTCCGACACAGCTACATCAAACTCCTCCCCATCCCCTAACCTTTCTCTCCCTTCCTAAAGTCTTTTACCTTTTTTGTGTATATTTGTTTTCCCACAAATCAGTCCGAACTTGCCCAACTTCTCCCAAATTTCCCTAAAGATGCATGCCTCTTAACAAAGCAACTGCAGGAACCCATGAAAGCAACCTGAATCGCACTAGGAGATGTGCTGGAACCTGCTGATCACTTTTGATAACGTTCGGCAAAGCTTGATCTCGTCTAAGCTGGAGTTTTGAATATCTCTGGCTGTGCACTGTCCAGGGTGCTGAACTTGGCTTTCCATATAACTCAATTCCTTATCTCTGGCAGTGCACTGTCCAGGGTGCTGAACTTGGCTTTCCATATAACTCAATGGCTTACAGCGCAGGAGGCGTTCAAATGCAAATGAAGTTCAGGGGGATCTATTTTAATGCAATCGCAACAACAACAAAATAACAGCAACGATATACGACAGCCTGCTATGCAAATATTTACAGCATTATCAGACCCATTTTTCCAATCACCAGCACCAATATTTTAACATCCCACAATAAAAAATGTCAGATCAATAAAAAAACACATCCACGTCAATGTTGACAAAGTTCATTATTTAGAATTCATCGCATTTAACTTATCGTCAAGATTACGTTGAGTAATCCCCATTACACGAGTCCTGCGCCCTCTTCATCCTGCTCACATAGATAAAGGCACCCAACAGCCACAATTTAGAATAAATATTTCTCCTCTCGCTTTGGCTGTTGCTCATCCCTCGCCCTATGCCTTCCTCCCCTTGCCTGGACTACTAAGGGGGCTTGGCCAGTATATGTATTCCAGTTAGTAGCAATATCTTACCTCTGGTCGTCCCGAATCCTGAGTCGGGAGTGTGGGTTGGGAGTAAGGGGACGAGCAAAGAGACGTAGTAAATGGGCATTACACAACGTAACCCTAACATGAATTAGGAAATTGCAAACTATTTGACACTGGACCGTAATCCTTCACAATTAGAAATGCAAATCAACCCAACACAACATCAAAGATGCAACAGCCGTGTTTGCTGCACAACAGCCGCCACATCACTTCTTTTTAGCCGAAGAATTAAACCCCTCAAATTAGCCGCCTGCACTATTCTCACGTGGACTTTATAAAAAGACATAAAGGATACAAGGAGAAACCCATGTTGGTGCTCGGCAGATTTCCATCAGCGGCATTCCCATGGTCAATGGCCAGAAAAAAAGAGACACATACAGTGCACCAAGTCTGTTTCATTAGCTGTTGAGATGACCAAGCAAATGCATTGGCTCAGCGTAGCCATTGGACTGGTAGTTAATGCCATTTTCTATTTCTTTCAAAAGAGACACATGTCCTATTTCGTGTAATATTCACTACGAGATAAATACAACTGGTTTCTACAACTGCTCACTAGTTGTACCCTCCCCAGGAAAAAAGCCAATGCCTGATCTCAAACACTAAAGCTGCTGGCCTGGACACAACACTAAAGCCAATGCCTGATCTCAACACTAAAGCCAATGCCTGATTGAAACACCAAAACCGCAGGCCCGGACTCAACACTAAAGCCAATCCCTGAACGCAACACTAAAGCCAAGGCCTGATCTCAACATTAAAGCCAAAGGCCAGGACTCAAGTCTGAAGGCAATGTTTGATCTCAACACTAAAGCCAATGCCTGTTCTCAACATTAAAGCCAATGCCTGATCCCAACACTAAAGCCAATGCCTGTTCTCAACAATAAAGCCGCAGGCCTGGGCTCATCACTAAAGCCAATGCTTGATCTCAACACTAAAGCCAATGCCTGATCTCAACACTAAAGCTGCTGGCCTGAACTCAACACTAAAGCCAATGCCTGATCTCAACACTAAAGCCAATGCCTGATTGCAACACCAAAGCCGTAGGCCCGGACTCAGCACTAAAGCCAATGCCTGAACGCAACACTAAAGCCAAGGTCTGATCTCAAAATTAAAGCCAAAGGCCCGGACTCAACACTGAAGCCAATGTCTGATCTCAACACTAAAGTCAATGCCTGTTCTCAACAGTAAAACCAATGCCTGATCCCAACACTAAAGCCAATGCTTGTTCTCAACAATAAAGCCGCAGGCCTGGACTCAACACTAAAGCCAATGTCAGATCTCAACACTAAAGTCAATGCCTGTTCTCAACAATAAAGCCACATGCCTGGGCTCAACTCTAAAGCCAATGCCTGATCGCAACACTAAAGCCAATGCCTGACCTTAACACCAAAGCCAATGCCTGGTCTCAACACTAAAGCTGCAGGCCTGGACTCAACACTTATGCCAATGCCTGTTCTCAACAGTAAAGCCAATGCCTGATCTCAATACTACAGCCAATATCTGTTCTCAACAATAAAGCCACAAGCCTGGACTCAGCACTAAAGCCAATGCCTGATCTCAACACTAAATCCAATGCCTTTTCTCAACTAAAGCCCCAGACAATAACTTTTGAAATGGAGGCTGACATGTCAATGCCCTAACATCCGAAGCGAAGAAATAGCCACTAGTAACAGAGTCTTGAAAGGTCGCCAATTCAGATCACCTTCCTTCTGTGGCGCAAATACCCTGAAGAGCACCAAGCACCAGATGTAAATCCCGATGCTGGGGGCATGATTTTCTTTAATGAATTCACCAGAACCTGCCCCCTCAGCAAAGTATACACCAGGTCATCTAAAATCTAAAAGTCTCCCCAAGAGCAGCCCAAAACCCTGATCATTGCTCATTCTATTTAAGGATACCCACTGCCAAACCTTCCCCAAACTTTGCAGAGGAGAATCCAAGGGATTTGGTGGTGCAGTCTCCAAGGGATGACGAGCCTTAATCAAACCCCACTGCAGGAATGATATCCAACGGTGAGAGGACCGCCTAGAAGTCAACAGTCTAGCAGATTACTGTGCATCCTGTGCCGTCTCCATGCAGAGTCCCTGCTTTTCAACAAGCAGGTTGACAGGCTGAGATGGAGCATTCTCTGAAATCACAGCAGGAGGGCGGCCAAGATTTCAACATCAATAACGGTGCAATTGCCAGAAATTGCACCATCCAAAAGATCAAGATCTTCTGGTCCAAAAGGGAATCATCAATACCACCATGAACTTCTCCCACCAGAGAGTTTCCAACAGCTTTGGGATGAAGGTGAAGGGTTGTAATGCATACAGTAGAGTCACTGACCAAACTAAAGCCAGTGTATCTACTCCATGCTAAAAGATGAGGACCTCATTACAAGATGGGTGGTGTGGAAAAAATTGGCGGTAATGCAGCAGTAATTCAGTTACTGCTGCATTCCCACAACATTATTGCATCGCCCAACTATGAGTTTTGAGTTAAGGTGCAGGAAAAACATCCAACAAGAAGCTTGAGGTAGATACTCCGCCTTACTGCCAAATCTCAGTAAAATCTGCAGAATTACCACCAGCAGTAATTCTGCTGGAGGTAAGTCTGCCAAAAATCCCCAATGGAGTTCTACAGATTCCAATTAATGGGGACTAATACTGCCTACCACCACTAGTAATCTGGCAGTTAATCCACAGGGCCAAGTGATGCTAATGTTAATTCCATTTGGTGGTATTCCTGCAGATTTACCCATGTAATACCGCCAAATTTGTAGTGAGGCCCTTGGTGCTTTGCTGCAGAACACAAAGAGCAATCCACTGCAAGGATTACATTTAAAACCCTCTGCATTGTCCACAAGGCTTTCTGGGGCCGGGGTCCAAAATACCTTCAACTATCCCTCTGTAAATACCTCCCCTCTCGAGCCCTTCGCTCCTCTACTTCTAACTCCCTCAGACTTAGTCGTTTTGCAAATCTCTGTCTTCGGCTGGTGCTGGTGCCTCCCTTTGGAACAACCTCCCGGCCACCTTGAAACTTGAGGAAAAACATCTTCGGTTCCGGAAACGTCATAAGACTTTCCTCTTTGCCTCTGCCTTTGCCCCCCTTCTCCCCTGTTGATTTGTTTCTTCTCTTGGCATCATGCACTTGGCAACCCTCTTTTCCTTAGGGCCCAGGTAGCTGCTTACCCTGCCACCCTCCTGCACTGCCTCCAGGCCACCATCTGCACAATGGTTCTGTATCTGTACCCATACAGTCCCCCTCCCACTTTTCTTCTGCACTTATCAGATATACCTTTCTGACTAACTTTCACCTGCCACTTGCTGGCTGCACTACCATGGTTTATTGCCCTTATTTATTATTTATTCTATTTAAAATGTATTTATGTTTTCTCTCCTCTGCCTCACAGTTTCCACCCCCCCCCTTTCCATGCACTTTTCCCCCATTTTCCTTTCCCATGCACTTGCACTTTCTTAAATGTCACTGGGCCTAGTAAGATTGCTGTTTTTCTGTTTTTTTCTCCCTTGTTCCCCTCCCTTTTTGCCTGGTCGGACTCTGAAACACTTGTGTATGAGCGCAATATAAATAAAATATAATTTCCTTTAATTTTAATTAATTTACTGTCCTGAGATGCAAACGTGTCTACTGGACACCTGCCAAACATTAAGTTGAAAACACTATGGTACTGCAACAGCTCCAGAGAAGATGGGGAGGCCATGCTCAGCGTCTCAGCAGCAACGTTTCTATTCTTACCTGGTGTGTGCACTGCCTTCCATGGGCCAGATTACACAAGCTTTGCACCGGTGCGAGAGTAAAGTTGCCCGGTATTACACCAGGGCAAAGTTTACCCTAATGCTAAAAATATTGGGGACATATCAGAAAACCTTTGCACCATGACAAGTGCAATTTTGCTGGGTGTTAGCACTAGGGCAAAAAATCCCCAAGTGCAAAAATGTTTTACTTTCAATGCACTTTTGTACAACGGTAAAGTTTGCTGTAGTGCAAATATGGAATGGTATTAGCACTAGGGCCAACACTGTCGCAAAAATGCATTGAAAGTGGTTGTTTTTTGCATTAGGGGAATGTTTGCCTTATTGATAATACCATGGAAAATTGTACTTCCCATGATGTAAAGGTTGTCTAACTTGGCCCAAATGCTTTTGACACTAGGGCAGACTTTGCCCTAGTGTTACTACCCTGCAATGTTGTACTTGCAGCGGTTCAAAGTTGCTGTCATCTGTCACCAGGACGTCATCTACCCCTGTTCCCAAACATAAATCAGGGTTGCTGGTTTGGGAGAGGGACACCTTCAGTGCCAGGAAGGTAGCGTGTAATTCTCTCCAGTGGGGTAAGCGCCTGCTGTCTGCCGCCGACCCTTTGCCTTGAGCAGTCTGACGCCTTCATGTCGCTCCTCGAACTATCATGCTTGAATCGATTGTCACCTTCTTTGCAATGGGGGGGGGGGTTAGCGGAACCCCCTTGGACAAATATTCTGGGGCTATCTATAATTGCAGACGTTCTTTTATTTCTAGAGATAATGGCATCCATGCTTTGGAAACCCTTGAGTGCAGTTCCTATTAGCCTAGACGATAATTCACTGATGACTTGATCTGGAATCGAGCCCATGGCACCAGGAATACGGTAGCTGCCATGCCCTCCATTCCACGTGCCAGTCCCTGGCCAAAAGAAAGGGTCGCAATCTTATCTTGAGTTTGCTAAACTGGTTCTAATGAAATCCAGAATTGGAGTTGAGGGGTCAAGAACGACAAGCCCCACAAATGCTGCACCACCTCCCGTACTTTTACCATATTCCTGATTGAATGGTCTCAAAATGGCCCCAGGATCATCCAGTTATTGAGGTACAGATGAATTCAAATGCCTTCCATATTTAGGCATCCAATCATTGGTGCCTCTACTTTAGAGGAAATAGGAGGCACAATGTTCAATCCAATTGGTATTACCATGTACTGAAATGGTCTTCTGGTAAATCAGAGATACAAATGGTGTTGTTGGCGGCTGTAATATGGCTTTCAGGCCCAGCCAGTCAGGCGGACATGGTCTTTAACAGGCCGCCAGCCCGAGCTAAAACAGGCCCGAGCGAAGCGAGTGCCTCAGCTCGAGCTGTGGTCTGTTAAAGGCCATGTCCCCCTGACTGGCAAGGCATGAAAGCCATTTGCAACCCAGAATTCGTCCAGGGTTCGAATGGCTTTCACAATTTTTCATCGGGAGATCTGCACTGCTTGCGCAGCTGATCTCCCGATCTCATGCGCCCGTGCCCAGGTCACTGGCGCTTATGAAATCAGTGGCGTTTAGGCCGCCATTGATTGGTTCCGTCACGCTCTTCCCACTGTGCAGGGTGACGTCTAGTCTTTTTGCAAATGGCTGCTGCAGGGAGTTTCTTAGCACCAACGCTCTCTGCAGATGGTGCATTGCAACCGCTTTGGAAGATTCTCTTTGCAGCCACACGCTAGGGAGTTTTCCTCTTTGTTGTTCCTCTCACGGAACGGCTGTCCTTTTATCCCTTGCCGGCCTTGCTCCGGTTCCTCTCTCCTTTGCGGGTGCCATTTACCCGCAGCTCTCTCCCTCTCTTCTTCCTCCGGTTCCCTGAGGGCTGCCTCCTAGCCTCTCCCATGTTTCTTTTCCCGCTTCTGTCCAGTTGTTGTGTTTTCTCCCTTTTTATCTCTCAGAGCCTTTCCTTCGCTCCTCTGTTTCTGCTCTTTCATTCCTGCTGGTTTTCTTTTCACCACGTCCTGATATCTTTAGCCCTCCTTCGGATTCCATACGGCGGCCCCTCTCTCTGCCCTTAAATGTCTTACGCGGTTTACTGCTGCCACTGCAGTAAAGTACTTTATCGGACCTCCAGCTGTTTGCCTCATTCTACACCTGGCAATTTGGCTTTGCTGGCTCAACTACAAGGAGGACATTGCTTTTTCTGGATCCTTGATTCTCGTGGGGGTATTTGTGCCTCCAAGGCTTTGTCCCCCATTTCCGGCCTGTCTCGGGAAGGGGGCGACAGGGCTGCAGCTCACAGGCAGCCACTGTAGCTTCCTCTCGGGGCAGGATCACTCTACCAAAAAAAGAAAAGG